>NC_087334.1:8017500-8617500 GCF_037043105.1 Vanessa tameamea
ATGACGAACTTCCATGTAATTTTTTTCATTTAACCCTCAAGGTGTTAAATTTTGAAAAAAAACTTTCATAAAGCTCACCATTGTCTTATAAGGAAGTACGGTGCAAACGTTGTATTTCAGTAAGTAAATTTAAAAAAATATTTTGTAGATCTAATTAAAATGATATACAGGATTATTGGTAATTCGACGTATTCCCGTTAGGTGATATTTGCAACAATTTTAACCCCCATATGCATAATGCAAAAGTGAACCATTTTTGAATTATCACGATTTTTAGATTTTTTCAAAATAAGTCAAAATTGCAACTTCAAAAATTTATTTAAAAAAAAGTATCAATAAAAATCTATTATTTTCTTCTGATTTATAAAAACGAATAAACACTGTTTATTTGTCAATAATAAAACAATAATTAGCAGCTCTCCAAAAATGTATAACAACTAGGAACTTATTTAAAAACAACCGAAATAAAATGACCACAAACTAGGCTGGTGTAAATTCGTATTCCTTGTTCAAGAACTACAGCAGTCAGGAAGTAAGTCCTCCTTACACTAAAATGCAGTTAATGCTGTACAGTACTAGCACTGACTCCAATAAAAAAAACATTTATAGATAAATAATTTCATTAAGGTAGGTAATATAGTTAGATCTTACTTATGACATCCTTCTGATTCTGGATAGCATCAAAGCAATCAGTGTAACTGAGTGCACAAGAAGGATTCTCAGAGGTTAAGAAGCTATGCTGCAGCTGCAAGCTGCGTGCCAACTCGTTGCAGTCACGTTGCATTTTATCAGCTGGTGCTGCTGCTCGAGCCTAAGGAACGAATTGGTAAAGATACTTAAAGGTTACGTAGATTTCCATTTATGATAATATATAAATCTGAAGTGTTTGATTGTTTGAATGTGCTAAACACAGGATCAACGCAGTGGCGAACTAACGGGGGCCGGACTCCAGTCTTGGGGGAACCCCAAATACATTCCCGTTCTCCTGATCAAAACCTAAACAAGACTTTAAAAATGCTTAGTACTTAAATAATTTCATCAAGATCAAACCACTACATTTTAGAGCTATCTAGACTTTTTACACATAAGCATAAATATATAAGAAATAAGTATTTATTCACACAAATGTAAACTGAATAAAAAGCTTGTAAAACTACATTTTTTTTATCATTCATCTTTGCCGCCCCGGGTCTCTGACAGGCATAGTCCGCCACTGGATCTACGAGTTCGATTTAAAGCAAAAAATGGGCAGGTTTTCATGTTTGCAGAGTATTATATAAATATTAAGGGTATATTAGTCAGTAACTGTAAAATCAAATGGAATTTATAAATTTATTGTTTGCTTATTTTAACTTCGTCTGCCATTAGAATATAATATAGATTTGAATATAGGTGAGAGAATTTCTTTTGACACTATAGTTTTGACCTTGGTTTTATACACATTTGTTTTTAGAGATTAATTTATATCGTAAAGAAACTTACTAGATTATTTAAGGAATCATTTAGTAAGCTGCATGCCTCTAAAAGTCTTCTTCTTGATTCAGGGTGTTTTGGAGTCTAAAAAGGAAGCATTTTGGATGAGAATGAGTATGTCAACATTGAAAACAATATTCTCTTTGCAGGCTTTTCTTGATCTTCACTTACATGACAAACTGATTCTGATGTCTTCAGAAGTTTATACGTAGCGATACTCATTTCCTGTGCGGCTTCCTCGATTCTTTTATTTTGAACAGGGTCCTTAACAAAGAGATTCATGAAAATTTTTTTTTTTTAAATAAGAAATATTTTAGATTTTTGTTACATTTTATAATGGTAGTTGTTTTTGAAAACTTGATTTCTAATTTCCTTTATTTCATTTATAGCAAGGCAATCATCACTGCTCCTATTGTCATTGTAAGAAATTTAAGCCAGTGTTTGTGAAGACAACCATGGTATCTAAAATGTAATGTCCCTTGTGCGTGTATTTCTTGGTGGTAGAGCAATCCCGTCTGGGTAGGTACCACTCACTCACTTCCTTATTGACTTCCTACTTGGTTAAGGGTGAGTAAGCCACTGTAATTAAAGGCACATGGGACAAAACATCTTAGCTCCCAAGGTTGGTAGTCTATGAGCGGTTGCGATCACATACCATCAAGTGCCCGTTGCCTGTCTGTCTATCATACATTAAAAAAAAACGTTCCTGATTTAGACCAGCGCACAAAACGAGGTGTACCTTCACAAGATAAGTTCTAAATAACTCAGTAGTATTTAACTGAGTTTGAATCACAATTTTTGGTTAAGTATCATGAGTTCTAATCACTTGTCTATTTCGGCAACCTAAAATATATGAGTAATAAAATATTCATTAATTATGTCATACTTGATTTTTAAGTCCTCTAGCTATACTCGATAAATGTGATGCCGCTTCCGAAGTAATGTGAAGGCTTCGAGCGAGTGACTCCGGTTTACCTAAACTGAGCATTATAGTCCCAGTCATAGAGTTCAATTTCTGAATTTGTTGATTTAATTTGTTCCTCAATTCTCTGAAACAAATTTGTTTGAATAATATCTGTAGCAGCTTTCAATAATATGTATGCTTATAGTTTGGGTTTTAACAATATATATAAGCTGAGCAATATATATAAGGTGCTATATTAATAGCAGCTAGTTGATTAGACAACCTATCCTAAAGATCAATAAGGTCAGGATGTAATATCAACAGCTGTATAACAGCAGGATGTAGTAGTTCAGGATGTAGAAAGCAGCTAATGCTGCTCGTGTCGGGATTACCGTCTCATCAGATTGTGACAATTCATATGTAGAGAGTCCATTTTACACACAAACTTTTGTCCTGTGTTTTTGTCTAGTCTCTTGAGATAGCCACTGACATCATCCTCATTATCAACAAAGTCTGCAACTTCATGCACAAAGTCCAGACAAGGGATGAAGGGAACTTCGAATGAAAAATTTGCAATCGAATCTTTTGTTACTTACCTTTCATCACCAGGCACAGTTTGTTTGTCTGTGTTTGGTGCGAGTAAGCTCTTTATATCGCTATCGTTTACGATGTTGAGTTTTTCGTTCACGGCATTGGGAGTATCTTTGTCTACATGTTTTCCAGATTCTTCTGGCGCGTAGCTTTCTAGTTCCTAGAAAACAAATTTTATTTTTCTAATATTTTCTGTATTATTTGTAAGATATTATTGCTTGTATTTCTTGTTCTATCAACAAATCTATAATTTCCAGAATATAGCACATAATACACTGATCACTGTATATTGATATCAAATATAAACTACTTTGTTATACTTTTATCATAAAATGATCAAATAATCCGGCTTATTACTTTACCATTTTAACATCTTAATACCACTTACAAAAACATAAAGTAATAGATTTAAATGTCCCGCGGTTAGGCTGAGGTTTTTTTCTCCATTTGAGGATAAGGTTTTTGAGGTTTTTTTTGGATACACATATGGCGGATTCACATCCGACACTAGTTTCACAATGTTTTCATTCACCGAGCACGTGATGCATTATTTAACTCAAATTAAGGACATGAAAAATTAGAGGTGGTTGCACGAGTGGATTCGAATCCACATTATCAATTAAAATCCACGTGACCTAACCACTGAGCTATCAGCTCATGAGAATATTTCAAATTAGTACCTTCAATATCTTCTCTGTGATTTCAGATACTTCTCCGTCGTTTATATCCTGCCACGTCACAACTCGTCGATTCTTTTCCGTTATTTGCATCTTTAATGCATCTAACAATCTGTCGAGGTGTTCTTTTAACCTTAAAATAATAAACGTCAAACTAATTAGTATCTGATTTTATTTATTTTTATAAATATATTTTTTTTTAAAAAATATTGTTATATTTGTTACTACAGTTTACTTGATAGTAGGGCTTTGTGCAAGCCCATCGGGGTTAGTAGCACCCATTCATTAGGTATTCTGCCGTTACACTTAGTATTGTTGTTTTCCGTAATAACATCACAAGGGTCATAACATCTTAGTTCCCAAAGCTGATGTCGCATTGGGCCGTTTAAGGAATGGTTAATATTTCTGACAGCGCCAGCGCACTGGCGGTGATAACCACTTTACATAAAGTGGGCCACTCCGTCTTCCATAAAAATATCATAGATATATTGCATGTGCCTTTGGTGCATCTTTATATTTTTATTACCAGGCAGCAACTTAAGATACTCTTGATATTAAACGTTGGAATAACTTTAAAATACTGAGAGAACGATCTAAATGCGTTGTTTTGCAGTGGATTCCATCTCACATTAATCTAGTAGGCAATGACATGGCAGATACTCTTGCTAGGACTGGAGCTTGTGATGGCGCAGAAATTAATGTTAAACCTAATTTTACCGAATGTTTACATATAGTTAAGAATAAGTGTATGGGTCAATGGAGAGAATATTTTGATAAAATGTCGAAGGACAAGGGTATCTGGTATCGGACCATACAACCTTTCCTACCTAATCAGCCTTGGATTGACACAGTCTTATTGAACAGGAAAGACGTAGTCACTGCTTTACGGTTGCGATCTGGACACATTCCATTTGGAAAATTTGCGCATCTGATGGGAGTGGTTCCGCATCCTTATTGTTCGGTTTGTGGAGTTGTGGAGGATGCCTATCATGTTTTGATGGAGTGTATCAAGAACGAAACTATAAGACGCCAAATATTTTGTGATAAGCTTTTTTTTTGTAACGTTGGAGAATGTAACAGTATTTTGTCCATACCTGATTCTGTCTCGGCAAAGAAATTGTACAAATTGTATGAAAGTGTACAAAAAAGCTGAATTAATATAAATGTTTAATAACAGGGCGACATAGTCGCATTAGCGACAAAGCTCTTAAATAAAGAAAAAAAAAAAAAAAAAAAAAAACTTTAAAATAACAATATAAATATGGTTTCTTACTTGCTATTTCTCTCATTGGTTTGGTTAAGACTTTTCATTTGTGTTGCGTATCGTGCTAAAGCCTTCGGTAGTTTGTTTTCATTGCCCGCTGCGATTACCGTCGCTAATGCTGATTGTGCGGCTTGTATTGACTGCTTATTGTTACGCGCTACCTTCAAGTTAAAACGTAAAATTTAATTATTGCAAATGTCCCACTGGTGGGTCGTCTCATCCCCTCTTTTGAGGAGAACAAGTAAAGTAACAGCCTCAAAATATCCCACTGTAAGACTAAGGCCTCCTCTCTCTTTGCGGAGAAGGTTTGGAGCTTATTATACCACGCTGTTCCAATGTGGGTTGGAAAAACGTGTGGTAGATTTAATTGAAATTAGATACATAATTTCCTCACGATGTTTTCCTTCGCCGGCGAGTACGAGATGAATTATAAGCATACTGGTGGTGGTGGTCAGTGGTGCTTGCCTAGGTTTGATTCTTCATTCCTCGGTTAAGATGCACGCGTTCTAACCACTCGGCTATTGAGAAGAATGTTGTGTTGGTGACATTTTGTATCATGCATACATCTTTCCTACGATGCAGTTTTGTTATATGATATTTTTCTGCGACACCAAGCACGTAATTCATTATAGGCACATATTACGCGCATGATAATTTAATAGTTTTGGACCTGGGTTTGTGTAATAACCACTGCGCTACTTCGGTAAATCTATACTTATATTACAAACGCGAAAGTAACAATGTATGTGTCTCTTCGTCTGTCAGTCTGTATGCCTGTCGGACGGTCTGTTGCTCTCAAAGAGGCCACCTTACTACAACGAATTTAATGAATTTTGGTATTAAGTAAGGACATAAATACCAGACGACCATTCCCTAAAACGCTAGTGAAGTCGGAGGCGACTACTAGTTAAATATAAATACCGAAAATTTTAATTAACTTACATTTTCATTATCCAATTTCGAAAAACCTTCATAAGCTTTTACTATGACTTCAATCTTCTTCTCGACGTCTTCGAGATTTCTAAGACTTTCTTCTAGAGTAGCACTTTCAGCGTTAGAGATGCTGCTCTTAGCTGCAAAACTATTATCAGAGATAAATTAGTTTGAAAGCATCGTCTAACATAAAATTGGTACTCAAGATGAACTTGTTTTACAAACTTTCTCATTGCTTTGTCTGACATAAAATTTGATAAATATTATTATATATGTCATGGTGGTGATAAGTTATGATAATTGAAAACAGGAAGATATATGCCCGATATGTAAATTCGTAGGTTATTCAAAATTATCATATAATTATTTTTATACTCGAAAATAAACTTTTGGTTTAAAAACTTTTCATGTAATAAGTGGAAGGAGAAGAAATAGGAGCTATAATATTATAATTGGTTGATTCGGGTCCTATGTCGAGTGGCTCGTTGGCTAGGGTATGATTTTCGCTTAGGGTGCGAGAGGTCCCGGGTTCAAATCCCGGACGAGCCCTATTGCTCCTATTTTGTAATGTCACGAAAAGCTTATTAAATTTTATTTCGTTATTATTTTAAATTCACTTCAGTTTATATGAATTTCCATATAGAATAATTATTAATTTAAAAAACATACAGACTATATGGGACGTTTCAATCAGGCCTAGGGCTAATTAGAAGGCTAATCAATAGGACTAATTATTTGAAGAACAGTCCGTATGTATAACATCGCCACAGAAAATCATTTCCACTTCATAGAAAAAATATACCAAGTTTCGCCAAGTTTCGCCCCATACTTGATATGCATTTTCTAACCAAGAAGCTATGGACTATTCCTAATGTAATGAATGCATGTAATTTTCACTAAAAATTTAATTAATATTTGACAATGTTATGTATGCATGCAAAAATATTAAAGATTTTGGTAGAAATTGAGATGTCAATACTGTTAAAATTAGGAACAAGCCTAAACTTGTAACTAAAGTTACCCAATTGTATAATTCGTTTGTGCACTAAAGGATTTTACAAAATTAATGATTTTTTAGGCGATTCAAACCTTGGTCATAAAAATCGCATCAAAAAAAAAAGAAAAAATACTCGTTTAGTTTCTATCGCCGGTTCTTCTCAGGCCCGTGGTGCTTATTTCAGTACCGGTGGTAAATTTTTAACAATCAATAAGCGAGCTTAATGCTTCTATATTTCGTGAAAATTTTGATTTTTACTTTAAAATGAGTAAAATATCAAGATTAGTCACAACAAACCTTAGTAGATTACACTTTTCTTCAATTAAATTAAGTTTATTCTTGACGTTTTGTCTTGTGTTTTCATCATCAATTTTGGGTAATGCTTCATTTATTGCTTGCACTTGATCATCGCAGTCCTAAAACAGTAAATTAGAATATAATTCTTCAATAAGAAACATATAAATGATTTAAACGAAAATTACCTTAGCGAATTGATCAATTTGAAGCACGTCGTCAAACATGTTTCCTTCTGTATTTGAATTTTGTGGATTCATTAGTTTCGAAGCGTGTTCTCTTATTTTCTGGCATTTATTATTTATTTCCTGTAATTGAAAATCGTCTTTATAAATTAATATAACTGAATTGAAATGAATAACCTCAGCATCATTTTCAGCATCAGCATGTAATTAAGTTTTTTAATGTCATATTTCTAGGCGGACTGGCAAATGGACCACCTGATGATAAACGATCACTCGTAACCAGAGACATTGGTACTTTAAGACATATAAATTATTTCTTATACCATCAATGCACCTTGGGTATTAAGATGTTATGACCCTTGTGCTTGATACACTGGCTCACTTCCTTCCGTGGTTAGTTATAAAAGGTTTAAAATTCGATACCTTTATGGCTTCTTTTTCGTGTTCTTGTTTGATTCCTTTCGTGGTGTTATGTAAATCGTCTACTGCGGATGTGACGTCATCGACGAACTCCTAAATAAGAAAAGTTAAATTATTTTTATCAGAATAAAATAAGTTTGGTCATTATAAAGCGATATTCTCTCCAATTTAGCAAAGATAGCTTAAAAGTGCATTTGCTTCTCATAGAATCAAAGCTTCAATATTTGGTTTATAAAAATAAGTAAATTCATAACTAACCGTTAAATCAACTATATTGCTAATTTCGCCATCTTTTTGACGGGATTGAATACATATTAATTGAAGATTCAAAATTGCATTTTCTAACTGCAATGCTCTCTCTTTCTTCTCCCTCGAACTCTGGAAATTGACCATAATATTAATCTGATATATCATTACAGTTAAATCCTCTTACGTTATGAGTTTCAGTGACATCTGCAATAGGTGTTTGCGGATTTAAATTATAGGTAGTGACTTCTGTTGTGCGTTTAGCATCCTTTGTAATTATTTCATGTTCTGGTAAAAAAATACTTACAAACGGTGTATCACGACACTTCGCATTGGCAATATCAAGTTTGTTAATAGCATCAGCTAGTTTATTCGCAATATCTGCGAACCTTTTCCGCTCATTAGCTGAGTATTTAATACACTCGGATTTAGTCTGAAAACGACATTGAAGAATTAATCCCTATTCATAAATTCTTAATACTTTTTATTCATATATCTCAAGAATGCATGGCAAGCACAAGGCTTGTTAGGTTTTTAAAAAATATGATAAAAAATTCACTTTTTTTTATTTCATATAAGAAGGTACTCTGGAGTATTAACCACTAAACATTAAATTGTCTCATATGTCAATTATAAACAAAAGTACTGTAAGAAACTTTAACGTGTCTTATGCGCAACCACAGTTAGCAAACGGTGGGCGATAAGATGATATCCCTTATTCTAATTTCATCGGTTTGCTAACATAACATAGGCTTTACTATTCGAGGTGACTACCCACACTGATCACTAGCAGTTTTTATGATAAATACTTCATCATTATTGGAAAAACGTAAACATATCATCAAAACAGTTGGTTCATGTTAGAAAACAATTTTGAACAAAAATAAAAACTCGAGCACCTTCGCAGACTCCATTATCTTGCTGGCTAACTGCCTTAGAGGCGTGTCTTCGATGACTATCGGATTCTGTTTGTTTTCTCCTTTAGTATGTTTGTATATATCTTCCAAGAGCATATCAATGTTTTTCATGTTGTTTTCCTGTGGAATACAAGTGTTTATTTCAATGGCTTATGTTATTCGTAGTGCACTAATGTTCAAGAACTTTTTAAACTTATTTCCTCGAGCTGAGGTAAAGTGAAAAAAGTATGTCCTCTGTAATAGATGTTCTTAATTAAAATTCATTAATCATTAATTCCAATATAAGCTGTTTGATAAATTTATTATTTATATAATCTTTGATAATCTAATTCGAACGTCAAATTGGAATCGAAACCAAATAATTAATTATAATTTTGTCTACAATAATTATACTTACGGGTTTCGGAACTGTTTTATTTTGATGGTCGTACATATTTTGCTGTTGTGGTATTTCTAAAGCTTCATTAATATCTGAAATATTTTTAATAATCATTAAAAACAAAAACATTTTGATTTATATTTTAAAAAGTGACGACTACACAATAAAACAAACGACGTTATCAATGACTTTTTCAATAAATCTATCTAAAAATGTACCAGTATTATCCTGACATGTCTCTTTGAGTACATCCAGTTCATTCCTTAATAAATCCAAGTCTCTGGTGAGTTGTTCGCCTATTTGTTTAGTCTTCGGATTCTGGATCAATGGCTTCCAGATTTTTGCCAAGTCTTGAGCCAAGTCTGATAGTGTATCAGCTGAAGATACTAACGCTGTTTGGCAATCGCTGTCGCTGATGGATGGTGATGTTACCTAAAAGTTTTTTTTTATTATTTTGTAGTCGAAACAGTTTTGACAACAATTAGTTAATTAAAAATGCTCAATTAAATATAATACCTGTGCTGTGCTGAGAAGTGTCTGCGCAGAGTCAGCAACTCTGGCTCCTGATATATCCAGATTTTCACCCTCATCTCCACCAACGCTTTCAGCGAGACGTGACACGCGGGACAGCATCAGTGATGTCCTCTCACAAGCAGATCGTGATAAATCTAGAATCTATAATTAAATTACGTTAGAACTATCAAACAGAAGTTTTCGAGATTTTATTAACTCGATTATTTTGACGTAGCATAACTTTAAGGTGACATACTCGTACCTTAATTTTTATACAAGAAATATGCACTATATTACATCCCGTAACTTTTACTATGTTTATGTTAAATTCACAATATTTTTTACTAACTGGTAGCTGTAAATAATATGGTTTCTTAACGCTTAACAAAAAATGTAGAGCAAATGATCATTTTTTAAGAACTTTTCCGGTGATAAAGCTAAAATTCTTTTCATTATAAATAAATTGTTTGGCAAGTGATATTTTCCTAAATTTTCTGGTATAATTAATTATTGTCAAATGAATTTTTATTTATAGAAACGCAGTTTGTATAAGGTTGTAAATAAAATATTTAAAAAAAACTATTTTTTATGTAATGACAAAACCCCGAATAAAATACGTACTTTTTTTTCTTTATTCGGATACGAGCGTGGACTAACAATGAAATGTATTGTTCCAGACGATTGAGCGTATTTGGTAGCAGCCTGGTTGAGTTCCTGTAAATAAAGTATATTAGAGTCAGCATTCTTAGGTCAATGTGGTTCTCTGGAACACAGGGGCACATCATATTAATATTATGCTTATATAAATAGAGCTGAGTTGTAATTCTTCTGTACCATTCAATCACCATAATAATTGGTTTTTATATCCATGAGGCAGGACCACGTCTGCCGGAGTTAGCTTGTACAAGATAGCTTGATCTTTTTGACAGATGTAATTTTTTCTGATCGACATAACTTTGCAATGACGAACATATTATTTTCTTAATTTAATGATTTTAAAAATTGTAAAAATATTTAAAAAATACATATAATACAAAAGTTACTAAAGATTCAAGCGTTATCCGAAAATTTTAAGACTTTTTCCATTATAAAACTTCAAAGCAGAATTTAAATAGAAATACTGCAAATAATAGACGCTTGTACAATGTTACATCGGTCGGACGGTAGGGACGCGAATAACAGGCAGCAACTGCTACAAATATCAATTACAAAAATCCTTATTAAAGATCATTGTTAAGTTATTGTTAGTGGTTGGGGTCTCTTTAGCTGGTATAACTCTTTTTAGAAAAATAAGTTAAAGTTTTTTTAAATTCTAATTTGAATTACGCATTCCATCGTTCCATCGACTGTTATATATGTTATATTGTCTCTTTCTCATTATTAGTCCGTCTGTCAAAAAGATCAAGCTTACTTGAACAGGGTATAGCATTATTTAAAAGCCACCCTGAGTGTGTGTAAAATTTTAGAAGGCGTTTATCAATAACAATACTAACCTCTAAATTATTATGCTCAACGCTAGAGCAGATCTCCTGACTTGCGCTGCACAAACCTTTAGCTTCTTTAAATAATATTTCACGGGAGTTATCGTCCATATTACCCTGAAGGCTGAGAGTTTCTGAGAAAATGTATTAAAAAAATTAGTACGATTAGTCTTAAAAAATGTTGAGCTACCCCTGGTGGGACTCGAACCCACAATCCCCGGCTTAGGAGGCCGATGCCTTATCCATTAGGCCACAGGGGCTGATGAGGACACAACGTATACCTTGTATGGTTATTGTAGTTGCTTTTTTATATATCAAAATAAAGAATCGTCATGCAAAATTTTTACAATCACACGATCACAGCGTTGACAGTCTAACTAAGCACATAAATAATTTAAGAATTCAAAATAAATAGTGGTTATGTTGTCTTCTCTGTTTTGACTTGCTTTTGTATGATACTTGTGTATATTGGGATAATATCGATTTTAATATAATAAAAAAAACATAAACAGCCTGTAAATTTCCCACTGCTGTGCTAAGGCCTCCTCTCCCGTTGAGGAGAAGGTATGGAGCATATTCCACCACGCTGCTCCAATGCGGGTTGGTGGAAAACACATGTGGCAGAATTTCGTTGAAATTGGACACATGCAGGTTTCTTCACGATGTTTTCCTTCACCGCCGAGCACGAGATGAATTATAAACAAATTAAGCACATGTAAATTCAGTGGTGCCTGCCTGGGTTTGAACCCGAAATCATCGGTTAAGATGCACGCGTTCTAACCACTGGGCCATCTCGGCTCTCCATTTTAATCCGAGTACATATTTATCGTTAAAACGAAAACGTGTAACGGATTTGTTTCGTTTCTAACCAACCTTGAACAATATCTGGTGTTAAGTTCGATATAATATTTATCGTTTGTTTTGCATTCTCGTAGTCGGGATTCTCACGATCTGTAAGATAGACATTAATTCAGTAATTAATACATTTTTATATTATTAATTGATCTTAGAAACACTATCAGCGTATTCATAAATTATCGGATGAAAGTTGGAAGTTCTTGTGCAGTGTGATATTGAACAAGAGCGGTTTATTTAGTCTTGAAAAAGAATGAAGGCAGGACACCTTTATTATTTATCCGTAGTGGAATGTGACGAGTTAATTTTATTCTTTTTTTAGATGTTATAGGTAGGCGGACTAGCAAATGGACCACCTGATGTTAAGTGGGCTCCAGCGCCCGTAGACATTTGTGCTGTTATAAATAATTACCATGCCTCACTTCGCCAATGCGCCACCAACCTTGGGAACTAAGATCTTATGTCCCTTGTTCCTGTAGTTACACTGGCTTACTCACCCTTCAAACCGGAACAACAATACCAAGTATTGCTGTTTGGCGGTAGAATAGCTGATGAGTGGGTGGTACCCACCCAGACGGGCTCGCACAAAGCCCTAGTAAAATGTTCGTTGTTAAGTTTTTACCGAGCTAAGTTAATATGCCCGTCGGTCATGATTTTGTTTTAAATTTTCTCTCTAATTTAATATGTTAACAACTTACCTAACATAGCTTGCAATAGAAGAGCAACAGCTTCGTTGAGTTGAGCTAACTTCTGTGAGAGCTGCAAACGTTTTTCTAGTACAGGTTTATCAGCTGTTGCAATGTTCTGAAAGTGGATTTATTATATTAAAATTTATATATGGCTTAGTAGCTAACGTGTACGTCCCGTGAGGAGGTCGGACCCAGTAGTTAAAACAAAAAAACCGATTACGATTAAACTGAATATTGATATTACACTAAATACATTTACACCGTGTACACTAATATTATAAATTAGAAACTAACGCTGTCTGTCTGTTGTTTATTAAAAAGTCATGACCATTGAACCAAATTTACTGAAATTGCGTGATTAAACGTTACTGCTCTAATACTATGGGTCATATTGAGTGTGTGAGATTTAGAAAGATTTGTAAAATCCCATTTTTACATCCTGAGATTAGTGCATTTGTTTGGAACAAACGCTTCAGCATAAAATATCAGTATAGATAGTGCTTAATAAAGAGAAACCAAGTAAGTGCAAGAAGGTTTGCCTCTATTACATAAAACCTTATTTTACTTTAGATGTAGATTTTGCAGTGGAATATTAATATACTTCTTTAAATCAATTTCAAGTTTTATTTGAAAATTTTCTTTAAGATAAAGAAGTTTTGCGATTAAATAATTTTTTTTTACGGAGGGATTATTATCTCTAACGCTGTTCCGTTTTGTAAATAAATTGCAAAAAAAAAAATGCACAGAATAAAATATACACTTTAAAACTAATGACAAATGCTTTTGAATCTGAACTTAATATTTTTAAATTAACATTTTTTTTTGTGTTTGCGTGTATTTGCATTCAGCCCTAAAGCTACGACCAAATTTGTTCTGATATAGTGTCATGGCTTCCCATCGAAAGCATCGCTCATCTGTTGCTCAGAGCTACTGCCGGTCTTCTAACTCTAGGATATGAAAGCTTAAATTAACATAATTAAATTGAATTAGATTGCGTTTTACCTTGTTTCCTGTTTGTAAGGCTCGTTGTTCATACAATTTATCTTCTGAAAACAACTTCTCAGCTTCCTTGATTTTGTTCTTCGCTTCAGATAAATCGCTAAGCTGATATGGTTTCGATTCTTCTAAATCTTCTATGATATTAAAATTATTGTTATTTTATATTAAGAATAGATAAAACTCACCACAGAGTTTTCATGAGCTTACTTTTTTTTTTATTTTTCGCTTTATGGTAAAGAAAAACATTGTAAGAAAACCTCCATGAATCGGTTGAAGTTTTCCTCAAAAGAATAGGAGCTTTAGTCAAACAGAACATTTAGGTTTTGTTACTTAACGATATTTTATTTTTAATTGGGCTATGAAACTTATGAATACTTTGATGCAAATCAAAGTGCATTTTAATTAAAATATTTAATACAAGTTATGTCAATTATAACTCGCTGGTTGTTCTAAAGGCTATGTTAAAAAACAGCAGAGATCTTGGTTTAAAATCTTGGGCTGAGTAAATTTCATTGAGTTTTTCTGTGAATAAATTCCCTATAAAATTATATAGTTAGGAAGTTGATAAATACACTTTCGAAGGATATTATCGACTGCATAGCTAGTCTTTGTTTGACTGTTATAGGATGTGTAAAATTATATGACGTTATTGATTTTAGCATACCGGTTTCCTGACAAACTGCTCTCAACTTGTCTAGTGTATTTTGAACTATGTTGAGATTCTGATCAAGTTGGTCCCCAATTGGACGATGTTTAGGTGTTTGCACGAGAGGTTTCCAAGTTTTCTTTAGATCTTCAGCCAGTTTTGAGACCTGGTCGACCGATGATAGTAATGCCGCTTGGCAGTGTTCATCGCTGATATTTGGTGATGTTATCTGAAAATAAATTGAATAAACCAACTTGTTCGGTAGTAGGGCAGCAAGCTTATAGAGCTGCAGATATCGACTACACAAAGCAATCCAGGGATGCGCCAGTGCTATTGGATTTCTCTGATACCTATTTCTCAGTGTTAGCTTAGAGTTTGAAAGCTGACAGTGCACATTCCTATGCCACCAAAAACATCAGAAATTAGCATTTTTATACATAACAATATTTTTTAAATCATTTGGAATATCGATATCTGTCATTTATATTGTAGAAAGTTTATTAGAGCTTATAACGGATCTAGATAGTAAAATACCTCAGCAATTTTCAGCAGCATCTGTGCAGAATCAACAACGCTCACTCCAGCTTTGTCAAGTTTCTCGCCGTCATCACCATCAACTCCCTCGGCTAGTTGATACACATTTGACAACAACAAAGACATCTGTTCCACTGCGTCTCTGGATAAATCTAGAATCTGTTGAATGATCGACGCGGTTTCAACGTGCCTTCATAAGATTTCTAAGTTATTGTGTAGCGGTTGCTACATTATATCTAATCAGGTTAAATAAATGATTTTTTAGGAGGTTAAGAGTCATCTTTATTATCTTACCTGGTTTTCTTTCCTTTGATTATTACGTGGGTTAAAAACGTATGACAATTTACTAACGGAGTTAGCAAATTTAGATGCTGATTGTTTTAATTCCTAAAAATCAAAACGAAAGGATTAACAAACAGTACAGCTTTATATGGTATAGGTAGGCTAACGTGCAAATGGGTTACATCAAGTGGCCATCACTGAACATCGATGTCCATAGATTCGCCAAATTTGGAAACTATGATGTTATGTCCCTTGTATCTGTATAAACCGGCTCCCTCACTGTTCAAACCGAAACACAACAATAGCAAGTTTTGCTATTTGACGGAATTAAATCTGATAAGTGGGTGGTACCTACCCATACGGGCATAGTATAAAAATAATGTATTTCGGAGTCGGTTTTTAATAAAACCAAAAGTATCAAAATGTAAATGACAGATAGCCGAATGGATTATAAACCCATGGTAGCCCAAACTTCACGTTAATGTATTTTAAGAACGAAAGAGTTTGTTATAGCATAATGCTTTAAAACTGTTCATTCATTTGTTATAATAAAAATAATGTTCTTCTGTCGTCTTCTGTAATCTGAACAGTGATTGGTCCGTGGCAGCCGATGGCGCAAAAGGCGACCTATGAACTTTTGAATTAAAACCAAACGTTAATGAACTATGTCTTGGACCAGCTTTCGAAATTATAAGCAAATTATACGAGAAAATTTATCCAATTATGTCAAGTTTTACTTACCTGCGGATTATCAACATTATCGCAAATCTCACTAGTTGTGTCAACAATAGATTTGAGATTATCCGTTATGTTCTTCCAAGATTTGTCATCCACGCTACTTTGAAGGGGCTTTACATCTATGGAACAAAACACATTTTTCAAATACTTGATTTTGGATAACCAAAATAAGAAACATTTGATACATGTGCTTGGTGTCTAAAATTCATGTACCTACTGATTCGATCAAAATACGTTGATTGAATTCCTGTCTGCTTCGTATTGAAACAGTCCTTATGGAGCTTACTCCATCAGAAGTTAGCTCCAGTACATCATTAAGAGAAATGGCCTTTGCCCAACAGAGAGACATTAACAATCTATTACTTAATTTTATTTTGTCATCGCGCGTATTATACTTTTACAAATTTATACTTACATAAATACAGCGAGCTTTCCAAAATAACGTTATTAAACGTTAGAAGTATACCATATCGTAAAGATTTTTCAAACGAAGTCACCCAAAAAACATTACAACAATGAATTTACATAAAACCACCATACCTTTTATAATATCAGGAGTAAGACTTGAAATGGTGTTGATTGCTCTTATAGCTTCATCATAGTCAGGTCTTTCACGATCTAGGAAACGGATACAATTAGCAGAAGGATAGTTAATGATAATATAAACGACATTTACAAATGACGATTAAAAGAAAAAAGTTCAACAGCGGGCTATTTGAATTTGGTTATTTAACTGTCAAAATACGGGCTTGCATGATTGCAACTGTTTTTATCAGTGAGTTATGTTTTATGTATTTACGGTTCTCCTCCGCTTTTTTACACGACTTCAAAAAAAGAAGGAGATTATCGATTCTATTGTACTTTTATTGTTTCTTACTTCAGAAGTCCGTCATTTATGAACCGATTTGGAAAATATTTTTTTTATTTTGAAGGACATAATTTCCGTTCCATTGCAATTTGAAGAAAAAATATAAATATGTAATATTTTTGCTTTATATCTGATATTTCTTCAAATATCAAATGTTTTGAATTATGTAAGCTCTATTGTCCTATTTTAAGAAATAAGTTTTACCTGAAGTAGCTTGAAGCAGAGTTGCGATAGCAGCATTCAATTTCGCTAACTTTTGAGATATTAAATTATTAGTTGCTAGAATGTTATTCTTCTTAATATCGTTTTCATGCTGAAAGTTTGAAGATAGTACTTTAGTTTCACATAGAATAAACCTATACAAGTTATGTGACAATTACATAAAATAAAGTCAATTTCACATGAAGTTCTTACAAAAGTATCAAAAACAAAATATTTAATTACCATTTTATTTAATGGTACATCTGCATTTTTGATTTCTTGCGCTGAATCCACCATAGCTGATTTGGCAGCTTTTAATGTTCTGGTAAAATGGATTCGAGCCTTGTCTTCGTTGTCTCTTGATTCATCCTCAGTAGCATCACCTTCATCTTTTTCTAATAAAATATAGTTACTTTATTAATCTTTATCATCATCAATGGACCTTTTATTACGAATTTAAAAAGTTTAATATGCAAAAACACAAAATGAAATATATGTTCCAATAAAATCATTTGTTATACGCATTATTGGTAGCTATCAAACAATGTCTTACCATTGGCAACTTGACAGGCTTTTCTCAGTTTATCTAAAGCTTTATTTAATTCTTTTAGACCATGATTTAGCAGCTCTCCAGATTTATGATATGTAGGTGCTTGGATTAAAGGCTTCCACGATTGTTCCATAGTTCTTGCACGATCAGAAAGACAGTCTATCGCTGATAGTAATACTGCTTGACAACAAGCGTCCTGTATACTTGGTGCTGTTATCTATAAGATTTAATAGGTATATTATTTACGAAGTTATTTTTAACAAATTAAAGTTGTGTTTAATATATTTTTAGATCTGTAGTTGCAGTGTTACCTCAGCAGTCTTTAGCAATTGCTGTGCAGCATCAACGACTTGCACTCCAGCTGTGTCTAGTATGGTGCCTTCATCTCCACCAACACTGTTTGCGAGCTGATCTACTTTGGCCAGCAGCTGAGAAGCTTGATCGACAGCAGATCTCGATAAGTTTAAAACCTACGAAAAATAAAAACCAAGCTTACTATGATAATCGAATACAAAGTTACCTATACCATAATTAGGTTAAGTGTAAATGAGTCTGTTCACCGTGAAATTGGCACTGAGATACGCAGGCTAAGTCAAGGTCTAATTTTTTTGTAATAAAAAATCATTTTTCCTGTTTTAAAAATTTACGCGTCTCTTCGTAGAAGGTATATTTAATATGTACACTTACATCGGCTTCTTTCTTTGCATTACGACGTGGATTGAATATGAATGTTAATTTTCCAGAAGAATTTGCAATTTTGGATGCGGCCTCATTCAGCTCCTGAAGAATTTAAAATAATTAGTGTCACTTTGTTTTTTACCATATTTTCTTCCATATAAATAAATTAACTTACACCAATATTACAGTCTTCAGCGCTACCGCAAATACCTCGTGTCGCTTCAAGCATATCTTTCAAATTTTCTGTTATTTCTTGCCAGGAATTATCATCAACATTGCCGTGGAGTGCTTTTGTATCTAGAATAGAAAATTTCATATACAATCGTGATAATACTGTTTGAATATATTTATTTATACTATTTAAAAATTAAGTGTAGTTATTATAAATACTTTTATAAATATATTTATTTTATAATAATTATCGATTACCATTGATGATGTGTGGAGTAAGCTGACAAATTGTATTAACGGCTGTTCCTGCAGTATGGTAATCAGGATTGTCTGCATCTATAAAGTAAGCGAGTTATTTTGTAACATTTGAATTCAATATATTTACCTAATAAATTATATGATAGCTATATTGTACGTTTTATTCCAATTAAAAAGTCTATTGATTAGATAGTCTTATTGAGTTATTCATTATATGCTTTAGAATGACCATTGATGTGATTATTATATTCTTTCCCTGAGTTTTTAAATCATTCCTCTTTTGAATTAGTTGAATCTTAAACTTACCAGAAGTCGCTTGGACTAAGGAGGCAATAGCAGCATTCAATTGCGCCATCTTTTCAGATAAAAGTCGTCGTGCATTAGGATTTCTTGCTAAGGGACTTTTATTTGCCTATTTAAAAAGTAAATAAAAATATTTAGTTAAATATGTTTTTAGCATATCAATGCGAAATATCAAATTTATTAGTTACAAGACTTCCATCGAACATGTTTTTTTTTTTAAATTATTATTTGATATTTTTAAAAATCTTCTTGCACGACTTAAAATTTCATGTGCAAAATTAAAATAAAAAGAGTTTTGCTACCTTAACTATACTGAGTTGTATGCGCTAAATAGCTTACCAATGGTGTTTTTAATATTTCCTGTATTTCTTTATCCGCATCCATCAAAGCAGTCTTAGCTGCTGATGTTGGAACGATGAATTTAAGTCGTTCTTTTTGCTGTTCCTCGGAGTCCCAAACCTTAGGAACATCATAATCTTGCCCTAGAATTATATCAATTTTAATGTGTTGTATTATTTTATTCAGCGTAACATAAAAATGTAATGTAAATGTGGGCAAAATTTTGAACTGATATAATATTATTATTTTGAGCGATATCAAAACTTACATTTTTCTCTTAATTTATTGTTGCTTTTTAAGGTTTTTTTAGTATTATTATATCACAGTTGATTATACTTTTAATCAATTAAAAATTATTTATAAAATATTCTTTGTATTAGAATCTGTCTCACCTTCATAAGCTTGACAAGTTTCTTTTAATTTATCAATGGTTACATTTACTTGTTTGAGACCCTGGGTAATTAGTTCTCCAGATGGACGATGTAGAGGAGATTGGATTATAGGCTTCCAAGATTTTTCCAAATGACTAACACGATCGGACAGACGATCTATTGCCGATAGTAATACTGCTTGACAACGAGCGTCATCCATACTTTGTGCTGTTATCTAGTAGATTTAAAAAGAAACATTAAACTTAATAATTATTAGTTGGCTTTCCTAAATCATATCATTCGTCTGTCATTGTTACCTCTGCAGTCTTCAGTAATTGCTGTGCAGCATCAACTAATTGCACCCTAGCTGTATCTAGCGTGGTACCCTCATCTCCACCAACTCTCTTTGCGAGCTGATCCACATTGGCTAGTAATTTAGAAGTTTGGTCCACAGCAGATCTCGACAGTTGTAGAACCTATTATGCATTAGTCGAACTTTACGTATTTTTATAATTTGTACATCTACTAGTTGTGGTCATAAATTGTATACTTACGTCACCTTCTTTCTTTGCATTACGCCGAGGATTAAATATGAAGGTTAATTTACCAGAAGAATTTGCAATTTTGGATGCAGCCTCATTCAACTCCTGAAGAAATTAAATTATAAAGGTCAATTTCTTATTTACATTTTTTTTTTCATTTCATGTTAAATGTTTAAATTGACTTACCCCAATATTACAGTCTTCAGCGCTACCACAAAGACCACGTATTGCTTCAAGCATATCTTTCAGATTTTCTGTTATTTCTGGCCAGGAATTGTCGTCGATATTACCATGTAATGCTTTTGTTTCTAAAATTGATTTAATTATGTTTAGAAGTATATTTCAATAATAAAAATTAAATTGTAAACCATTATTAACTTGACTATGGATATGCTTATTACCATTGATGATGTTTGGAGTAAGATGACAAATAGTATTGATTGCTGTTCCTGCAGTATCATAGTCAGGTCTTCTTACATCTGTTGAGTAATCGTATTTATTTGTTATATCATTTTAATTCAATTTACTTGTAATTTCATATTTTAGACCTTACATCTTTCACCATAGATGGTGTTTCTAATTAAATATAAGTTAAGGATCTATACACTATCTTATTTTAATTTGTTAATCGTTGTGATTCTTTTGCTTTTAAATTCCATCTTTTAATCTTACCAGAAGTAGCCTGAAGTAGAGATGCGATTGCTGCATTCAACTGTGCCATTTTTTCAGATAAGAGACGTCGAGCATCAGGGTTTTTAGTTTTAGTTGTATCACTGGGTTCCTGTAAGAAACATATTCAGTATAAGTTTGATTAAAATTGTACACATCGACCGTTAAGGTAATACAGTAAT
Source organism: Vanessa tameamea (assembly GCF_037043105.1). NCBI lineage: Eukaryota > Metazoa > Arthropoda > Insecta > Lepidoptera > Nymphalidae > Vanessa > Vanessa tameamea. The sequence goes on from NC_087334.1 coordinate 8,038,650, forward strand.
GCAACTAAAATTCCATTAAGCAAAACTGTGGTCGTTATTTTAACCAAATCGAGTTAAAAAGTGAAAATTTGTAAATCTCCGTTAATTCTTTTTACTGTAAATGCTAAGAGGACTTTCTCTCGGGATGAGAATTAATGTTGAATCTTTAAAAACGCAATATTATTATTTTTATTTACACTATAATTATCTTGATATAATAGCTAGTTTGTTGCACTAATCTTGTTACAATGAGTTTTAAGCGGAATACGTGAATATATTTTATTAATATTAATTTTTATGAATTTAATTTTAAGCTTACTGTTAGCATTTTGATCATCTCATTTAATTCTTTATCTGCATCTTCCAAACCATTTTTAGCTGCGGATGACGTCACAACGAATTGTAGTCGTTGATTTTGTTGTAGGTCTGATTCCTCAGCGTCAGGTACATCATTGTTTTTCACTAAAATGAAATAATTGAGTTTTTCTCTTAATTTGGATGTAATAGAAACATTTCCAACTTTTTATGCTATAAGTTCATAAATCATAGCCTGATTTATACTAACTACTTCTAAATAAGGAGTTTAGTTAAAAAAAATAGTTTAAATATCTAAAAAAATTATTACCATTTAAGTTAGCATAGGCACCCTTCAGTTTATCTAGAGCCTTAGCAAGATCGAAAACTCGATCAGCTAATTGTTTAGCAAAACCGTGCCTGCCTGGCTTATCCACTAATGGTTTGTATGTTAAGGCTAGATTCTGAGCTGATGATGAAAGATTCTCGGCTGCTGCTGTTAAAGCACTCTGGCAGTGAGGCTCGTGGATTGTAGGAGCAGTAAGCTATACGTTAGAAAGTTTAAGAACTGGTTAAATACATCATATTTAATGTTAACAACATTCGTTTTAAATTCTATTTAATTTCTTTAAAATAATATATCTTTAAAATAGCGATAAATTCTAAATGATTGAAATAAAACAATATTCCAATATTTAAACAAACCTTGGCACATGCTAAGAGACCTTGAGTAGCATCAGCGCACTTCACTCCTGCAGCATCTAAATTCTCCGAATGAGGGTCGTTAGATTCTAGATTATTCAATTCATCAGCCTCCATGAGAAGCAGGGATACTTTCTCTCCGACTTCCTTAGCTATTGCCATAATCTAAATCATGGTAAAAATATAATTACATTTGTATTAAAAACATTTTACACAAAAATCTCATTTTGTAATATTAAAATAACCGCTTTTTACTAAATGCATATGTATCTATACACGGTACATATAAAAATAACATTTTTTTTCAATTTTTGTCGGTCTGTTTGTCTGTCTGTTTGTTCCGGCTAATCTCTGGAACGGCTGAACCGGTTTTGACGCGAATTTCACTGGAAGAAAACTAATGTAATAAGGAGTAACTTAGGCTACAACAATAAGTTTTTGTGAAATTCAAACGCGCACAAAGTCGCGGGCACAGCTAGTATATTATAAATTATTGATTTTACGTAATTTACCTGGTTTTCAAGGTCCAAAGTGCCATTAGCATCTGGCGTATGATCTGGTCGTTTAAATGTAAAAATAAGTTTTTTGGACACATCTGCGTAATTGTTACCCACATCGTGCATTTTCTATAAACAAAAATTTTATTATATTATAATGTCTTTGAAATAAGAAAAATAAATGAGGTCGTGAAAACTATAATTTTAAAATTTGTTTAGCACTAAAAAACCGTAAAATAATATACGTACATTAACGTCATTTGACCCAGTAAGCATGCACATATTTCGTGCACCATCTAATAGTTGTATTATTTGATCTCTGAGTTTTTTATTTCCACTTTCATTTCCAACAGACAAAAGAGATTTCGAATCTGCAATTTAATTAGTCATTTTAATTTTATTAGCAATTAAAACCTCCTTGCAAGACTTTGGTGGCAGTTGATGCCATATGTAATTCGCAAAAGTTAAAAACATAAAGAGAAATTAGAGAATACGCGATGATAGCAATCTCTCAACATATAAGAATTGTATGATATAATTAAATGATATATCAAACAAGTAGTCAAGCATACTACTTGTTGATAAGACTGTCACGACACCTTTGACGAAGTCCGGTACTAGCTCATGGATTGTTTTCATAGAATTCACAGCCATTTCATAGTCAATATTTTTCGGATCTGTAATAAATACATGCATATTTAAATTGTCTTGATTATATATAATAGTCTTAGTTTGCATTGTTTTAAATATCTCACCAGCATGAGCGTTAAGAAGCAATGCTATAGCTGCATTTAATTTGCCCATTTTGTCAACAGTTTTGACTTCTAATCTTTTCTGTTCTTCATCGGTGAGTGGAGGACCATTGTATTCCTAAAATAATATTATCATTGTGTGTGAAATATAAGTTGATTGTATTTAATTATAGTGCCAATCTCGTATGTACAACCTGTATTCTTATTGAACTATTTGATTTTATATAGATTTGTTTCAAGTGTACTAACCTCATCTAATTCAACTTTAGCATGTTCAACAGCTTGGCATGCGTTATCAGCAGCAGTTATAAAGGAGGCACGTCGAAGAGAGGCTTCAGTCTTCTCGTCTAAGATGAAACTATTACGGGAACGCTATCAAATATATAATACATTTTAGCAATTATTTTTTTTGGTATATAACAAATAAATTAAGTATTTTTTTATGCACATCATAATTTATTATTTCTTTATCTTTGGCTTTAATCACTGTTTTCTTTTTTCCAAGATACAAGATAATTATTGTTTCCAATGTTAAGAATCCTCAATACAGAAAAATTTCGAAGTATTCCCATGCTTAAAGAGTTGTCTCGAAGATACATCTATTCTTGACTAGATTGCTTTCATACACCTTCCTTTGTTTGTATAAAGTATGTTATGGAGTTTATTCAATGCTTCATAATCATGATATATGGAAGAAATTTATTCTACATCAGCAAATTTTCTCAGGATATTTTTATTTTACTAAAGACGACGATTATTATTATTAAAATCACAAATTTAGGGCTGCTTACTCCGATTGTTCTATTAAGATTTTTGTATTCGAACCATTTCGGTTTTCCTTGCTTATGTGTATATAATTGTTTAATATATTGTCTACAATTATATCTTACCCTGAGCAATTGACTGCGTCTTTTACTTTTTGGATCCAAAGAGAAGAACATCTGTGTTGATAAATCAGCAATTTTTCTTGCAGAATCTTGAGCCGTCATTAGATTGTCTGGATCGCTCTACAATTAAATAAATTATGTATTTTATTGATTTAGATTTTTTATTTTATTGTTTTTCAAGAAAATAAAAACATTACTTTAGGATGATTTTATAAGATATTACATATGCAAAAGTTTGGATGGATGTTTGTTGATCACATCCGAACGCTAGATCAGATCTGAATAAAATTTGGCACAGAGATAGACTATAGTTTGGAATAACACATAGGTTACTTATGATCCTGGAAAAATGTACCTAACACTCAAGTATTTTACACAAATGTATAAGACACATGTACATTTTCCTCGCCTCGGACAGAAACTAGTTATTTTATAAAAGATGAAACAAAATTTATGAAAAAATCAAAATCAAAATATACTTTATTCAAGTAGGCTTGTACTTTTACTTTTTAACACTTTTGAATCGTCATTTAACAAAATATAATAAGTGAAGCTACCACCGGTTCGGAATGTAGATTCTACCGAGAGAGCCGGCAAGAAACTCAGTAACAACAAGTATCAACTCCACGTTTTTTATCATTTGTATAATCTTGTATTGAATAATATGCCTTCTTTACCAATGTATTTTTTACAAATGATTTGAATTTTGAAACGGCAAAGTTAAAAATGTCTGCGGAATTTTATTATAGAAATGGAGTATATATACGGATACAGTACGTATATATTCAATATGATAAGTCATAAACATCCTATAATTTCAGAAGTATTCATAAAATATATACGTATAAAAGTAGTAAACTTACAAGGTCACTTTTCATCGTCGTAGAGACCAAAGTATTGATATATGCACATAGTTCGTCTAATTCTTCTAGAAGTTTCTTTGACTGGTCTCCTTTTAAATTGGCTGCTGTTTCATTTGCACCTGAAAATACATTTTTAGCATTTGCTCGTAACTTTAATTTAACTATCGTTGGTTTCTCCTTTACATTCAACTGATTAGAAGCTTCAATGGCTTCAAGGGATGGGTTTTGGGATACAAATTCCATTTCTTCAGGGTGTTTGTTCTATATTTCTAGTAAAAGTTTAACATTGAAAATAATAAAAAAAAATATTCTTAAAGTTTAGATATACAGATACATACAGATACATTTAAATATATATTTAACAGTGAGGTTGTCATTGCTAATATTATAAATTCGACGGAAGTATTTATATCCGTGTATTTGTTATCTCCACACGACTATACTAATTAAATTATGGACTATGATAAAATCGGACATAGAGGCAGTCGGAATTTATAGAAGCCCAAGAAAACTCGCCCACAAATAGAGATTTATGTTAATATAAATAAAATGACACGAAATAAGTTACCTTTTAATATGCCCGGTAAGTTTTCTTTGAAGCCGTTTACGATGTTTCTAACTTCCGCAATGTTCTCCTTGGTTGGATCTATCAAATGAAAGTTTGTTACGCTTTTTCTTATAAACTCTGGCGGTTGGTTAAAAGAAAGAGAATAAAATGTGTTTAACTAAGAAGATGGCATTGTCTAACTAATAATACCATAAATAACGTTCATAATAAAATCAGTCTTGTAAATTTTATGTTTCAAAAAACAAAAACTCTTAGTCTTATGTTTGCTAATGTTCAGTAAACCGTTAGGTTTAATTGGTATTGCAAGTGTTCTGTTTGGTGTGAGCGCTTTGTGCAAGGCCGTCTAGGTAGGTACCACCTACACATCAGATATTCTACTGTCAAACAGCAGTACGCGGTGTTGTTGTGTTCCGGTTCGAAGGATGAGTGAGCCAGTGTAATTAAAAAAACACAAAAAAAAAAACAAAAAATACTATTTATCCAATCATCAAAGAGTTTCTTAAGATTGAAATCAGTCTACTATCAGGTGTAACAAAAACTGAAATCTATAACTTCAGTTAGTTAATTAGATTTAAAAATATGTTACCTGAGAGCAGAACAACAGTCCTAACCGACTCAGAGTTAAGTCGATTGAGTTTCTTATCAAAATCATGAACTTTACTGTTCGACCTCTTGAGTTCACCTCTCTGAAAAAGTAAATTTGTTTTATTAATTAGTTTAGTATCTCCATCAATGACCATAGATACTGTAAGACATTTCTTAGACTGTTTTGTGTCATTAATTTAAACTGGCTTACTGGGTATGTCATGAGTTAGTTCTACCTAATCAGATACAAGGTACAAAGCCAAATAAATACCTGACGCAGGTATATAAATCTTATAATTATACTATTTTTCTATATGTGTGAGTTGTGTAACGACTAGTCATCATTGCTTTTACATCAATAACTGTCCATTTTCGAGTTTCGAGTCGTTAAAGTCGTTATATGTACGTCATGCAATTTCTGTACTAACGAAACGCTTTTAAATTACGCACCGTAGACTTTCCGTAAGCAAAACAAATTATTTCTTGAATATAATATTTATAATAACCAGATATATATAATAACCAGATAATTCGCACGTAGGTCTCACTCTAAGATCGCTTTTTCAATTCTTTGCGTGAACTATATCTGATTGAACTATATCTGATTGAATTGAATGAACTATATCTCCTATATCAGTCAGGGATATCAATATGACTTGCTGTTAAATCTTTTAGAACGTGCTCTGAACTATTGAAAATACTTAAGGTCCAAGAGTTTTAACTGCCAATATAATAATATTTATTTCACAAAAATACAAAGTCATGTTAGTTAAATACAATTATATGTATGTATGTAATATATTCTGCCTGGAAGTCAACAAGTATTAGATCCATGCTTTTTTATCATCTTTTATTATTCAATAAAAGATTAAAATCTTGTATTGAATAATATGCCTGCGGAATTTTATTATAGAAACAAATTCCTTGCCCCAAGATGGATTTAATGATTTTGCGGAGTCGGACACTTGTCAAAATAATCTTATCTTTACGTCTCGTGCACATACAATGATTATCAATGATTCTATCAAAGTGATCAATGTTACTTTGAATATATATGTATAATACAAATATACGTACCAGTGCTTGCTGACTTCTGTCTCCTTGTCTGGATGTTATCACCTCATGCACTGTCACTATTTTAGTTCCCATTTGTGACTGTTGCCCTGTAATAGAAGCAAGTAAATTTTTATTTTTTTAAACTTTATATAACTTCGCAGTCAGGCAATTGGCACTCCTGATGGTATGTAGCCACATTGGCACTGTAAGAATTAGTTCCCATCGTTGGTGGCGCCTTGGCAATGCAAGGAATTGTTCTAATTTGCCATCAGGCGGCCCAATTGCCAGTCCGCTTATCAATAGGTAAAACAAAAACTCAAGGTATCAAGTAAACTTTGAAAATAAATTCGCCGAGTTTCTTTCACCAGTTTTTTTTGTAGATTTGTTTTATAACTTACAGTAAGTAAGTGTAAGTGATTCTTATATTAAATAACGAGATTTTATTTATTTATTCAAATACTTTATTGACCACCACAAAGTTAATGGGACAAAAGGTGGACTTAATGCTTGAAGGCATTCTCTGCCAGTCAACCTTTAGGTCAAACAGAAAACCAAGACGGCGGTTATTAAAAATGAATTAACAATATATGCACATACTTATATAAAACTACATAAAAAACATGTACATACATATCCATATAGTATATACAAAATAAATATAGATCTATACTGTCTATCGTAAGAACATATATATAATATAACAATAGTTAATTTAATAATAATAACAGAAATCATAAGAGCTAGGGGCTTTCTGACAACATGTGCTCACGTAGACGAGTTTTAAAAGTAAATTTAGAGGTAGCTTTCCTAATATGTTCGAGTACTTTGTTCCATAATCGGACAGCTCGAACGGAGTAGGAATTAGAGACGAAACCGGAAGTGTGAGTAGGGACAGAGAGAAGGTAAGAATCCTTAGAACGTAGTTGACGATTGTGGTTATCACAAAGAAATTTGAATTTGCCTTTCAAATAATCGGGAGAGAGAGGATCAAAAAGAATAGAGAAAAGAGATGAAAGTAATCGGAAGTCTCTACGTTGTCGAATTGTAAACCATTTTAGTTTATCACGATACTGAGAGATATGGTCGAACTTACGAAGACAGAAAATGAAACGCAAAGAGTTATTTAAGAGACGATCAAGTTTATCCAGTTGATTTTCGTTGAGATCGTAATAACATACGTCTGCATAATCAATTATGGGAAAGACCAAAGCGTGCACAAGTATAATCTTAGTCTTGATGGGAAGGAAATTTCGAAGTCGATTCAGACACCTTAACGTGGCTGTAACTGAGCGACTAATATCAGAGATATGCACAAACCAACTGATTGTGGAATCAATATGAAGACCAAGGTCTTTTACATGATTGCGGTAAGGAATATTGATGTCATTGAACAAAACAGGCCGTAAAGATGTTAAGCTCAGATTGGTGATAAGGCGAGAGCTCCCAATAACGATTGCCTGACATTTTGATGGATTTACCTTCATTCCGAATTTTTGAGGCCAAGTATTTACACTAGCTAGGTTATTATTAATAGTTGCAACAGCATCATTTATGTCATCCAACTTGGTTTGATAGTAGAGCTGCAAGTCGTCGGCGTAAAAATGATAAGAACAGTTGATGTAAGTTGTGAGGAGATTTATAAACAGAGAAAAAATAAGAGGAGATAAAATGCCACCTTGTGGTACGCCAGTATAAAGGTCAAACCAATCGGAAAGCGATTGATCCGATCTAACTGCTTGCTGGCGGCCGCGAAGATATGATAAGAACCACTCCAAAACTAATGGCGAAAACTTGAGATGCTCGAGTATAGCAAGGACAATATCATGATCAACCATGTTAAAAGCATTAGAGAAGTCGATTAAGACTAAAATAGTGACCATTCTATTCTCCATATCATTCCGAACATCCTCCGTGACCTTCAGAAGATCCGTAGTAGTACTATGACCGGACCGAAAACCCGACTGAAATGAACTAAGGATATTGTTACTATAAACGAAGGAGGTCACTTGTTTGTAAACTGTATGTTAAAGAATTTTGGACATAAAGGGCAGGATCGAGATAGGTCTATAATCAGTGAATTGGCTAGGGTTAGATACTTTAATTTAATTTGAATTCTAAATAATAAAGATATAGAAACCATTATTACCTTGATCAACGGATATTATTTGACTCGGACCGATAAGCGAGTGTGTTTGTACTTTAGATGCGACCACATTTTGTGTCAATGTTCCTCTGAAAATTACAGAAAATTTTAATGCTTAGTGGATTAACGGCGACGTTGCTCCACCAGTATCGGAGGAATAAAAAAAAGAAATAAAGGAAGATTATCGTCGTTAGTTTTTATACGAACAAACATAAGGTTCAAATGTATATAATATAAAACTTACTAGACTTAAGCTACAACGAAATAGAAAGTTTATTATAACGAGTTTCTTAACTCTCTCTCACACACACACACACACACACCGGCATATTACTCTTAGGTTTGGTCTAACTTTTTTCTATTGTTCTAAAAGATTGTACATACATTTAATTGTTTTGTAATGGAAGAGCGGGCCATCCTAACACAAGTCCTAGTCCTTATTAGTAACTCACTAGGTTTTGGTTCCTAACCTGTTATAGGTTAAGTATTGTATGTAACACAATAAACATATTTTTTAAACAGCCTTATAAACACAATAAAATTTTTATCAAGTTACGTTGTAGCTTCACTTTATTACCTAAAAAAAGCAAACTCATCATATTCTGATTATTCTGTGATTATAATTGAATATATAAATTGTCTCATTATTTTATGCATGTTTATAAATATATTTTCATTCTCAGCTACAGAAGACATTCTCAGTCTAGCTAACTGCGCTAGAAATGTTATTATGCTTAAGCGTATACGCATAATCATTTGGAATGGCAATCCGAAACTATTGGAGGAAGTTCAGACACAGGATGAGTTTTTCATGCCTCAAAGGCATTAAGATATAGTAAGCATTCCTCAAGTGTATACGCATGAATTGGAGTTACTCCACTACAATCTATTTGTATTTGTGATTCACCGGAACACACAGACGGACAAACAAAAATTTGAAGAAATCTTATTTTGGTATATATACCGTATATACATACATATGCATTTAGTAAAACGCGGTTATTATAATATTACAAACAGACACTCCAATTTTATTATATGTATAGATAAATAGAATTAAGGAGAATTACTTACCGAGAACTTTCAACCATTTCCTCACAAATCACCTCGCCCTCAGTGTGAGTGACGTTGTATGGTGCAGCCAGTCTCTTCCGAATTATATCGATGTAGCCTTGAAGAATATCTCTTATTCTAAAGGCCTCATTAGTTTTCACTGCGTATTCCTTTTCACTGTTGATTTAATAAAATAAATATTTTAAATCTTGAACAATTTCGACCACGTAGCCTATTCGTACCGAAAATAGGCAAGTAGGATACTACTGCCGTTCCCTCATGTAATTCATGACTTGGTACAGAGTAGCATAAACGGAGAGTTTTCAGAAGCTTTTCCAAGTTCCAAACTGCTACTTAAAATGTTTGGCAGAAAAGGGTTATAAACTTCTTATTGGCCTGACCAGGGATTTGAATCCAGGGCTTCAGGATCTTCTGTTATATAGCCTAGTTTGATGATTTTTGCAATATTTAATTATAAAATATACAATTCAATTTGAATGTTTCCCATTGAGCTTTTTAAATTCACTTTTCATTTGAAAAAAACAGCTGAGATGGCCTAGTGGTTAGAACGCGTACCTATTAACCGATGATTGTAGGTTCAAACCCAGGCAAGCACCACTGAATTTTCATGTGCTTAATTTGTGTTTATACTTCATCTTGTGTTCGGCGGTGAAGGAAAACATTGTGAGGAAACCTGAATGTGTCATGCCACATGATTATCCACTAACCCACATTGGAGCAGCGTGGTGGAATAAGCTTCAAACCTTCTCCTCAAACAGAGAGGAGGCCTTAGCCTAGCAGTGAGAAATTTACATGCTGTTACTTACTAAAAAGACACAACAAAGTTGAAAAGGTACCTTAAGTACCACTAAGTTTTGCAAGTACTTATTGCTTGCGAACAGACATTCCTTCTAGAAAATTTGTAAGACGTATTTTACTAACCCAATGGTAAAATTCAGAGGGTTTGCCATTTTGAAAGGGTGCATAAATATTTGGAACGTATAAAATTGTAAATTTGAAACGTACCTGTAGTCTCCAAAATTTAACGTGAATGATTCACTTCCAGCTCGGTAACTCTTGACTTGAGTGAGAGGCCACACCTGCAGGATCTCTTTTGTCTCCTCGTCTAGTCGCAGGATTGATTCTGAATTGATCCCTAGTAACCTCGGTACAAGCTTCTTTTTGGTTTTTTGTTTTTCCTTGAACAATCAAAAAAATTTTAAGGAGGTGGTCGATGAAATGGGCGTCCTGGTGGTAAGTGATACACCCTGATATAGACATTGGTGCTACAAAAATTTTTAACCATTCCTTACATCTCCAAAGCGCTACCAACCTTGGGAACTCTTTTGTTATATCCTTTTAGTTATTGTAGTACATTAGCTCACCTTATCAAATCACCTATTAGCTTAATAATACGAAGAATTTCTGCTTGGTATTAGGTAAGTAAGTCTTTCAAATTTGCGATAGTTTTATTGAGTTCTTATAAAACAATAAGTGCAATTTTCTACTACCTTAACGAGGAAGAAAGTGACGCCATACGTCGGCAACTCTCTCGCGGTCTTCGTATACATATGTTTCGCTTCTATCTGGCTGAGACCTTGATGTTTTCGGTGCTCCTTGATGATCTTCTTCTCAATACCCCATGAAGATTCGTATTGCTCTGGGAGGAATTCTTTCAAGCTGGAATTTATCATTTGTTTTTAAAATATTTATCATGTTAGTCGTAACACTGAAAAATTGAATAAATAAATTAAAATTTAAAAAAAAATTAAGCCGACTTCTATATTTTCTTACGAGTAATTTACCTACATATATCTCTGAAACTACTGGACCGATTTTAATGAAACCACACTACACTGTTACCTAAGTTGAAGTGTACTTATCTTATATTAATAAAGATCATCTCGATATGACTTTTAGTTTTCGAGAAATTCGTGGACAAACATACATACAAACATACACTCACAAAATTTAGTACACGTGCTTGGAAGCCTAAATGGATCATCATACTCAAATATAATTAAATTCTAACAATGTTACAGACATACACGTCGAAATGACAACCTCCTTTTTTGAAGTCGGTTACAAAACAATGAACACATAAAACACTTTTTCTGGAAAACCGTTAACCTATGGAATTTATTTAAGCTTATCAAAATGTTAGCTTATATTGGAAATGTATTCCTTCTTGACCTGGGACATAAAACCTAGTTTGAATTATAGTCAATAAACTGTTATTATTTTGGATTTTTTCAAATATTTTCGGTTTTAGTGGGATTTATTTACAACTAATTTAGGAATTAGATTTTATTGGTATTTATATATTTTGGCATTAGTATTGGTTGAATCCGTGTACATGTATAGATCCAAGTGTTCACTTGATCTGTGTCAGCTGATCCATAAATGTATATCCTGTCTTAAGGACAAACAACGAGAACCACACTGATCACTGATAGCTATCAAGGTCTGAACTAAATATAACTTGAAAATACTATTTAGTTTAGTTTTAATTTTTAAAAATGTTGATGTCGGTTCTTTCTGTCGTATCTTTATAAAAATAAACTTACTTTTCAATGAAACCCGGCTTGTGTTTGTCTTCTTGAAAATCTCCGTACTGGACCTGACATTGTATCCCAGCGAATTCAGCCGCTGCAAAACAATCATTTGTTGATGATCATGTATGTGGGCACCTAGGCCAATTCTGGCTTACGAGGCCTTTCCAAAGAGACTACAGAGAGAGCTAGTTTATAGTATTGTGCATAAGTAAATGCGTTAGTTAGTTATTCTTTTAAATCTTTTCTACAAGTCTTGATTTCTATAATTAAGTAATTCACTTTTTTTTATGGCATTGGTTGGCGGACGAGCATATGGGCCACCTGATGGTATGGATGGTGATGTAAGAAATATTAACCATCCCTTACATCACCTATGCGCCATCAACCTTGGGAACTAAGATGTTATGTCCCTTATGCCTGTGATTACACTGGCTCACTCACCCTTCGGATCGGATCGGGATCGAATCGGAACACAACAATACAGAGTACAATTATTTGGCTAGAATATCTGATGAGTGGGTGGTACCTACCCAGACGGGCTTGCACAAAGCCCTACCACCAAGTAAAATTATCAGACTAGTCGTATGTGGTTAGGACTTTGTATGGGGCTAGGACATGTTATGGTTTTTAAGCCATGCAGGTTTCATCACGATACTTACCTTACATACGATACTTACCTTCACCATCGAGCTCGAGGTGAATTATAAAGACAAATTAAGCATATGGAAATTCAGTGTAGCTTGCCAGGATTTGAAACCACAAGCATCAGTTAAGATGCTCGCTTTCTAACCATTGGGCCATCTCGTCAAAAGGAGAGATGGTCTTAACCCAGTGCACTTACAAGCGGATACTTGACTTTTTATTTTGAAAGTCGTTTTAAAAAACGCTGTATATAATATTTTGGTTACGTTATTTAGACTCATTTTAGACAATACAAAAATGCTAATTATGTTTATTTATATAATGACATCATAAAAGGAAATAAACCAAATTATTTAATAGGTGTTTTCCTTGTATCGTTACTGATGTAATTTGTTTGTTTAAATTAAACACGCATCATAATTTATAAATGGATACGAACTTGACATAATTGGGGGTCATAGTATATTTTACTACCAAGTAACAATACTTAGTATTATTATGAACCGGTTCCAAAGTTAAGAGAACAAGTTTAACAACAGGCACAAACAAGATCTTAGATTCCAAAGATGATGGCGCATTGACGAAGTAAAATAAAGTTAATATTTGTTACAGTACTAATGTTTATAGGTGGTGGTGATCACTTATCATCAGGTGACCCATTTGCCTGTCTGCCTACCAAGATGGAAAAAAAGCAAGTATGATTTGGTATTACTTTATTTTTTCTCACCTTTATCTTCAGTGACAACATGTCTGCAATCGAGGATTGCGTCACGGGTCTGCACGTAGAGAAGATTCAACTGAACCGGATCCCTGGAGTCTACGTTGCGGTCTGAGTAGAAGAGGCGGCGTTTGAAGAGTAAGGTCTCCTTTGGGTCTACTTGAGATTCGCGTAAGGTTTTATGCTGGTCCAGCCATTCCACTAAAAATACAAAATAGAATAAACTATTAGTCAGTTTTAGAATTTTCGGTTGCTAATAATTTTAAATCTATAGCACTAAGTCTAACCACACTGTACGGTGGACTTCTAGTGACAGTGATAATTGTAATTAACTCTGTATCTTGAACTTTTAAAGGAATTTATGTAGTCATTGAACTATTTTTTATATAATTTATTAACACGGCTGTTAGCTTTAACAGCGTCACCAGCTAAGAAGACGAGTGTTTGACTCCGACATGAAATAAAGACGCTCAGCCAACTTTAGGGGCTGGCGTGATGCAAACCTAAGTTAAATTAAAAGTACATCATCTATTTTTAAAATGTTTTCATTGACAATTTCGAGCGATTCTTTAAGAAATCGTCTGATTTGTGGTTTTGTTTACTCGTTGATCTTAATTTATGTACCGTTATCATCCGTTTTCAATTTTTTGCTAAGCTGTTCCAATTTCGCGTCTTTTTCCCTCTGAATGGTCTTCTTTTTCAAGGTTAAAGTGCCAGTTGAAAATTTTGATTCTTCTTTCGGCTCAGATTCTTCGCGGCACTAGAATTTTATTCAGTAATTTTTGTTAGATATTTAATAATACATAAAATACTAAAATCAATCGATATTTATGATTTGTATTCTCTTGTTTAATTGATTATATTTAATTTCAATTAATTCTCACCAAACCGTATTCCTCGTTGTTAGGGATGCCGATCCTATCACAGATATGGACCATTATGTCTTGTATACTTTTTGATTCATCAACTTGAAGCGTCTTAACTGAACCTGTTTGAAATAAAATAAAAAGATTTAGTTGTTTCATGAAAGATCTTCTTACGTAAAGGATTCATTCCTAAATATTTTTAATAGTTATATAATATTTGATAATTTACGTATTACGTATACGTATTCATGGTTCGGTACGTATAGGCAATACTAAACTAAGCAACAACGGTGAAATTTTTGGATGAACTCCAGGCATAATTGTCATTCTAAATTTGAATATGAGTAGAAATAAGTTTAGATATATCTGAAATTGAATCCAGAATGTAGAAGCTATGTTTAATACTCACCATCTAACATTCGCAGTCTGAGATTTCGTATCTTTATTAAATAAAATAGAGAATCTCCATCTCGCAGCATATAGTATTCCAGCGTTCTGTCACCTTCCAACCAGATACCGGAGCGTTCATCATCAGCCGACGTTAGAAAGAAACCATATTCTGTTGGAGAATGTAATATGTTCGTGTAAATTGAAAATCGGGTATTCTAACCTAAATTATTTTACAAAATAACGTCACTAGACATTTATCTGTTCTAAGGTTACCTAGGAGAGATTGCTCATCTACTTAGGTAGTTGAAGGGGTGATGATTGGCATAAGTGCCAATCAATACCCCAATCAGCTAGTTCAATATATATTTAATGATCCTTATGATTTAATTTAAAAATAGAATTAATATTTTGCTTATAACAGTCTAACCTTTATCGGGATCTATGGTGATTATTTTCTCACGAACGATCTGGTGAGCATGTTGCACTTTGGTGGTGGTGTCGAACATCAGAGTCCTGGTGACAGCACCATCGTCCAAAACTATTTTGAGCGAGATTGGTGCCATGCTGTAAAATTAGATTTTATGATTATTTTTAAATTCCAAGACGTCCGTTTTTCATTCCTTTTACGAACATTAAAATATTTCTGCAATGTATAGTATCCCTATGCGTATAGTTTATATGTATAGTATCTTTGGTAAAAAATATTCCTGCTAATTGATTTTCTGTCACAGTGGCAATTCTCAATTGATACAATCTTGTAAGAGTGCTCAAATTTGATCTAAAAGGCAAAGATAAATGTGTTCAATCTTTTTTTGCTTCTCTGTGTGTCAACCGATTTTGACGAGCGCTCAAAGATATTTTGAGTCATAAGTATTGACGGGCTGTAGTGCATTCAAATATTAGTGTTAATAAAAAATGTTCGAGACGTACGAAATCATAATTCCTCACATTTACAATAATGATTATGGTGATTGAGTGGGTGATCTCTAGTGTATATTAATGCATAATTACAGACATGAATTACAAGTATCTTTTCGATATATGTATTAACAACGCATTCAAAAGTACTTTATATATGTATAAACTAGTAAAATCTTATTAAATCAAACTCGAAAATTCTTGGTAATATTACAGTATTGTCATATTTGAGGAAAAAGTAAAAATATCACATCAATTTTATTTAATCAATAAAACCGCCACTTTATTTACCTTAAGTGCAATAAAAAAAAATGTTATTTTAATAAAACCAAAAATAAATAAATACTACTTTACAAATAATTCGTTATCTTTGTCACACACGCGATGATTAAATGCGAAGAAAAGAGATGGCCTATGTATGATACGTTTGCTTATTTTAAAATTCTTGCGTGTTGACTAACGGATTTACACTTAAGTGTTTCGCGGTATTAAGTTAAATGTGATCCATCTATTCGTCATTTGAAGGAAGAAGACAGTATTGTTTAAATGAATTTAAGATGTAACTGGAGCCTTGGAGTTGTACTGAACCCATCTTAAAAATAATCATCAAACTAAAATGCAATCCGATACGGATTGAGGTCAGGCTCAGAGGTCAAATATTAATTATGGACGGGCATCGAACTAATGGCCTTTAGTGCATCTATTTCTGCTCTTACATACTATGTATTGAATCGATTTCCAATGAATAGATTCAGAAGTAATATATTTTTACTATTGGTAGACATTTCTATCACACAGTACAGACAATAATTTAACCGATCAAATCACACAGATTACGATAAACGTATTCATATTTTAAGTGTCAATGTGATTGAGATCACTAAAAAGCTTTCAAATTCTGCAATTTATTCTAAATACAAAATAAAATTCACTAATTTAAAATATCCTACCTTATTATCCGTAGTATTCCTCTGAACTGATGCACTACTAATGTACGGTTTGTCCTGTTTGTGTGAACGTGACTCACTTTGCGGTTCGATACGAACATTATCTTCCTGAGTTTATTAACATTTATATTGCAGATTCATGTTCTGAGCTTGATTTGTTGAACGTTGTGATGTATAAATAAAGCCACTTTTATTTATGAGCGATATTGCTTTGGGTTAACATGATACGAGAAGGTCGGAATTTGAACGCATCTTTGTGTAAAGTTTTTGTGAAATGCATGTGCCGTAAAAGTCACGAACGATTTCGTTTTTTTAGTAAGAGGAAAGAAGATGGTTTTTATTTAGGAACAATAAAGTGTTCAACTAATTAAAATATTAATTAAATATTCATCATCATCAGCCCATATTCGTCCACTGCTGGACATAGGCCTGTCCAAATGCACGCCTTATAGGTTATTAACTTAACCGCGGCTTAAGCCAAGCGAATTTTAGACGTCATAGCACATAAACCTTGTCCCCGTATTTTATCTCCTAGAGAGATGAATTAAGTTGACTCCGTAATAAATTTCATTAAAATCGGTTCAGTGGCTTAGCCATGAAAGAGTGTCATATACATAGACAGAGTTACTTTTATATTATAGATCTTTGAGTTACTATTCGTTGATTGTCGTACGGGATATGAACGTATCCTGTATAATTCAATTTAAGTGTATAATGTATAACATGATTATACAATTATAAGTATATGAATATATGTATGTCTGAAGATAAATAATGACTACTGAGTTTATGGCCAGTTGTTTTCGGTAGAATCTATTTTAGGAACCGATGATAGCTTTACAATTAAATTCATTTTGTTGTAAGAAAATGAAGAGGTACAGCTTGTTTGGTTTGTATATAAGAGGTAATCCTAAAAAAAAAACACTAGGAGCTACCCTTACTCCTGAGTGCTATATATTATAAATTATAGTTTATATCATACTATTTACTTTATTAAGTACCATATTACATTCGTGTGAATTATTAAAATATAAATACGTACATACATACACAAAACAGCCTGTAAATTTACCACTGCTGGGCTAATGCCTCCTCTCTCTTTGAAGAGAAGGTTTGGAACATATTCCACCACGCTGCTCCAATGCGGGTTGGTGGAATACACATGTGGCAGAATTTCGTTGAAATTAGACACATGCAGGTTTCCTCACGAATTTTTCCTTTTCATTCTACTGACATTAATTTTTTTATCTTATAATTTATTACATCGCTCGTGTTTATGTCCTATCCATCAATATTATCACTTAGCACCTCCACAACGTGAGTGACATCAGATGTCCAGATGTGTTTCCAAGAAGCGTTGACGTCATCACGTTTAGTAATTAAATCAAAAGTTAATGCTTTGAATTCAATCGTTACGGTGGCGGCATACGAATGCAGTCGATTGTATTCCTAATATGGACGGACATATATATATACATACTTTTCGTATATTTGTGTAGAATTTGTAAATGTTTTGTACAAAATGGCTATGCTATGACGGTGTTTTAATCCAAAAAGTTATGTTCAATGCTGACAAAATCTTAGGATATGTCAAAGCAATGTACTAAACAAAACGTCTTATAACAAAGCCTGCCGAAAAGGCCGCGATAGCATGTGTATATTTTACCTTTTAAGGTAAAGTCATGATAACTATTTTTATTCATTACTAACAAAGTTATATATATACAGACTGTTTATATTACATTTTTACATTAACAGCCTGTAAATTTGTCACTGCTGGGCTAAGGCCTCCTGTCTGTTTGAGGTTTGGAGCATATTCCAACACGCTGCTCCAATGCGGGGTGATCGAATACACATGTGGCAGAATTTTGTTGAAATTAGACACATGCAGGTTTCCTCACGATGTTTTCCTTCGCCGCTGAGCACGACATGGATTATAAACATAAATTAATCACATCAAAATTCCGTGGTGCTTGCCTGGGTTTGAACCCGCAATCATCGGTTAAGATGCACTCGTTCTAAGCACTAGGCCATCTCGGCTCTAAAGGCTGTTTACAAAGCCAATTTCTCCAATTCATTGTTAATCCTTATTCAGATATAAATGCTTGTTACCTTGAGCGCTTTATATATAGATAAAAAATTGTAAACAAAAAAGACTCACTACATCTCATATGACTCATAACGGAAATCGAGCGAGCCATACAATCGTTGCTACCTAACTTCCTTACTAATATCATAAAGGCGTATTTAATGACGGATGTTTATCACTCTTTCACACAATTACTGAATGGATTTTGATGAAACTTTACAATAATATAGCACAGGATTAACACAGGATGGATGAAATGGCGGCAGGGTACGGGAACAATTTGTGACCCCCGTATTCCCCTTAAACTTATGGGGAAGATCTATAAGACCATGGTCAGACCTGCTGTTCTATATGGATATGTGTTGGGCTACAAAAGGGATGACTGAAAGACAATTGCACGTGGCGGAGATGAGAATGTTGAGAGGAAGGTGTGGTGTTACGCGAATGGATAGAGTAAGGAATGAGTACATAAGAGGAAGTTTGAAAGTAGCACCGGTAACCGAGAACCTATCTGGAAACCGGCTGTCTTGGTATGGGCATGTTATGCGGAGAAATGAGGACCATGTTGTGAGAAAGGTTTTGAGAATGGATGTAGGGATATAGAGGTAGGGGACGACCAAAGAAACGATGGATGGATTGTGTGAAAGACGATATGGTTAGAAAGAATGTTACTTGTGAGATGACGTCAGACAGAGAAGTATGGAAGAAGAAGACATGCTGCGCCGACCCCAAGTAAAATTGGGATAAGGGCAGGAGGATGATGATTTACAACAATATAGCTTATACATCAGAATGTACGGTAAAATATTAATGTTTTTATGAAAAATGTGATTCTCATACCATTGGTACAAGGAACAAACACAATCATGTTACTCCTGTTACTCGACTGCATAGAGTCAGTAACTCTTTTGTGGGGCAATGTATACGCTTCTACAACAGGATCCCAGAAAGCGTTCGAAATGCTTCTGTTGCCAAATTAAAAAAAATTGTTAAGGAACGCTTGTGTGCTAAAGGTTACTATACGATTAGTGAGTTTATGTTTGATAGCACACCTTGGGAATGAAACGATCGCCTCCTGGCTGTTTCTATTCATATACAATTATGTATGTAATTAATTTGACAAAAAAAAAAGACCCACTGAGTTTCTTTCGCCGGTTCTTCTCCGGTCAGGGTGTTTTTTCCGAACCGGTGGTAGTGTTTAATTTGACCATCAATAAGAAAGTGTAATGCTTCTATGTTGAATAAAGGAATTTGAGTTTGAGTTTGAATAACACATAGGCTATAATTTATAAAGCTATATTGCACAGTACAGCTGAGTTATTAGCAAATCGCATCAAATACGTAAATTTAAAGTTTGTTTATCTTTATTCCTACTTCGATTGGAATAGGCTATACATAAAATCATCCTACAGTCCTTAGGGTAGAGGAGTGTTGAACTGTGTGAAGCAGCTAGTATAAAATAAAATTTCGAAGCAGTTGATACAAGAACGGGTTTTAGTTATTATATATTTATTTATTTTATCACTCATCCATTCTGACGAATGTTCATTAACTATAGTTGGTATACGGGTGGATGAATTTTTTTCATGTTATAGGGGGCAAACGAGCACGAGGCTCACCTGATGAAAAGTGATTACCACCGCCCACGGACATCTGCAACACCGGGGGGCTTCACAGGGGGACGGGACATTTTTCTTCGGATCTTCGGACATCTTGTAGTGCGGGTGATATTTGGAATTTTGTTGAATTGGTATATCAAAATAAACTGTTATTAAATCTTTTAAAGGTGACTTATATCGCTTTCTATGATATTATATACGTAAGTTTCCTGAACTTCGAACAGACTTTATAAATAGAAGTCAATTTATTATAATAATGTTATCACTTAATTAGGTATATAAAATGATTACAAGTGTCATTTTTGAATGCCAGACATGTAGTTAAGCATCATTGCATAGTATAAAACAAAGTCGCTAACCACTGTCTGTCCCTGTGTATGCTTAGATCTTTAAAATTACACAAAAGATTTTGATGTGGTTTTTTAATAGATAGATTGATTCAAGAGGAAGGTTTATATGTATAATAAATGCACAACTAAATACAGAAATAATGATAATTTTAGAGTTTTCTAAAGTAATGTCGTCTTCCAAGCGATTTTAAGCAATATAGCATTAATCCTTATCCAATTAAGTACCTTAAATATGTTGTGTATTTAATATAGATCAATACGGCCCTTTACAGCATGTAATTTAAATTAATATTTTCGAAGACATTACAGATTTAAAATGCAGTGACATAGCGGTTTGTATTGTCTAATGACTGAAAAACTGTTAACGTTGTAAGACGTTCGGTAGCATATTTTGTATCAGCATTGCACCCGTGCGAAGCCGGGGCGGGTCGCTATTTAAATATAAATGATACATTAATTATTTTTTAATGTATCAGCAAATTTAGTGTCAACGGTTCCCGGAGAATATTTAGCTGTCAGAAATTGTCTAAATGTAAAATAATTTTTTTGTATCATGATGTTTAAATATTTACGCAATGAAAAGTTGACGATGGCTTAATGGATTTCCATGAAGAAAATCACGGCCTAGAGCTATCGAAAATAGTATTTTAATAAAACAAATTAGTAAATAATATATTTTTATTAGTGTTATCGTTTTAATACAGCGATTGATTAAAACCTTATGGTCGGCGTTTCATAAATAAACTATTGATAAAACAGAAAGTCTAAATTCGATAACAGACTCATTCCACTAGGCTGCAAACTTGGACACTATTATTATTTCAACTATCCTAGTCTGTTAATAGCCTTAAATTATCTTTAAAAATGTATTTATTCATTTTACTGAGTCCGTAAATGTAAAACTAAAAGTATTTGGTTGATGTGGCACGAAGAATCACAGATGGGTGGTGGATTCGATGGCTTACTTTCGTCTGCGAGCCTGAAATTAACAAAATACGGTACCATCAGTAAAAACACTTACATATACACATATGTTTATATTATTAAGATATTGATTTAGCAATTTGCAATCAATTGTCTCTGTGGATAGAACTTATAGATTATTTCGAAGATAGCGACGTAAAATCGAGGAAACTTCCACTGAGTTTTTAAATCATCTAAACGAAAGAGACGTAGACGTTAAAGTTTTAACCTTCAAGACAAGTAAAGGCTTTTTCCAAGCAATGGGATCTCAGTAAAGTAGCAATAGCAAAAGTAGCTAGATTTAATTTAAGTCTGGATTTCAAGGATGCTTAATAATATACATTATTCATACATTTAGGTTCCGTTGAATATTCGTTGATATCTCTATACTTACAGTTTCCTTCCTATCCTTGGTGACGCACACAGAGCGCACCCTGAAGGGGTCGACGTAAGTGCACGTGCATTCCTGGACGAGACTCTCGTGTAACAGTTTGCCGGTGATAGACGCGGCAGCAGTCTGGATGAACTGCTTCTGTTGAGCCGGATTCAACCCATGGAAGTTGCTGGCTGACATTGTGTAACCATCCACCTGGAGGAGAAAAATTGGTTAAATGATACCAAATTGATAAGATGTATTGTATATGAGATGTGGGGAAGTTAAGACAATATTGACGCTCAGTAGTAATATTTTGGCCTGTGGTATTATCGCACCTTCTTCCAGCATTAGCTTCAAACTTAAAACTTGAAGAGTAAACTTGGAAAATTAGTTAAAAACACACATTATCATTGAAAGCAATAGATAAGGGTTAGATTCACTGTCTTTATCATGAGTATTGGTTTTTGTTAATGATAGTTTTTCTTACATTTTGAGAGAATTCAATGCATCCATCATCGTCTCCGACCACCAGTGACGCTCTCAGAGATTCAGTGTCTTTCGGTTTCTTGTCTCCCAGCATCAGCACTCCATTGCTAGAGAAACCTGGTAAAATAAAATTATTGTCAGTATAAATTAAACCATTCATTTCAAGATTCAATATCATTTAAATTTTAGTCATTTGTATCAGTAAATTTTAGCTTTGTCTATTATTCATTTCTAATAATTAAAGTGGTTTGCTTTTATACCATGGTTAATATTTTTTTTGTAAACTTACCAACGACTTGGTTAACTTGCTTGCCTCCGCCAATCTTGAGATCAGGTGTGTTGGCGATGAGTGTGTGAGTAAGTCCGATGTTCTTGAACATTTCGCTGTACACTACTGAGCGGAGTGTGCTTACCTGGAATATTATATATTTTGTCAGGTTTACTGTTGATTTTATTGATAACGTTGGCAATAAAGCGTACACCCGGTTACTTCTTCAAACCAACGAAGAAAAAAAGTAAAATGTCTTTAGTGCACATAAAATACTTAAAAGGAAATTCAAATAGACATTAATTTATTGGGTTTGGGTGTACGAAGGCAGTCTTATTGTTATAAGCAATCTCTTACAAACAACCTTTCACAAAGGAAAATATCAGCAAGGAATCGGGATAGCAATTGCCATAGGTACATATGTATTATCTAAAGTTAAATAAATATAAAGACATATTACAATTGAAAATGTTAACTTTAGAACTTTTAAGATTTATCAGTCCATTATTTGGCAGATAAAATGTTCAAGTATTGGGCAAGTTCGATTATACTTACGAAGAATGATTGAGGTTCACATCTGTTGCCAATCGAGCTGATGTAGTGTTTGACTGCAGCTGGTCTCAGGGGCAGGTCAAAGATGGAGTGGTAAGTGATCATCACATTGTGGAGACCTAAAGTTTTGAGTAAAATATAAATAATTAAGCTTAGATATTTGAAAATGAAAATATTTAAAAAGTTAAACAATTAAAAAAGGAATGTGGTTTTCGTCACGTTGGCAATACTCAAGGGATACTAGCGAACTGTGCTGGACATACTATAGGGGATATGTGCGAGTAAGCACAGGTGCGCTTGAAAGTTTAAATAATTTTTGATACTGGTCTTAGATTTTCTGTTCAAATAAGGTTGTAAAAAATCTTAAAAATAAGTAACTTACCGAGCTGGGTCTTGATGGTATTTAAGATTTCCACAATACGTTGTTCATAGGTATTGGCTTGGGGATTACGTAGGTCGATTGTGCTGATTTTGTTGTAACGGCTAGCGTCATCAAATTGTACTTTAGCGCTCTTAAGCCTCACTGTAGGACAAAGAAAACCGGTGTTAATTCTAAATACTCTTTAATAAAATCGATACTTATTTTTTATATTAATATTCCTGGTACTAATATGGTGCTATTAAGCTTAACCTTGAAGTAATAGTGCGAAATCCGTGAAAATGGTGACACGATCAGAGAATCTAAAAATGCTACTAAATTTTTGCCACGTATAAATTCGGTTCATGATTACGTATTAAAGACCACAATGTAAAAAACTCTCATTGAAATACTACTTTTGTAAGTAAATAGTTATAATAATTAACAAGGGTTATCATGACAGAAGTAACTTCTATAAATAAAAATATAATTACTTCTGTTAGGACAAACTCAAGCATCTTACCAATGCAAAGCTGAATTGTTTTTTTACAAAAGAAACAATAATTGCAAGGAGAAAGGCATTAAATCCTTATTTTGCCAATGGAAACAATTTGCCTGTGTACTTACGGTCGGTGTCGTAGAGGATGGGGTACGGGAATTTGGAGGTGACTCCAACGAGGAACACTTTGACGTCGGTGATGCGCTTGGCCTTCAATGAGTCGATCAGCTGAGATACCAGCGGGACAACTATATCCTTGTAGTTCTTCTCGTTATCCTGGGTTGAAATAGGTATTCATATATTAATTACTGCGAGTATTGTTATGATATGCGTTATATTACAAGAAAATGACCACAAAAAATTTTAAATATTTCAAATTATTTGAAAATAAATAATATCGTTTTATAGGCTTCGACTATAATGTGTTTAGTATTCAATGTCAATATAAGGAACATTGTTAGGAAATCAGCAATCGCATACGCCCAGATCGGGTAAAATAAGATACCAATAACACTCACGGTGGTGACTTCGACGGAGACGACGATGTCGGCCTGCTTGCCGGGCAGCTTGACCTCGTAGATGTCGCCGACCTCGCGCGGCGCGTCGGTGTCGCTGCAGCGCACGCACTGCGGCGGCAGCGCGGCCGGCAGCGCGCCCGACAGCGCCAGCGCCGCGTACCCGCGCGCCAGGTCGCACGCCTGCTGCAGCGCCGCCGCCGCGTCGCCCGAGCACGCGTGGATGCACGCTTGTCTGAGGGGCCGATGGCGTTGTAGTATCGACACGATTAATTGTGTTCTACTGAACGCACAGACTCATAATATGTCACGTCCACAGTTCTGTAACGAGTGCAGCTAAATCAAAATATTCTGCATCGAAGTAGGCTCATAGAAGCACGTTTGGATCGTTCTTTTACAGTGTTGAATTAAATGTAAAGCTAAAGTTAGTACAACATACCTGAACGGCATCATATCCAGGAACAGCGCCAGTGGCCTGAGCGGAGACATGCCCCCGAAGACTGTCTCGCATGCAGGTGGCAGCGTCTGGTGCATCTGGTGATGAGAGTGTTCCGGAGCCTTGACTTGAGGGCAGCTGCTGGCTAGCCTGTATGCATTTCCGAAGTCGCTCTCTGATGTTGTTATCTGTAATTAAACATTATATTTTATCGTTAGTTATAAAAGCCTTTAAAATAATGAACAAGTTATAGAGTAACTTCAATAACTAAATATTTTAGAGACGTACCTTTCCGTTGGGCATTCTGAAATCGTCGAAAGGTTCGTTGTTACCGTCTCCGAGAAGACCACGGAGTTTGCCAAGGTAGAAACCAGATACTTCAATGTAGCACACCTATTAATCAAATTTAAATATATTTCAAATCAGAATTTTACTATAAGAATATATTTTATTAATTTGATACAAAATGGTCCAAAATTTTTTAGATATAAAATTTCGTTGACTTTAATAAAATAAATCTGCTTTCTTATTTTGTTGACTGTATAGAAACAAATTATAGTGATAAAATCTTCTAATGTGGCCGTTCATGTTGTTGGCACTCACCTCAAGTTTGGATGTACAGTAGGCCATGAGTCCGTAGAGCGAACCGAGTCCAACACGACCGTTGGCTTGACGGAACGCAAACACGTCCTTTTCAATAACTGGGTATCCGTGGGCACCGCCATTAAGAGCAACCTGCAAGGAAAATTAATTCTTAATAAAGATGCTTCCATTATATTTATACTCAAATGCAAGAGTTTATTTGTTTCAACGTCCTTATCTCTTTCTGCTAGTCCAATACGATAAAATATTTTTAGATATCCATTTATTGAGAAAGCTTATATTCGATTTGATAAATCATGTATTCCGATAAAAAGCTTTTTCACCAATATTGTTGTGATTAGATTTAAAACATTGAGATTTAGTAGCATTTAACTAAGTACATTTAGTTATATAAATATCACAAACCTGTCCGTTCTCTTTCAGCTCGATTGTGACTCCACTCTTGTCTTCCAGGATGAGAGACTTGGGGCTGCCGTTGGCGAGTTGCATCATTAGCGTGAAGTTACGGTCGACGTGGTCGTGCACGAGCACGTAGCGACAGGTGCCGGGGAATGTGAGGTGGCGACCGTCGAATGTGAAGATGTGCTGACCGTTCACGATCACGGCTCTCACTGCAAGGAATTACTTAAAGTTATGGAAGAATTTTGCGACGTTGAACTCAAATTAGTGTTCGTGAAATTGTTTGTTTTGGAAATCAGTGAAGCTTCTATAAGGTATGTTAGACCGAGTAACTTCTAACGTAACATTTCTATGAAATTCATAATTTAATTTATAGTATGTGACTTAAAGATACATTTTAAAAATTATAAGTTCTTCTAAAAATTTTATTTAGACAAAGAGGTTTTTTTTTTTATGTAGACAAAGTCGTAGGGGCTGTCGATTTGGTTTGACATAATATGTACCTATTTGATTTATTCGGTAATTTACGCATCGAATAAAGTAAAATAGATGAAAGCAAAATTCGACTATTTTTAATTTTTTTAAGTTCCTCAGTCTTTCTAGGAAAACTATTTTTAAAATCCAAGTAAAATATTTTTTGGATAGTTTACTCACGTTTAGCGGGTATTTCATCAAGAGGGTTTAAGCTGCGTGGTCTGTAGGTCTTGAACAGAGTCAATGGATCTGGGAAGTCGCCGTGGATCAGCTGAGTAATGAAGCTCCATGCCGCTGAACCTCTGAATGATGGGATTGAAATTGGCGACAGACCTGGTAATCTAGCCTGTTGAATAGAAAACAGTTTTCAATATGATTTCTTAAAAAAGTTAAATTAAGTTGTTAGAAATATTTTATATAGTTACGTAAATATGTTAAATGTTAATAAACTTTTGGGAGTCACATGATCTCATGGTTCGATATTCTTGTACTTTAAAACTATGAAAGTTAAGTGAACCTAAATAATCAATAAATAATATACTAGGAAATTGGCATTAAATTCTTCGAAATTTAGTATTCACATATTTTAATAATTATATTCTAAGTGCCTGTATTCTATGACCCACTTCTAGGCAGAAGGCCTGTTCTCTTCTTCTTCTGTATAACAGAATTTTCAATATCCTCACAATGTTTACCTTCACAATTCCGAGATGAATTAATATACAAATTAGGCAATTTTCAATTAAGATCCACGTGTTCTAGCTCGGTTTATTTGACTGGAATTTTTTACGTTTGTGTTAAATTACTTACATCAGTGATGACGGGGTAAGTCACACCGAACTGTCCGAGGTGTGTGCGCACGAACTGTACCATTGACGAAACAGCCGATATCAGCTTCTCGTAAACAACCTTCAACTCTGCCCTGTCGTCACATTTCTCTTGTCTGATTTTCTGTTAAAAAATAAAAAGGGGTTTTTAATATTTGATTTCCAATGAAGGAGTACTAATTAATATTGGTATTGTCAAAAAAAAAAAAATCATAAGGGTACATTACCTTGTTCATGTAGTTAGTAAGTGCATCCAAGAACTGCTTGGACTCTTCTGTCGGGAGTATGGAGCGGAGAGCACGCGTCGCTTCCTGCATTAATCCTAGGAGCTGCTCGGGGACCGCCAGCTCTTGCCACTACGAGTTGTGAGGTGAGGAATTATTAGGTATTGATGCTAAGTATTTAGTACACAATCTAAAAAATAACTTGTTATTTTTTATATTGTGATTGGAGAAGAATTATGTCGTATTTCGTTAAAGAGATAGTCTTTCCAACGTGTAGGGTTGGCAATATTTGCCATCTCAGACTTGATTGAACTAGTTATAAAGATCAAATGGATTTTTAAGGCTTATTATAAGATAATTGTTTATATTTTACCTTCTCTTTGATAATTGAAATGATTGGCATTTCCTTGATCTGTGTCGTTAAGTCAGTGATGAATTGCGCAGATTTTGCACGCCATTCCTTGAGCTGAGCAACTATGATACGAGTCAGGTCTGAAACAATAATAATATTATTAACAAGGAAACTTAATAGTTAAATAGGGGTAACTTATTTATTTATAAATAAAAATGACCACATTTGTATATTTCCTTTGTGTAAGGTAACAAGTAGAATTTTGGTAAAACCGGTTATGATTTTAAAGTTCCTAAAAAATTTTGTTCTATTCGTAATTTTATTTTTAAACGTAACTTTATTATTTTATTTATTTGATCATATATATTTTACCTTTGAAGATAGAGGTGAATATTTCAGCCAGCTCTTGTAATTCAGGCTTATGGCGTTCGAAGAAGTCGAGGATGATAGCGGAGAAGTGAGCAGCCGCGTCAATGAGGCCGTCCGTGTACTCGCGCACAACAGCGCCAAGGTTTGACCACATCTGTTTGAATTGAGGCTCCAACTGCGAATACAAGAATCGAATTTAGTTTAAAGGAAATAATAGTGAAACAACTCACACATAGATAGAAGAATATAAAACTCACTGAAGTCATTAAACATAGAGGAGAAAAAACATAATATATGCAATAAATAAGAAATGTTGTCTTCAGAAATGAGGTCTGCGTGACGTTTATTAATAGCTAGCTGAACCTGCGGCTTTACCCGCGCGTAATTTATAGAACACAAACTTTCAAGCCCGTTAAAGGTGTTAAAGGTGTACACCCTTTAAGGAACCTACCTGCCAAATTTCAAGTTTGTAGGTGTTATAATTTACGAGATTTCGTGATTAATCAGTGAGCGGTATTTCGCTTTTATATACATATATATATATGATATTAATTTACATTATCATCATGAGTTATGACATTTAAATTACTAATTCCTAATAGAACTTTTCTATTGTCTTCTTTTAAACACACACTTATAAATTTCATTAATCAAAATGTTTGATACATACCTCTTTCTCGTACATTTCAACGACCTTCTTGGAAAGGTCAGTGATGGTTTCAACGATCTTATCAGCGAAGGGTTTGAATATATGGATAACATCATCGATCATCTTAGCGACGATTTTAACGAGAGTGTGCCTGAAAATTGAAAATTATAAATTGGTCTCTCTTACAACATAATGTTTCTAGGTTTTTGTTGCAGAAAATTTTGGTGATATACCAATGGGATCTATATTCTATAGACTGGTAAATTATATATTATTAATTGTATTATATTATTTGTAATTTGAAAATGCAACGCAAATGTAACTATTGACTTACAGAGTTTCAGAAATTTCCTTCAAAGACTTGTCGTTTGAAATTTCATTCATGAGTTTCTCAAGGTCCTCTTTGTATGCTTGTTCCACTTTCTTGTAGGTTGGCTCGACGCGCTTGAGGATTTGTTTGAAGTCAGCGCTTGTTTTCTCACCGAGCTCATTGATACGGGTTTGTAATGTACTGATGTCCTTTCTAAGTGCATTCTGTAAAATAACAGTGATTAGTTTTATAGATAATATTTACTGTTTTATTTAGCCTTATACGCTGGCTACCATAAAGGATATATGTCATTTAGTATGCAAATCAAAGATTAATAGTAACAGAAATTAGAACAGGAATCCTTACCACGAAGTAATTGAAGTTATCCTGGGATACACCGTAATCACTCTTAATGACGTTATTTTCAAGGAAGATAGCTCCGTGTCCGATGTTCTTCTTTTGTCCCGCGAGTGAAATATCCACAGTAATGTCAACACGCTTCTCCGGGTTGAGGTGACCAATGACGGATAATTTACGTTCAGATTCATCTGAAGAAAACAATTATAGAAGACCTTTAGTCATTTGTGAAGAATAGTGGCGATAGATAATCCGTTATAAATAATTTATATTGGGCATTGTTACCAGACTCTAATCATTAAGGTCCCATGGGTAAGTCAGTATGGTTTCACGAATTAGTGTTTTTATTTTTAATTATCCACTTGAAACAATATTATCTTTGTCTCTTTTTTTCTGTCTACAACTTCTGTTCAATCTGGTAAAGTATCTAAAGAATTCTTACCACTGTAGCCAGTCGTGAACTCGTAGTACTGGTAGTCCTTAACGACAGCGTATACTTGGACAGGTTTGCCCTGGAGTAAGCTGAATTTCAGGTCTCCTTGTTGGAGGTTTTCCTTCATAGTCGCTGAACCTTCTAAATCGATGACCTTAACGACTGGGGTGTCGATCTGTATGGAATAAATATTTTAGTAATGTTGCCTAGGAATTGTTTATCAAAAAATAAGTATGTACTGAAGTTTACTGACCATTAATTTGATGTGCACAGGGTTGACTTCCAAGAAGAATTTCGATTCACGGTCCTAAAAGGAATAACAATCGGTATTAAAAAATAGTCGAATATGAAGTAGAAATAGTTTGACTAAACAATATTTAAATTGAACTTACATAATAAAATCGGAATCATCCTTTGTAAAACAAAATTAAAATAATGCCAATCGTCAGAGAATCAGAGTTCATGGGCATTTTGTTGATGGAAAAAAAGTTTATTTATAAATACCTTTCCAAGACAAGAGTGTGAGATGACACTAGTAGTTTCAATCTTGATGGTGTTGCTGTTGGGTCTCTTCATGGATCCTTGGAACTTAACGAGCGCTTCCTGTTAAAACAACACAGTTTGAAATACAATGTTTTGTAATAAACGTATACAACGCTTTTGTATTCATTTAGACTTTTACGGATTCAGTATTATCAAAATATATTATTATTATTATTCTCAGCGATTTTTTTTTCTTCAAGTATTTTATTAATAAGCTTAACAAAATTTAAATATCTTTAAAATATTATATTTTATTATGATTCAAAGTATTCACTAAGTCTTGTGTCAATTCCAGGAGGCATTGATGGCTGTAATTTGCATTAGTTGTATAAAATTCTTTTCAAAGAGATATGTAACTAACCTTGCCAATCTTAGGGTGGCTGAAACCAATCAAACCGGAGGCTTCTCCTTGCTGGTCATTTCCAGAAGCATCGAAGTTGAATCTGAAGCCAGTCTTTGTCTGGGGGCGGTTCTTGTCAGGGAACATGTTGATTTCACCATGGATGGGGAATGGTAGAGTTTTGTCTGTAGGGTACTGAACGAGGGATTCTACGGCGATAACTCTTTGTGGGAATGAGAGTACGATACCCGCTGGGAATTCTGGGGGAAAAAAGGGAGAATTTAGTTTTTATAATTCATTAGACTATTAGTCATTAATATAAATATGGTAATCACCATTACTTACACTACACCTACAAAGAAAATCACAACCTACAAATTGTACTAAGAGAATGTATACAAAAATAGGATGAAATCCGTTTATTAAATTCTGGGCAGCATAAAGGTTTGACTTGAATACTTACTGCCATGCTCTGGCTGGCTGTATACGTGGAAGTGGATCTTCTCGCTCTCTCGGTTAACGTGCAAGTTCATGTCGTATTGAGGGAAGTTCTTGTCTGAGAATTCATTGGCGATTTGTAGACCGAATTCTGTAGCGAGACCGAGTTTGCGGAGATCTAGACCCATGTTGAACTGGTGTTGCAATACTCCGGGTTCTAGAAACAAAGGTTTATTATTAGTTTAAGTTTGAAAAATATTTGTAGCAGATTTAACGTGTGGCAATGTTATCGCTTCGTTACTTCATAACATTGTCAAATAAAGAATTGAACTTGAGACTGACTGAGATATTAACTACGTAAAAAAATATGTAAGATGACTTTAGCATCAAAACTAAATTATACATCATTATATACTGTAACATTTTGACTGACAATGAAAACATAAAATTACGAGAATGAAATTATATGTGGATGTATAGTATATAGTAGGCTCTACTTACTGTTGGTAACAAACTTCGCGTTAAGTTCAGCGTGCGCGCATTGCTTCTTCTCTTCACAGTACACATACGATGTCTTGTATTCAAGGTTGGTGATACGTGACTCGGCCACATGGTTGCGTTCTCCGAACGCCACATTGATGAACGTCTAAGAATTTCAAAAGTCTTAACAACTGTTATGTGTAAAACTCCTAAAAATTAATTTAAAATGATTTTCACGTTGACAGTCCAATGAATATTGCGCTGCTGGCCAAAATGTTGGTCATTTAAGGGGAAGATTCGGAGCGTATCCTTATGGATATACCCCTGGCGGCATTGTATGCGATATAAGCAACATTTCTAATAACGTTCCATTTCACCTACAACTCGAGATAATAAACTCAAACTAAATAAGTGACAATTCTGATGTGTTTATCCGAATTTGAGGTCGAATATTTGGATCCAAGTGTCGAATTAAGAGTTATAATCTACGCATTATAATAAATTTGAAGCTGACTTACCTCTACGCCTTGTTCGTTGCCTTCAGTGAGCACAGTGCGGATATATTTGAAGTTAGCGGGCTTCTGTTCTTCCTTGATCTTTAATGTTCCAGAACCTTCGATAATGGTTTTTGGTCCTTCTTGTTTGCTGATAAACGACGTGCTGCAGAACAAAGGTTATCGTTGTCATTGTGATGTAATTGGAATGGATACTTGCTATATATTATATAATTTAATCAGCATAATGATAGTTAAATCTACTATATATATATTTTTTACAACTTATTAATATATAAACGTATGTAAGCGTCGCACCTTCCACTAAGTACGTTCTTGCTATCATTAACGGCATGGAATTCAAGTCGCTTTCCACTTCCAGCGTCCTTGCTCGAGATGTCTATCTGGTAGTTCTTTAAGCCAAGACTCTCAGCGTTAGCTTGGTACTTGACAATCAAGTCCTTATCAAAGTTGGCCTCAAATGTTGAGTCAAGGTCGAAGTTCCTGAAGTTCTCCACCTTCATTTCTATACGGCCTTGGGTCGTGCGGAGTGATGTACCCTTGAAGAATAGCCTGAAATCAAAGGTAAATTGAATAAATGTTAACAATGTACAATGAATAAGAGTTAACAAAGAGCGAAAAATAATTGGACTTATTAGGATATCAATGAAGAGTATAACATACTCTTATTAATATTCTTGGGTTATACCCAAATAATACAAATCCTCAAACATAAGGATGCAATGTACATATATCTAATTGATTTATCGTACCTGGTGGGTTTGGGTGTGGAAGGACTGGTGTACTTCAAGTCCAGTAATGGTTGAGAGGCAGACTGTACCACGAGTGCGTCGGCGCGGTACGTGCGAGAGTCCACAGCCATCGTCAGGACTGCGTTGTACGTGTCGGGAGATGGGTTCTGGAAAATCATAGTTATTGTGACGATTAAAATGTGGACGGAAATAACAGGTTTAGAATAGCAATTAACTGTTATTTTTTTAATAATATTACCTTAGCGTTAAGGTCGAGTTCGAATTTCTTAATATTTTCAATATGCGGGCAGTTCGCAAGTATCTTGAATTCAACCTCCTTCTCCGACGAAACTCCTTGGACTGAGACGGTTGTCACTTTACCTTTGCCATACTGAGTCTTTACGTCAAAGACACCAGACGCTTTCTCTTCTATTAAAAAAATATATGTGTAAGTAAATAATTGTCTATATTCATTCATACTGTATAAAGATTGGTTGCATTAACCCGTTCGTTGCATTCGTTGCAGCAAAATACACATTAAATGTACAATAGCAACTTCGATCGAGGGTTAAATGAATTTTGTACCAATATTTTGATGTTATTGTTTAAGATGAGACTTTAAATAAAGATTTTTTTTCAAAATTAAAAAAGTTTTATTCCATAAACTGTATACTGCAAATGAGAATTGAAATAAGAGAGGGTGAAACGAGGAATTTTAAATGAAAATTTACTTGAAATATTTGACATTAATTTTAATAAGGTTATTTTTCAAATAATAAGCATTCAGTAAATCATTTTACTTACTTGACATATCAACCTTGTAGCTGGAGTCGATGACGATGGGGTCAACGTGAGGAACTATGACCTTCAGTTTGGTATTACCATTCTTCTCATCGTACTTGCCGTTTGATTCAAATTTGTAAAGATCGGCGTTGATTTGAACAGATTCCATTACTGTGATCTATAAAATTAACAAAAATATATTGGAATGCTACGAGAGAAAGAAGCAACTTTATTTGATCTATTTATGATGACAATAGTCCAAATAAGGTTAATAATTAAAGATGAACGAGAAAAAGAAGAACTTTACCTCAACCGCCTTATTCTCGGGCTGGA
Organism: Vanessa tameamea; assembly: GCF_037043105.1. Taxonomy (NCBI): domain Eukaryota; kingdom Metazoa; phylum Arthropoda; class Insecta; order Lepidoptera; family Nymphalidae; genus Vanessa; species Vanessa tameamea. The sequence continues at coordinate 8,072,736 of NC_087334.1, forward strand.
GGAACAATAATTTTGATACCCATTTGATGTCGTGGGCTTTTTCGAAGGGCAGACGTACTGATAGTGTGTAATCGTCCATAATTCTGGTAACAAATGAAAAATATACATTACGTTTCGATGGTAGGATAAATTATTGACTATAACATTGTATTTAACTCGTAAAATGAAATGCTACTTTTATGTTTAAGTTATTATAATCAAGTTCACTTTCTGACTTTTCACGGTCATATTCTGTGGTGAGTTTCGAGTTTCTTCTCACAGAATAGATATTATATACATATATACATAGATAGATACTATATACCTATTTATAATACAAAACTTACTTCTTTTCTCCCTTCTCAGGCCATTGCATTTGGTAGCCGCCTACGAGTTCCATTGCTAGGTCATCTCCGTAGCTGGCTTTGACTCTGTATTTATCGTCTAATTGTTTCACATCGGTGTAAGATGAAGTTGCCTCCACAATGGCTTTCTTTGGCAGCATATTACCACTGATTTCACTCTGAAATAAGCACATAAGATTAGATTCAAAATATGACGAACACTGATTGTTGCCTTCAATGGTAATAATGAATAAATAATTATTTGATTTTCTCAAAAAAAAGTATTTACCTTGAAGGCCATGTCTGACTTGTCTCCCTTAGGAGTATTTTTGAAAGAAATGGTGTTGAGAAGGTTCTTGCCATCTTTGAGACGCATTTCGATTTGAGCATCGAGATCGATGATCTCGTCGTTTATGTTGGTCTTGGTCACTTTGGCCTTGTAAGTGATGGTCGAGGCAGGTCCACCGCGCTTCGGCGCATCAGAGAATACTGCTTCGGCATGGCCGTTGTAAATCTAAAATCATACCAGGTGATTACATCTTAACAAAGCGACGGATTATTTATACTTATTATTATGAAAGTTATATTAAATTACAAATTCTAAGGACCAAATATTTCGAATGGGATTTAAACAATTTAACATATTTTTTGAGACGTTGATGACCTTTGCCTATAAACTGAATAAAGGTGACGTCACCATGAATGTACTGTCATCCATGTGATCTAAGCTGTTATATTTCTTGTACCTTTAATAGGTAAGCCTACAAGGGTGACTTTCAAAAAGAGAAATAACAAAATATGATCTACAAAGTTCATCAATTAGTACTATATAATTTAAACTGTTTTATAAACTTACGTTATCCTTAACAGACAGTTCTCTATCAACATTGAAGCTGAGACAACGCTCGTCCGGCAGCACGAGCTCCGCGCTGTACTGACCACGTCCTGTGTCTATGGCGGCACCTTCCTTGTGCAAGTTAAATTCAATATTCTTTCCGGAATATTGCATCTTGTTTCTGAAAACATAAACAAACTAAATTGTAGAAATTAATTTAAACAGATTTTAACGGACCAATCTGACATTCAAATAAATAAATAGAAGCTCTGCTCATAATATCTTTCTTGATGTAATTACAATCTTTTAATTTAAATAAATACTAAAAATGATATCAAATTACTAACTTGCTTTCAATCAGTTTGTCGGTTTTTTTGTTTGTTGTGCTAAAGTGTACTTTGTCATTTTTGTCTTTTTCAAAGTTAAGGTAGAAGTCGGCTTCAGCATTGTAAACTGGTTCCTTGACGACAAACTTCACATCACCCTTGATGACGCGGTCCACCTGGATAATTATAACATAAAACATATTAAACAAAGATAAAATTAAATTGAATCAGCTTAGTCATGAATCAACGTTATGTTATAAAATTTTTGAGGTAATCTCTTGAAATTTATGAGCATTTTCATAATTAATTAAAAAATCTCAATCTCAAATTTAAAAGGCGAGGCTTATTTTATAAATAGAACCCATGTTAGTACCTTTTTGAAGTTAATCATTAAGTTTCCATTTCCTTTGCCATCATTATCTGTGACTTGGAATTGACCATTGGCAGCAATAGCGTCCTTCAAGTTGAACTTGAGCTGACCGTTAGGGTTGTTTCCAATATTAATCTTCAGCAAGTAATCCAAGATTTCTCCCTTTGTATTGGAGATGGTAGCGTGCGAGGAGTAAAGGTTTGCGTTTTCAATCGCTCCGATGTCGAATCTGGTGAAATGGGGTTAAAAATTTAGATGCATAAAATTATAATTTTAAATCAAGAAAAGTTAATTTATAACAACGAATATAGTAGCAAATTAACAAATTCATTATAATATCCGCTTGCACAAATTTGTTATTAATGGTTTAATTAACTAAAATTATCAAATGAAAATAAAATTTTTAGCACTCACTTAATGTCTTCATCTTTTCCAGTACCACTAATTTTCAAGTGACCAACAGCACCAATGTTTTTGTCGTGTTCCTTCATCCTATGAAGCACTACTCCTATAAGTTCGAGTTTACCGACGTTCTTAAAGTCGATGTAGTTTTCCAAGTTAGATTTATCAGCGGACACAATTTCTCTCTTTATTAATGATTCAATAGTATGCTTATCGATATTCATCGACCATTTGATCTTGTAATCGCCAACTTTCTTAATTTGAGTACGAGCTTCGAGATCGAAGCTAGCTTTCTTGTCCAAGTAAACACCTCCAATATCAAGATCAAATTTTTTGGGATCAGATTCTAATTCCAATTTGATTTTCAGAGGTAATGCGAAGATTTCAACTGGAATAAAAGATAATATCATAATGTTATTTTTATTATGCTTCTTCATTGTACTTGTTAAGTGTTGTGTCTCCTGTTAGTTATCGAGACTTAAAAAAAAGTATATGGACGACTTACATTTGTTCTTGGTTATGATATTAAAGTCTTCTGGTGAGGCGTAGTGTCGCTTGAACAATTGGTTAAAAGCAACGCGGTTTTGTGGGTTGTGGCAATCTCCTCCGTAGTACAAATCGATGTCATTATGCATTATCTAATGAAAGTAAATTAATTTTATTTAACTTAATATATTTAGTATTAAAATATAGTAAAAATCTAATTGGAAGAATATTATTGTAAAGTAGATATTCAAATGTATATATGACTTACGTTTTGATTGTTTTCAATGTGTCCATTGACTCTGAAGTTGACATACGGGTTCAATGTGTTCATAAATTCAGCTTTGAAGTCACTGCCCTTTAGGGAGCCACTGAATAATATGTTCTGTTGACCCTTCTTTACTTTAATATCGGTTTCAACTGCCTTTGGCTCATGTTTGAAGTGACCCTCGATATTGACCGGTTCGTTGGAGTTTGGAATGTTGAACTACAATAAAATATTTTTATTAAAACAGACTTTCTCGTACATAGCTTCATCATTAGTTAGGTTGTAACTATTTTTATAATCAAACGTCATGGTTTTAAGTAATTATTAAAAACCATAATATATAGATATTCAAATAAAAAATAATTCTGATCATTAAACTTTAAACATATTTAATAAATTTTGTATGATTTTTACCTTGACGCCTTCAAGAGTGTATTTGGAAGCTGGTCCATTAATCTCCTTGATTATTTGTCCATCAACTTTGATGCTCTTCTTTCCATCTCCTGGAAGTTCGTATTCGAGTAATGGTTTCCAGACTGACCGTTTGTCATTACCCTCGATACTAACACCAGCACGCCCATAATACTGAGCATCGTCCATCTTTGCTTTCATCAGTAAAGAATATTCAGATGGCTTAGTGTTGACAGAGAATTGGCCGAATAAGTTCTTGATGGGTGACTCAAGATTGACCTTCAAGGATTTCTCCTCTTCGGTGTTAATTACTTCACCAGTTAATTGGGTTCTACGATTTTTGGATCCTGAAAATTATGATTTTCTTTACTAACTTGAAATTAATAGTTGATTTTCGGACTTGTACCAAATCCCTACTTTTTTAATCTTTATATTCATCAATTATGACGACAATGTCCTCCTTTTGATCGATATCGAACATGTTAGCTAGTCTTAAGAGAGATTAACCAAATACACATTAAATAGTGCAAGTTAATATGTTAACATATGTGCAATCCTTAACCTTTAATCTTTATGTAATAACCTTAACTGGAAAATGGACAGCAATTAAGCGTTGCTAAATAAAATGTTTTTCTACGCAATAACAGAGCAAGGGATGAATGTGATCCTATAAATTTTATTATTAATAGCAATTGTCTATGTTTAACCATTGATACATATTATATATATGTATGTACATTGTATAGGAACAGGCTAATAGGTATTTTCTATATTCCTCGATTTTTATTATAAGTATGTATTGAATTATAATTATATGAATTACCTTCCGCTTCGAAAAGCAGTTCCATTCCATATTTGCCTGCATGGTCGTTTTGTACAAGTCCTTTAATGTGGTATCCACGAAGGTCGTTCTTCTCCAGTACTAAATTAACTTTAGATGATCCGACGAGAGGATAACGTGCCAAATATTGGGAGATCGAATTTTGTGACTTTTGACCTGTTGAATACAATGAATATACAAGTTTCATTAGAATATGATTAGACTGAAATGTATTTCTTATATAAGTTTTTGATAAAGTTTAAAATGTGATGACATTTTATTGAAAAAAAAAGACAATAAATTTACGTCAAGGGTATTTAGTATGAACTTACCAGAGAATGAGAATGGTAGTGACACTTTTCCGCAAAGAGTCAAGCCTAATACTCCAGATAGCTGGTCAAAACAGCCAGAGTATTCGTTCTTTTCAGAACCTGTCTTGATTGGAATGTGCTTCTCCATTTGACCCTTTTCAGCAGTGAAGAATACCAAGTCGTTCGAAGCAGTTAAGATTTCCTGTTTGTCAATCGGAAGACCCCACTGAAGATCGAAGCCTTGTCCGTTTCCAATAACCTTTGCAACAATTTGTCCACCAGTGGAAGAATGTAGGTTTGTCACGACCTTAAGACCAGTCGAAAGGCAGTCAGCATCTACCAACATGATCAGAGATATTTCGACGTCCGAGCTTGGTACAAGCTTAATGTCAACTTTAGCTGACTGAGGGTTTTTGAGGATCTGGCGGATATCCATGCTAGAAGAAACATCGACGCGAGCAGTTGCTGCACCCACGGCGTCCAGCTTGAGTGGGAGACCAGTAGATGTGGGATAGGCCAGCTCGGCGTCCATGAAAAGAATATGTCCACGAAGCTCTTGCTGTTGGTGGAAAAATATTTTTTTTATAATATTTCATTTTTTGCCCAGAGGATCGGAATTGCGACACAATAGCCAAAAAGCCATCTTAGCAACAATTTCACGCAGTGATTATTTTCACAGTAAATGTTTTTTATTTTTATGAAGGTTTTATTATTAATAATTATTATTTAATATTAAAACAGTTATAACAGTAACTCCTGTATGAAATAGAAAGGCAATCTTATTTTTATGATAATAAGACGATCAATGCAAGGATAGGTTTTTAGTATTTTAACTCTCAATGTCATAGATAAATTAAAGTTGCTAAACAAAGGCTCCATTATTTAAAAGTAATTTACAGCCTTCGTAAGGATTACAGTTATAAATTTTACTGCTAACAAATTAAATTGTTAAATAAGGACAAAATTTAAAAGTCAACTACCTGGAAGTTCTTCATTTTATTGAAGCCATCATTTACACCCTTCAAAGTCTGGTCGAGGAAGGTGTTGAAGTCGAAGCCTTTGTCATCTCCAAGGGATAGGAATACAGCGTCAGTGCCGAATAGCTTGACGTAGACGTCCAAATCCAACTCATTGTTGTAAGGAGCAGATTCGGCCTTTACCTATAAAAAATAAAATAATCATTTTTAATGACCAAACTATTGGTACTGACGTTTTCCAAAATTAATAATTTGTAAGTTATTCATGTCTTTTCTCCTCCGTGTGATACTATCACAAGCAGTTTGAATAAAAATGATAGAAGTGTCATTAACAATGCTGCTCTTGGCTTAAGGCTTTTCATTGATTATTGACATATCTATATTTAATTGATAGTATAGATTTTAGCTTGGCACTAACTTGCTTGTCGAAGTTGTCAACCTCACTCTTGATAGAACGACGTCCTCTCACATTGGAATCAACCTTCTTGTAAGACTCCTCAAACTTATTATACAAGTTGTCGTAAATTTCTTGGGGTTTCTGGGTGCGGAGGAAACTTTTAGGCCCAAGGAAGTGTTCCACTACACGGTCTAAGTTGCCTTGACGACCTCCAATCTGTAAAAAGTTAATATGGATATTGATTTATTTTGGCAAATATTTAAGAAATAGACTGTGACTCAGTGATGGGATGACTTATATGGTCGTAACAAAGTATATTAGATTTATCTGATGTAACTTACCTCAAGAATGTTAACATTGTGTCCAAAGACTTCAGCAGTAAGATTCAAGCTAACAGATCTCGGTAGGAAAGAGTCCTGTGAAAAGATAACAGCTTGTTCCATGTTACCACCAGCTCCAAGTACATCAACATTGTAGCTCATTTCCCGGTAGAAGGAGTATTTCCTAGAATAGAAAACAAAACAATTTTCAAAACATTTTATATAAATAGTACAGTATTCGATTTTTAAATACAAAATATGTTACCAGGAATTTAATAAAAGACACAGATTTCATTTTTTGTAATCTGCCTATATGGATGAGTAAGCAAAATTTTGCTATAAATGTATTCAGTCCCTTATTGGTGTAGGGAATTGGAAAGGAGAGGAAGCCCTTACCTGTCATCAATATTGTATTTGTTAGGGATTCCGATGAGTCCGTAGTGTTGGCGTGCGAGCTGCTTGTCAGGGTTAGCGGAGGACCGGATGTGACGAAGAGAAGTGGTGATGAAGCGACCCACTGTAACAAAGGATCATGTTTAGTAAACCAGAAAACATTGACCAAATAATTTATTAATTTAATATTACTTTTAATATCATACCTTGGTGAACAGGTTCAGATTCGATTAAATTCTTGATTTCGTTGGCGGATTTTCCGCAAGGACACTGAATGACTGCGAGGTAACCCTTGATACGGATTTCAGAATCCAATTGACGGTTCTTCATGATGTCCAGACCAGCTTTCTTCAACTGTAAATATATATATCATTTACTACGGACTAAGAAGTGATTTAAAGACACAAATTATTAATATTACCAATGAATATGAAAATATTGCCACAACCGAAATTCATTCCTAATTATTAAGGCAAATATTTTGTTTGTTATAAATGTATGTTTTGTTAACTATTGATTAATTGTGAAATTTCATATATGCACCATTTATTTAATTTAAATATTCGTCTAGAGTAGTATGTTTAAGGGGAAAACCAATGACAATAAATGTTGATTTAACAAAACTTAGATATTTCATAAGCTAAATTAATAATAAAAATATTTAACAAACCTTAGCAGCACAAGGATCAGCTTGGAAGGCTTCGAGAGCGGCGACGCGGACACGAGCCTTGACGTTGTTGTCGATGGCGCAGTGCACCAATTTGTCGATAAGACTGTCCTCCAAGTGCCGGATGTTACGGATACCCTTCAAGACTGCTACGACCTGATGCAGAAATTTTAATTTAAGTCTATTCGATCTTTTAAAAATAATATTTAATTATTAATTAAAATAATGTAATGTCATAAAAACCAATATTTATCGTTTTGCCTTACATTATCCTCCTCGATTTTGGTCTTAGGCTTGCAGTTCTGGAGCTTGGCGGCCAACTTCTTACTAACAGCGGTGACACCTTCACTGTGTTCATCGTGACAGCGGTGGTCACGGCAGTATGTACCGGCAAGCGCGCCCACACCCAGGTATACGTTTTTAGGGAGATTAGGAAGGTCCAAAAGACCCTGAGAAGAAAAATATAGAAATTAATACTATTCTTTGAACATATCATTCTATATTTTAATTTTTTATATTACAATTAGCAGCTGTTCAGATATCTGCCAATTATATCAATAATAATATTATACTTACAGCAGCAGCCTTAATAGCTTCGCTTGTGACGTGTCTGGCGTTGCCCAAAGATAAGAACACAACTTTCTCTTCAAGAGGAGTCAGCTCCTTGCTCTTAAGGATTTGGATAGAGGCTTCGATGCTGTGGCCTGTACCTGCACGAAGGAGTCCATCGAGGAAAACGCGCCTGAATAACAAATAAGTTCAAAAAATAAGTAAAAGTTTTAGGGTTAATGTTAATGTTTGTCTTTTCGTTAAATTCAAAAATAATCTCATTCAATCACAGATTGAAACACTTTTGAATTGTCAAATGGTACTGCTGTTTCTTTGATAGAATCTATTGTTTTTTTTTTAATTTAAATGCAAGTTAAATAATAATATTGAATAATAGACAATTACTTCTCCAAGCTATTTCCTTTGATTTGTCCGAATGCTTTCATCAAGTCCTCTTTGTTGGCGGTGCGGAAAATCTAGAGAAAAAGACAATGACGTTAAAAATTACACAACCAACACCAGAGTACAATGACATAATATTAAATTGTAAAAAGTGTGATTTAATTGAATGATAATTAAATGCAAATATATAAACCATAAATATCACCGGAGCAACATTAGGTCTGAGATGGCCAGTAGTAAAATCAAGCTAATCCTTAATTCATGCGTTTAATTTTTATAAAGAAGACGTGGTGAAGAATAACTTTGTAAGGAAATTTGCATGTGTCACACAAAAATCTACCAACATGTCCAAATTGGTAAATTGGAACAAAATGGTGGAATAAGTTAATTCAAAAGGAAAGTAAATTGTTCCGAAAATATTATTACTCACCCTGACGAGCTGGGCGAAGGTACCGGCAGATTTGAAGCTGGCTTCGTTGGTAAGAGTTTTGCAAGTCTCTTTGATGGCTTTGAAAACATTTTCGTAGTTGCTGTGACTCGCTTCAGACTCGTGTGGGTTCTCGAAGATGATGCTGCGGCTCACGGGGCAGTTGCCTATACATAAGGTAACTTTTCAAAAGGCTGTACAATAAGTTATAGATATAAATCTTTTTTATTAATAAGCATTTGTGCTATCGGCATCGGTGAAATAAATTACAATGTTCAGGAGACTAAATCGTTGCTATCTCAAATAGTGTGGACAACATTTGAAATAATAATCCAATATGTCTTATATTGGATTATCATCATCCAAGTTTTTTATCACAATTTAGTTACTCGACTCACTATTCTAAAATATAAAGTGATAATGGAAAAGTGGTAAATGATGAGGTTACCTTCAGCAGCTCCCTGGGCAGTTCCGGTAAGAGTAAGCTTGGTGTTAACTTCAGCCCTGGCACCGTTCTCTCCAATAGAGAAGGGTTTGTATAAGTACTGTTCGACCGCGGAGATCTTTTCTGGTACTCCATTGTTGACTTTAGATTCAATGTTTAGAATGGACTGCAGAAGCTGTGTGCTCTTGATTTGCTGTAAAAAATATCAATGCTCTTAACATGTTCTAATAGAATAGAAAATCTTATGAGAATTGCTGGTTTAAGTTCGGGTAGGGGCTATTAATTGTTCTTTTTACACAACCGACCAAAAAGCAGTGTGATGTTATGAGAGTTAAGTCAGGATCGTTTTCGTCTCATTAAAATAAAATAAATTAATAAAGCTACTAATAATAATAATATTTTTCGAGGTTCTATTTACTCTATGTTCTCGACATATGTTAGATAAGCGAAACCTTTGTCCAGCTGAGTATTAACAGGTACTAATACTATATTTCAGTTGGTTATGCTTACAGCGTTAGGATTGTAGACAGCGGTAATCAATTCATTCTTCGTCTGTTCTCGGTGGGCACATCTGCTGAGGTCGCGACTCCTGTGGACTAATAACGCCGACCCTTCTTGCGATGCTGAGACTTCAGTAGGACATGAGCCGAAGACATCAGTCTAAAGAAAAATAAAACAATGATTACTGAAAACATATGGTTTTGTGTATAAATATTCATGATGTACAGTAGTGGTCCGTGGTGGTATTCTCTAAGAACTGGAAATCTTTGTATTCCATTCGTGAAATATTGCGTACTGAAGTAACAGTGATATCCTATTTTGATACACGTGTCCTTAAAATGCTATAATTAGTAAGGTCAATTTTGCATCTAAATTTCTTAAAATTCTCGAACGTGTTTTGCGGATATTTCGAGTATTTTCTTATATACTCTTGAGTATATCCAATGCTTCATAATAATAAAAATGAATTTATTTCCTTTGAAAACAAGATTATTATAATTTAAAAAGGCTATGCTAATTACACAGATAATATCCAAATCTAATTGTGTTTGGATTGCATGAACTAAAACGAAACTGTGCAATAATTAACATTTCGTCAAATATCGTTATCCATCCATACCTGAGTAGAAGGCTTTTGTTCCGTTTGCAGCATGGAAATAATGGCTCTCTTTATGTTAAGAGATGCGCGCGAATCATCCTGTTCAGCGCAGATCTCAGGTCCAACTCGGCCATCTTGAAGGCTGAATCGTACAGGCTTATCGATGCCTTTCGGGGCTGAGTATTTCTGTAAATTAATTAACAATTTAGTTTTGTTGTTTATCACGAGAGAAAGTAAGTTAAAGATCTCAATCGATTGGAAGAGTTACACTGAAATTAATTTGTAAGATTTGACTCTTACAGGTGACGTTAAAAAAAAGCTGATTTTGGCTAGGTATCTTAAAATCAGATCAAAATATACTTTGTTCAATATAAATTTCAAAAACTTTTAAAAATCAATTAATTTTGTTATTACATATTCAGCCATAACAAAATTATTAATTACAAAATTAGCAGCTGTATTTAAGTCTTCTCTTACCCTGAATATTTATAAAATTGGATCTTTTTTCTATTAAAATACATTATTACAATTATATCTTAAGTTTTCTTATTTGGTCTTAATATTATTATTTAAAATGTCTGTAATGGCTAAATATCATTATTTTATGGTTATCTCGTGATTACTAAAAGTATGTGTATTAATACCTTTCCATCAGGTCCAGATATCACCAACGAATTGACCTTCAAAGACAGAACACAGTTACCAGCAGCCGTAACCGACACCTGACCGAAGATCTTCACGCTCGTCTCCTGTTTTTCTGCTCCGGTCAGATAAACCGAGACCGATCCTTCAACTCCGTAAGTGTATTTGTGTCCATTTAGAAAAGTTGCCGCTGATGACGCTGTGGAATTGAGATGTATTTGAGAAATTGTTTTTATCTAAATATTTATTTGATACGTTAAATAGATTTTTTAGTCGACCCATTGGTAAAAAGACGTGAATCTTAACCGAGGTTCAGACCAAGCGAGCACTTTTACATTTTCGTGTGCTTGATTTATATTTATTATTCAACTCGTGAAGGTAAACATAGGGACGATACTTAGTAAAGTAAAGTATTAAACTTCAAATTTTCTTCTACTTCACAATAAAATTTTTGTTTGTTTAACTAATGTAACTAAAATTTATGAGTAATTACTTGTCAATCAAGCAATAAATAAAGCAAATAAAATTAAATCGTAACTACTACATTATAAAATGATAAAAAATATATAATTAAGGTTTATGTAAGTATATAATAATGTCTTCCCTATTTACTTACACCCTTGGCAGGACAAATTACATTGACCTGAAACAAACAAAGATATGCTAATTAAAATAAATAAACAAGATTAAAGTACAATCGTTAACGAGATAATTTTTATATAAATAAATAATAAAGGAGTTAATTATTAGAGATGAAACGGATAGCAGTTTGGCCGGATACCGGATAGCCGGGTATACGGCCGCCGGATATCCGAAACGTAGCCGATCGCCAATGGGACTCTTATTCTTTGTGGGTAGCTAATACCAAACAATATCCAAATTTAACAAAGTTTGCCAAAATCTACCTCTCTGCACCTTGCAGGAAGGTGTATACCGAAAGACTTTTTTCTGAAGCTGGCCTTATTTATGAAGAGAAACGCAACCGCCTGCTACCTCTCAATGCAGAGAAATTAGTATTTATTCACCATAATTTGCCCTTAGTGCAGTATGAGTACTAATTCATAAATTTTCTTCGTATTACATTAATTTACTATTGTGTGATTAAAAATTTACAACTAAAACTATATATTTAAGTTAAGTGACACTAAGACTAACTAAAGAATTACTCAAAATATGTTTCTTTTATCCAGTTGTTTTTTATTCGGCCGGGTGTCTATCCGGTATTCGAATAGTAGCTATCCGGTATTCGGCCGGATAGTATTATGGCGGCCGGATAGGCCGGATACCGGAAAGTTACCGGATATCCGTTTCATCTCTATTAATTATGTAATGATACAGTGTTAACTTATACTAATGATTATTATATAATTAAATTATTTACGCTATAATAACAAAAATATAATACAAGCTAATTTTTTTTGGGGGGGGGGGGGTCCTATTTTTCTTAAATCCGTGAAGTGGAAATCCATATTAATATTTTTAATGAGAGAGTAACTGTCTGTCAGTTACGCTTACACGGTCAAAATCCTGTATATAAAAATAGAATTTCATGAAATTCGGTATGTTTGAACCCAAAGGATGATGTATATGAACTTAGTTAGAAATAAAACCTGCGATGAGATTAAGTAACAAACTCCGTATTTGGTCTTTCCGATACTTAAAATACAAAGTTATATTAGTTAAATACAAGTAGCCATCTATATAATCTCGTGTTGAATAATACGCTTTATTTATTAACGTTTCTTTTATATAACAAATAATTTGAATTTATGAATCGGCAAAGTTAAAATTATCTGCGAATTTTTATTATAGCAATGATGATTTACTTTAAATTTTAAAGAAAATCTATTTGAGTAAGATAGTCTAAAGTTTAAGTAATAGTATTTACTTGATATAAATAAAATACTTTATTCAATATTAATTAGAATAATAAATAATATCTTATGTAAATATTTACTCTAAAGGTTCAAGGTACATTAGGAATCTTACAACATAGTATTCAAACACGCCCGGATCATTTAGAGCTATATGAAAATATGAATCATCATAATCTTCTAATGTTTATAAACGGGCCAAAGTTCAGATTGTATTTGTGAAAGATTAACTCTATATATTTACATTTTCGTTCATATGTGGCATAATATTTATTTCTATTGCCTTATTGATCTAGTACCTAGTATTTGATACTTGAGGTCCTGTGTTCAATTCCAAGTACTTTTTGTATTTAAGATATAGGGGATAGCAATTTTGCTCGCTGATGGTAAGTGGTCACTACCACCTATAGACATTGGTTTTGTAGAAAATAACAATTTCCAACTTCGCCAATACATCACTAAACTTGGGAACAGAGATGTTACGTCCCTTGTGCCGGTAGGCTCACTTACTACTATACAAATCAAATTGTTTGAAGGTGCAAATATCTGATGAGTAGATGGTACCCACCCAGACGAGCTTGCACAAAACCATACCACTAATTTATTAATCGTTGCGTTATGTTTACCATTTGAAAAAATAAAAACAAAACAAGTGTTTTTTTTGAAACATTTTCAGTAACAACATCTTCCAGTATTATATCTAACAAGATTTTTTTTTTATTCAGGAAAATTATTTTCCAAATCGAAAACCAGTTGATATTGAGTGTTAGATTATATATCATGTAAGGTCGTATCTCTGCTTCTAATATTATAGATCTAGCAAAAAAAGTCCAAATGCATCGCATATGTTTATCACGTGATCCCTCAGTACAACATTGAGGTCTGATTACCCAATTTATTTAAATTGTAGGGGTCCCGATTGTCTTTATCGTTGTATTCGGGCCCCTCTCGATTTTATCGACTATAATTTTATAAATCAAGAACATAGGACTCGACTACACCAAGATTGTATTTCAATACTAATTTTAAGACTTAAGATTTTTACGAAGGAAACTATATAATCAACATAAAATTTACGCTTGGCACGTCAGACTTAAAGCGGGTTATACTGCAAAGCTATACCTTATAACTTAATAACTTTAATACGTTAAACTTTTATGTATATTTGTTTAGTATTTTTTTCATTTAGGCATTAAAAATAACTTAATTACTTTTAAAATATTTCTACTTTTAAAGAACGCTTATAACCGTTGCATGAGTAATAAATACTTATAAAGTTAAGTACAGTATTTAAAGCTTCCCAATATAAGTAAATGTGCTTTGACAAAAAAAAAAATATATATTTTGTAATGTAAATATAATTAAAAAATTCCACAGATGTCGTTTATGATTCTAAATATAAATCTAAGTATATTAAAAATATTAATTGTATTAGTGCTAAAACAGTGTAAGATCAACATTACTGATACCGAAATATTACTAAAAATGCATATGTCACGCAAATAAAAGATTTTATTTGATTGCTTTTTTTTTAATATGTTAAAAATTCAATTCATCTTTTGTACAAAGTAGTATATTTGTCAACATAATTGATTTAGAAAACACGTTCCGTATCTAATACAATTGTATTTAACTAACATGATTGTATTTTTAGATGATGAAAAAAACTACTGAGTTTCTTGCCGGTTCCTCTCGGTAGAATCTACATTCCTGTGGTAGCTTTACTTTAAATAGTTTGTTAAATGACGATTCAAAAGTGCTTGTAAAAGCCTACTTGAATAAAGTATATTTTGATTTGATTTAATGTTGATAGGCGTGAACTTTGGAGGCAAACTGTTTCTCCTTACAGGTTGCAAAGTAATCTAGCTACGAGATCTACGGCTCATCACCCAAACCCAACCCAAAAATCTATGATGCACTTCAAATAAAAATATTATTATCATTATTTTGGCTGGATCAAAATATGTAAGGCTAGTTTTCGTCCTCAGCATCGCTCGTGCTTTAGGGGCTGGTTGTCAGGTATTATTCACAAAATCCTTACAAATTATAGCCCATGTTTTATTCTGATGTATAAGCTATATTATTAAAAAGTTTCATCAAAATCCATTCAGTAGTTTTTACGTGAAAGGATAACAAACATCCATACCTACAATTTTTTTTATAATATTTTTATAAGTAAGGAAGTACGAAACAGCTACAAATGTTCTTAATACATTACTACGAAAGTCATTAAATTACAGTCATTTATTTTTTTATGAAATTACATACTTAATATAGTTTTATTTACAAGCAATCGTGTACGGATGCATCCGTTTAGTAGATTAGATCATTGACAAATTAACTGACATACGCGCTCTCGTCCGTCGCTCGACATTATCGGACGTGGGAAAAATTGAACACACGACATAACTATTATTTTCATATAATATATTAATTGCCCATACTGTGTGACTTAGCTTAATATTGAGGTCCAGGGTTCAAACTACATTTTGTTCTCAGCATAAAATGCTATAGAAAATTGAAAATATTGTACAAATAATAACCACGTGGCCCATTTTCCAGTCCTACGACATATCCCATAAAAAAAAAAACGAGATATGTATATTTACTTGCGGGTAGGGCTTTGTGAAAGCTAGTCTGGGTAGGTACCACCCACTCATCAGATATTCTACCGCCAAATAGCAGTGCTCAGTATTGTTGTGTTCCGGTTCGAAGGGTGAGTAAGCCAGTGTAACTACAGGCACAAGGGACGTAACATCTTGGTTCCCAAATTTGGTGGCGCATTGGTGATGTAAATGTTTCTTACAACGCCATTGTGTATTCCACTCAACCGCATTGGAGCAGCGTGGTCGAATAGGCTCCAAAGCTTCTCCTCAAAGGGAGAGGAGGCCTTAGCTCAGCAGTGGGAAATTTACAATTTACAGGCTGCTAATGTAATGTTTGAGAAAGAGAAAGGTTCCCTGGATAACGCTCTTTCCTTACGTGACGATTTCTGCCAATAAACCGCGTAAAGAACTTTGTTCCAAAAAAATCAAGAAAATTTGAATATCAACCATTGAGGCGCATGCCAGTTAATATTAATGCACAAAACACTCACTAATTATATATTTTAAAGTATAATTTATCTTGTTTTGTGTAATTCGATATACAATGAGTTTATTACAAAGACATCCACGATAAGTCGGTCAGAGGTGACAGCGCGTCTGTGTTATCAAATATTGCGAATGTATTCACTGTCAAGGCGATTCTTTAATATTCTAATCAGACATTTGTGTAATGAACTTGGCTCGTTCAAGGTCAAAGTTTTGAGATCATTCCGAATTTTATACAAATGTAAATTTGATATCATTTAACGATATACGAAATTCAAATATAGAGATCAGATTGTTTGGGAACAGCTGAATCTTATTTGAAGGTTTCTGGTTCAAATCCGCTTTTCTTGTGTGTCAATTTGTGTTTATAGTTTGGCATCGTTTAACAATCCATTGTCTTTGATGGAACAGCGTGGTCCAATCATCAAATTATTTTCCTTGATAGGAAAGGTTTTTGATCACCTACGACTTTTTATTAGTAACTAAAATGGGTTGATCATCCTTTACATGGCAAATTTTTGGGTTAAAGCTCCCATTGTAATGGAGAAGATTTCATCTCATACTGCCCTTATATATGGTATGGCATAGGTTTTTTATCATCGTTTAACAAGATGACGAATTTTAAGCAGTTCACATCAGAGAAATAGTCAAGGGTTCGGACCTACAATCTTCCTTTAAAATCCAGTGTAATCTACTGGTCTATCTCAGTTTATACCGCACATGATAAATATATCCATTATTGTTATAAATGATAAATCATTATCAATAAAATAAAATATGATTAAAATACATATTTTCCATTTGAAGTAATATTATTGTTACCAATGAGATGATAATTTCACATACCTAATTGGCAATACGAGATAAACCATAGCTCTGACCTCAGATATCGTTATCGTTTTAGGTACCTTGAGCGCTTTTATAACGGACTTTTCCTTTAAATAAAAAAAACATTCATATTTTAAGTATTGTATGAAATTTTCGGTGCCTTTATGGTTCAGTGTCTGCGAATCTCAGTTGATGGCTGGTCCAAATAATGTACCGTTTAATTTCACTTAGTTATATTAATCTTTGTTAATTAATAATGGATGTAACTTAAGCACTTATAAATTAGACTATTAAACTATCATTATTAAACTCAACTGTTTGGTCTGTCAAACATAATATTTTCTTTGTTTTATTTGGTCATGTAGAATCCTAATTATTTTTCGAAACTGAAAGTAACTTAGGTTACACTTTAAAATATTATCTATCTATCAGGGAATATTTCGTCAAAATCGGTTTAGCCATTTAGGACAGAGACAAAATTTTACAAATTTGGATTTGATTTTTTGTTTTGAATATCATGTAAAAGACTTATATTACAAAAATACACTTCAATGTTATTTATTCGTATAAATAATAACAATAGCTTGTTAGTTTATGTATATAGTGTATTTACTAGGCATGTATAAATATTAAAATTATAGTAAATGTATTCAGATATTTGTCATAATAATATTTATTTGCAGAGTAAATTTACCTTTTTCATCCTTCGCCTCAAAAGGAGGAGGCCTTAGCCTTGCAGTGGAACAATACAGAATGTTACTTAAAATTTATACAAAAAAAAATTGAATAACTAAAACTAAGTTTTTTGAGACTAAACCGAATTCGATAATAAAACTTCATGTTCCATCACGTGGAATATGAAGTGCTACAAATGTAGTAGATTTTATCCAACAGTTTTCCCAACGATACTTTTCATCGACGACCATGAAATGATTCATAATGAACCCGCGACCCGTAAGTTCTAACCACTGACCCGTATCGGGTACCTAGATTTAAGAATAATACATTTAAGATTGTAAGCAGGATCTTGCTACGGGTACAAATATTTACAAGAACAATTGACCTAAGAACTCTATATCTACGTAATTATTATTGTGTTATATTTATCGTTCACGATAACCTCGACCAAGAATAACTCATAAACTTAAAGGTAAAATAATATCAAAGATCTCTCGTGTTCGCAGTATAATATGGATTTATTATTTGGATGGAGACTCTTGTCAACTTCCTCTAAACGCTATCAGTCCTGATTCTATGATCACATTAAAGCTCGACAGGAAAAATGGTGGACAGAGAAAGTAAAAGAAGAGACAGACAAGATGAGATAGTTCATCTTTGCCATCTTTATATATATATATTTTAGAAAAAACAAGTTGTTACTTATAAATGGGGAATTGCTATCATTTTTTTCTATAATATGCCCCATTTTATACTTATTTTCATCTCCGATTAAGCTTTAAGCTCCTAGAGTGGGAACGACAATAGCCCCAGGCCCGTAAACCATTGCGATAGTGACGCTCAAGTTATAATAGTTCTTCGTATTCTTATATAAGTTAGATTAAGATCCGGTGTCAGTCTGTTTCGTTATAAACACATCTGGTTACATATTTTATGAGCACCATCTTGGCCTAGTGGTTCGAACATGCACTAAAATCTTATGTTTTATTTGATGAATTTGTGTCTATATTCCATTTCCTATAAACATCGTGAGGAAACCTGCATGTGATAGAATAAAACCTACCAGATATGTATATAACCAGCTCTGGAAAGTTTTGGATTTTTCTCTTTGGCATAACTTTTAAAAACCTTTAAAAAGTAATTTTAAATTATTCCTGATTAAAAAAAAAACTATTTATGTTAACTGAACGTCTTGCTGGCTCTATGTAGAATATACTTTCTGATAGTAACTTGAAATTTATCTTGTTAAATAACGATTCGAAAGTAATAAATAATTATTTGAATAAATGTTAATTTTTACACAAGTTGATAAACTCACGAAGGTTTTAACTAATATTAACAATAGAATATTTTATATATTTTTGTAAAATAGTTTCAAAAGCCATTTTATTTAGTTATATGCATCAAATGACAGCTGAGCGATAAATTTCAGATTTTTACGAGTAAACTAACGCTTCCCTAAGGCAGGTAAGATTTTTTTGGCTTCTGATTATTTTCTACTTTTTTGCACTATCAGAAAATGCTTAGTACTTAGAACTAATTAATTCGAAGCACAAGTATGACAAAGTTTGAAAGAGGCTGGCAATTTATAACAGTACAGACAACCCATCATATCTAAAGAAGGAATGTTCTTCATATATGAATTTATAATATTAAGCGATGTTCATGTTTTATATTGGGCGTTCTTTTTTAAACTTATTCATACCGAAAATATGTAATTTATTTTACTATGCCAAAGATATTATAAACTTACAAAAAGTATAGTTGTTATATCAAAGAGAAATAATAAGTGCCGATAACTTTAGGTATTAAGCGTAAATGTTTAAAAAAAAAAAGTATTGTTAATCGTTTTTTATAAATATAAACAAAGGGAGAAACTTACCGTTGGAGTGAGCTGGGGTCCACAAAACTGTTAGCAGTAATATAACACTAAAAATGCTAAAACTTATACTAGAGGTCCCCATTTTCGCGGGGTTAAAAAAATCACTAATATTTTTATCAGTCTATCAATTAACTTATACTAAAATACTTTGAAGACGTCGATATACCACCACGTCTGGATGGCAAATGCATTCCTGCGCGTTCTTCTCACGCTTTTATAGATGCAGCGCCATCTATTGACCAATCAGCGTTTGAAATTCGAATTATCTATACCAATAATAAAACCGAACAACATGTAATCTTCGAGTTTAAAATTAGAATTATATACAACGAAAAGAACGGATATACCTAGCAATAGTATCCTAGAAAGAAAATTTTAAAATTCAATAGTGATGTTAATCACAAAACGAATTTTCTATCGATATAATATTTTCTCGGACGTATTGATTATTCAACTTATTTAACACATAAATAATATATATTACAACAAACGGACATAGAACTAATTATCTTATTAAATATTCTCGAATTATCATTAAAATTATTAGTATGTTTATTTTCTTTGTGATAGAATTTTATTAGTTCTGACATTTTGAGCGCAGATCGGTACCAATTTTATACGATTATATAGATTTTAAACATATATATTGTTGGCAAGTTTTTGCCTTAACTATCAATAAGTAAATGAAATCTCTATGGATGAAAAAAAGTACTTGATATATCATTTACTTGGTAGGGTAGGGCTACCTGCATGCTTGGATTAGATATCACCTACCATTATTTTGTTCTATCCTATTTAGTACTGATGATTTCTGGTTTGAAGGGTGAGTGATTCAGTATAATATCTGGTACATGGAGCATAACTTCTTAGTTCTCAAGCTCGATGGCGCCGGGCCTATCATCACGATACCTTTTCCTAGTCCGCCAATATATTAGAAATAAAAATAAAATAGATGATTTCCGATATCTCTGGGTTCCAGTTGACATCAGACTTCTAATACGCAAATTGTTATAGTTTAATGTGCCTTTGCCAGGCTGTTTCTAATAACTTACAACGCGTACGTCCAGTATCAATCAGTCCTTTTATACTTTCATACTCATATACTTTGAAACGTCAAATGCAGTAACTCATGACCTTGACAATTTACTTTATTAGAAGAAGTTTTTCTTGTAAAATGTAGTTTTGTAATAAAATGTATATATTATTTATTAAAGATAGCGGTAAAGCCGGAGGTCGATCGTAGAATTATATTACGTTCATAGTTACAAAAATATTGTCATAATATATAATAACTATGTGTTTGGTTATTTATTAAATCTTAAATTCGACCAGCTTTTAAAATCATGAAAGAATTATAAAAAATTATAGCAGTATTTCTGTTACAAACATCTAGGTTTTAATATTATGTACGATATAATATCGAGTGAGCTTAGTTGGTGTTAGGGCTTTGTGCATACCCATTCATCAAATATTCCAATTACATTGATACCGCCAAACAGCAGAACTTAGTATTGTCGCTCAAGACTTGGTGAGGCGCCACCAACATTAAGCGCTCAGGCTTTTTGCAGCTTCGATTAGGATGTAGGCAGTAGGATGCTTGGCAGTGTAAATGATTATGTGATCTACCACATGTGTTTCTACTTACCCACTTTGAAGCAGCGTAGTGGAATACGCCCCAAGTTATTTTTCCATTTAAAGATATATTCAACGTTCCCCTTAGTCACATTCAATATACGTACCAGTTGATACGACACCATAGACGTGGACTGTGCTCTACTATTTGTCCATATAGCTTGCTTTTGAGAGATGTGCCTGAAGTCACGTACGTAATTATTATTCTTGTAAACTTCAGATATTAAGGCTCATTCGTTACAATGATCTTACCTGAGGAAGCTAATCTTTATTGTTATATATAAAAAAATATTGCTCGTAACCTCTTTTGTTATGGTAAAGCGGTCATTACTGGAATTAACTATTGTTTATAGCAATAAAACTTAAATTGTTTTTTAATCTCTATCTTCAACTAAATGATGTTTAGGCTTTGTTCTCAATTCATACCTCCTGTTATTATCTGGGTGGTAGGGCTTTGTGCAAGCCCGTCTGGGTAGGTATCACAACGACTTATAATATTTTTTCAGTTTGAAGTGCGAGTGCATCAGTGTAACTACAGGCACAACGGACATGACATCTTAATACCCAAGGTTGGTGGGGATGGAAAGAATTATTAATATTTCTTACAGCGCCAATCCCCATGGGTGGACCATTTACCATGTGGCACAATTGTTCGTCCGTTTGCCTGATCGATAAAAAAAAACTTCAGTACTACATAGACATGAAGTATTTTTTTTTTATCATTTGGTAAGCGGACGAGCTAATACCACCACCAAGTTAATGAAGTATATACCAATGTATTCGTGTGGTTAGTTTATAAGGTTGCATATGCCGAGGTTCTAAGTTCAATAACAGAATCAGGCTACTGAAAATAGGGTCGATGGATTCTCAGGGCTGGATGGCTGAATGCAGGATACCTGAGTGTAAGAGTTGATAGTGCTTAGACGCCCTTCCATCGTACAGTACGTAAAACTGTTGGTCGTGCACCTGAACTCCCTCCAGAGCGGATTTGTGTCCTTGTTTGTTTATCGATAAGACTTTACAACTGTTTTTGTAAATCATCTCTTATGTACATTTTTGTTATTATAAAACAAATATTTTTTCCGATGGTTGTTCAGTTTGGGAAGTAATCCTATTAGTTAATTATGTATCTTAATCTTTAAGCTCCTCGTTAATAGATCATTAGTATCATAAACCATGACTGTATAGTCTTTCTACGTAAGGGTTTAAGTCCAAATAATAAAACTTACTTAACTTATATCGTATAATAGTATTGTTGTACTATTGTTTGTTTTGTAATTATCTATATTAATATTATAAATGCAAAAGTAGCTCTGACTATCTGTTTTTTTGTCTGTCTGTCTGCTGTTCTTTGACGGCTAAACCACTGAACCATATTTTTTAATATAGGTGTATTAAAAAAAGAGCCGTGATGTTCCAGTGACGATTCAAAAGTGCTTCTAAAAGCCTACTTTAATAAATATAATGAGTAGGTATATTTTGATTTTTATTTTGGTTAGAACGCGTACATCTTAACCGATGATTGTGGGTTCAAACCCAGGTAAGCACCATTAAATTTTCATTTCATGCTCCGCAGTGAAAGAAAACAATGCGAGAAATGCATGCAACCTGCATGTGTCTAATTTCAACGAAATTCTGCCACATGTGAATCCACCCGTATTGGAGCAGCGTGGTGAAATATGCTCCCAAACTTCTCCTCAAAGCCAGAGAGGAGCCAAGTAGTGGGAACTTTACAGGCTGTTACTATATACAATTTAAAAAAAAGTGGTGGACGAAGCTCCAAGCACTCTCCTTGAAAAGATAAATAGAACATTCACAGCTATACCTTACGTAACACGTCTCAGAGACCCTAAGAGACCGTCCAAATAAGACGATCATTCTGTGAGTTATAAATACCTAATATCCCTATGTTGCTAACAAGAAACACTTTCAATTAGGTATACATTTCGCATGCTTAACTTTAGATAACTTTATCATAGAAGTTCAGAAACCAAAAATTATTCACCGTTACATCACTACTGATAGAGATTATCATGGCAATGTGATATCTATTTATATAAACCTAAAGGTGATTATTGCGAGAATGAAATAGAATTATAACGTTGAATGATAATATTGTTTATTTTAAAAGCGCGTTGAACTTAAGACGCTTTTGTTCAGAGCGAGGGATATGAAAATTATATATATCGGTATTACTTACATAAGAAGTCCCCATTGCTCATGGACATTGGCATAACAAACAATGCCTTATGACACCAATGGGAACTACCACACCCCGCCTTGGAACTAAGATGTTTTGTCCCTTATGCCCGTAGTAACACTGGCTCACTCACCCTTTAAGCTGGGAGACAACAATATTATTGCTTGGAGATAGAACATGTGATGACTAGGTGGTATTTACCAGTGGGTCTAACAGAATGAAATTTTGCATGGGATTCCTTTATAGAATGTAGAGAAGTACTAAGAAGGGTTTTTTCAAAAATGTTCTTCTAAGGGGTTTAAAGATGTGATAAAACTATAAATTAAAAATAGTTTTATATTCAGATGTTACAAATATATATTCGGTCGTTAGGTTTTTGCTTATGAGTAAAAGGCGTTTTTTTTAGTATTTTTGAAAATTTTTCACCAAAGAGGGTGAAATTGAATATGAATTTTTGTATGGAAATTCGCCATTTTTTTTATTAGCGACATTGTTAATGGTATTTATGCTTCTGTTTATTGTAAAATATATTCATTACATGTAAAAGATTACATCAGAATTATTAATATTAACTCCTTAAATATATACAAATGTAAATTAAATAGTTACTGTATAAATCACGAACGCGTGGAATGGTGGCCAGAAGGCTAGCAACATTTCACCGTTGACTCGCAATTCCGATCCTCTGTCCAAAAAACGAACCAGCCCTCCTGTCACCAGTGGAAGCAATAAGGCGAGATGTTATACTGATAATGAAGCTGATTTCACTACTGCTAAAAGGTCCAAATGTTACAACGGCCTCCAGTGACAAATGGGGCAAAAAAATATTAATAAATGAACGTTTGTGTGGACGTTCATCATTTATAAAATTTAAAACGTGGAATTAAATATTTAGGCACCTGAAGTTTATTAACAAACAAATATAATAATATTCCAAGGAGACTAGTTTTTTTAATCAGTGTTCTAGTTGTTAAAATTTCATTTCAATAATATTAGACTGTTTCCGGTCTCGTTTCATATATACTCTGACTATACTATGTTGAGTTTATATATATGTATTCACTTATACTATCATATTTTACTTATTTATTTATTAAGGACCATCAGCAGTCACTACACTTACAAAAGTTATACATAAAAACATATTCATACTTAATGTAAAGTGTGCGACTTTTTAAGACGGCCACAGCATGCATTTTTAGGTACAATCCACATATATCTTTTTACTAAAATAATTTTATAATACTAAAATATTAGAGATTAATTACATTTCGTTTCAAAAATAAAGCAGTAAATATTATAATCAACAAGTTAGTTAATATAATTGATCACGTTAATGACATACAACAAAATAAATTCAATAAAAAATGAAGAGAATTAATAAATAGTACTAACTTAAAAATTTTAAAGGGAAATCTCTGGAACTAATATCTAATTCTATAAAACTTTCATCTGGTAAAAAACTACATTATTTCTGTGTATATTGCTTAAGTACTTTAATTGTCGTTAAGTTATACGAACAAACATAAAGTAAAGATTAAATAGTTCGATACAATTGTCCCAATTCCCAAGGACGATAGACCAAATAGCAAGGCAAGGCAAGACATTATAATGCATACGTATATCCAGACGCACAATTATACAATGGGATGGCAAATCTGACATGACCAAATATAGTTCAGGATCCACCAATGACTTTTCGTGCTTTCCAAGACACAAGGGTATAACACTAACATAAGACTACTAATTAGAATTTTGAGTCACATTTGACCACAGACCATGTCGAGATTTCGTACAAAGTAAAAAGGCAAAAACATAATTAGGTATTTATTTTCATATATCATATAAAACGAGTTACGAAAAAGATTAAGAATTAAAAACGAATATTTAAAAATTAAAGAACTAAAATTTGCCTATAAAATTAACTAGCCGAATATATAAAACTTTACCGGTATCACACAAACCGTCACCCCCATTTTATCGAGGGGTGAATTAAAAAAACTATACCAGATAGGTATTCCTCAGGCCCTTCCTCGGGACACAACCTACCTGTACCAAATTTCAGTTAAATCGTTTCAGTGGTTTGCGCATGAAGATGTAACAGATAGACTTACTCTCGCATTTTTAATATTAGTATAGATTTCCTATTCTGGCTGTAGGGCTATGTCAGACTTCATAACTAGTAATTTCATAACTAGAAACTCTGGAACATTTCATTTTCCTGCTTATGTTACTATAATATTACAGTTACAAAACGCATGTCACATCTGTGGTCGCTCGAGGTTATCGCTATGTAGATAAAATCTTTTAAGAAAACAATAGTAGTTTCAGGAATTATATTCTGCATAAACAAATTATTGTGCATTTATATAAATATGTATACAAATAGTTAATACTACTCAAAAATCTATACCTGGACTCTAGAGTATATTTATGAAGTATTGAAATTACTTAATAAGTCAGGCAAAGGGCAATTGGGCCATGATGGTAAGTGGTCACCACCGTCCATTGAAATTAGTGCTGTAAGTTATGTTAACCATTCCTTACATCGCCAACGCGCCGACAACCTTGGGAACTAAGATGTTATGTCCCTTGTGCCTGTAGTTACACTGATTCACTTACCCTTCAAACGGTAACACAATAGTTCAAACTATTGCTTTTTGGCGGCATAATACCTGATGAGTGGGTAGTATCTGTCCCAGACGAGTTTGCACAAAGCTCCACCATCAAGAAAGCTATATCTTGTGTATAATATATATATAATATTTTAAATTAATATATAATGATGTTATGAAAAACCTTTCCAAAGAAAAATACGTATATAAACCAAAAACATGTTACCATAATTTATGCTTAAAATCTCTTAATACACTAATGACATTGCATTGCAGGTGCGATATTTTTTCATCTGTTATCAAACCTGGCGCAAATAGGATTATGTTCGCTTTATAAAAAAATATTTTGTCATATATGCTTAAATTATATACAGACGAAATGAATAATCATTCTGAGCAGTATTGAGTCCAAAAAAAAAAAAAACGATCCAGAAAATTAACTTATTGATAAAATTATTTGATTTGTTAGTGAATCATTTTTCGATTGGAAGTCAATTCCACGTGCACGATAGCTAGCATCCGCTTGTATTGATAATGTAGTGCAAGTCAGCAAACTACAATGTTGACTTTGGCCTTTTAGATTGATAAAGTTTATTTCCAATAGGTTAAGAAAATGTTGGCATGTGGGAGCACAAATGTCCTTGAAGTGGAAAAACATTTATCATTGTGAGTTTCTTTATTATCATTCTGAGTTTCTTTCACCGGTTCTTCTCAGGTCTGAGGTGTTTCTCTCGAAACTGGTGGTAGATTATTTTGACAATATGTGAGTGTAATGCTGCCACATTGATTATTGACTTTTAACTTAGATTTTTTTAAGTTGATTTCAAATTTTAAATAGTCAAATAATTGTATTCAGACGGCTGGATGAAACACATGGTGTTTAAATGTACTCGTTGGGTTTTTGAGAACAAATATGACATGAATACACATAGAAAATAAAAGAGGACCCAACAAGCTACCTTGAGGAACGCTGGTAATATGTCTAAGTATATAGTATCGAATGTATTACTAGAATCAAGCCAACAACTCGCTGTGAACTCTGTGGCAGTTGATTGTATATTATTTTACATATAATTGAAGATATTATAAGGAATGTAAAATTAAGTAGTGAATATGATTATAAAAATTGTTATTGTGCTACGACTTCGCTTGCGCAATCATCCGGATCTCGATTATTATTTTACGAGAACATGAAATTACACTTCTTACGTCAATAGTCTGAATCTAAAGCGGGTGAAAGAGCGCAGTACAGATACTTGTATATACTAAAACCTTCTCCGATTTTACTTATATACAATTCTATATAAGATATTGGTACTAAACGGTTTACCTTTATTGGTATACTCTTTCCAAGTCATTCAGTCATGTCAGGTCGGCGTGCAGTTATCTCCGACTGAAATGTAATTTGTATTGACCTTTGATATTGCTTACGCATTTTTATTTATAATAATATAATTAACATAATTAGGTTTCACATTTCGTTTTCACATTCGTTCACACTTCGTTTAAAACAAATCAAAAATATACTTTCACTTAAAACGAATTAAAGTGACAATCAAAAGTATCAGACAGTAGCAAAACAATGCACGTAAGTGCAACTGATCTAAAATTGTGTCATATCTTGTAATTGAACAGAATTTACTTAATTAGAAGTTGATTCTTTATACTATTAAAAAAAAAATTTACTGCTGACTTTGTGCAGGCCTAGGTCTAAAATTAAGTGCTTGAGAAGTTACGACCTTAAATACTACATGTATTGAAATTTTAATTATCTTCCATCATTGTTTTTACCTTGGTGGCATTCTGGATCTGTAGGCCTATCTAATCTCCATCAATGAAGCATCTCTATTTTGGTTATATTTCGATTCCTTTGGTCAATTTTTATTAGAAGGCCACCAACATTTTTCTTATTATATTAAAACAAATAGGTATTATTTAAATGTTTATTTGAGTTTTACATTATAGATATTATATATTTAATATTACGAGTGTTTGAACTTTCTTATCTTTTTATAAATATGTACTCATTTGTACCACACAACACAACCTTCCAACAAAAGAAGAAGAGAAAAATATATTAATAAATAAATATGAGGAAACAAAAATCTACGTCACCGCTTTAAATGTACGTACTTTGAGAGAAGAAGAGAACTTAACAGAGCTAATATATGCGTTAGAGAAAATCAAATGGGACATAATAGGGCTCAGCGAAGTTAGGCGAGGTGAAGGTATAGGTGTACATCCAGACTACTTACTTTATCATATAGGGGAGACTCCAGGCCAATACGGGGTAGGGTTCATAATCAAAAACAAGTAATTGAGTATGTAGAAGGATTTGTAGCGATCTCAGAGCGTATTGCAATAATGAATCTAAAACTACCGGGATACAAAGCTCCCTGGTCTATTGTACAAATATATTTACCTACAGAGCAATCTAAAGACGATATTATAAATAAGTTTTACTTCGACCTAAATAGAGCTATAATAGAGCACTGCCACAAAAAATTAATAATATTAGGAGACTTCAACGGTCAAATTGGCGAAATACGCCCAGGAGAAGAGCCCACAATAGGAAGCTTCAGCTATATAAACAAAATCAGTAGCAAGAATGGAGAGAAAATTGTCCAATTTGCACTAGAGAACAATTTGACTATATTAAATACAGTGTACAGGAAAAACAAAAATAATGTGGACCTGGATGACGCCGGATGGGAAGAATAAAAATTAAATTGATTTTATAATGACTAACAAAACTAGATACTTCACAAACTTCGATGAAAATAATAAATCTAAATAAATTAATACGAACAGAATTAACAGCAAAACAATCTAAAAATATCAGACCAAGACAATACACAGGTTACGGAAATTCTAAAAATCATAACATAGAAGAAATCATATCTGCTATGAAATACACGTTTGCAAACTTTAAAGACTCAACTGAGGAACTAGGAACACAAGATAAATATAATTGGATAGAAAACAATATAAAGTCGCAAACTAATTTAGCTTCGAACACTAACAAAGAATCAAAGAAAAAATTATCAACAAATGATGTTAATTTACTTGAAGAAAGATACCATTTGATCAATGCAAGATATGCACCAGATAGAAGGAAACTACTAACAAAAATAAGTAAAGAAATAAAGAGTAACATAAGAAAGGACCGGCAACAAAACAGAGTGAAAATAATTGAAAAGTAAAAGTAAAAGTAAGACGGGTGGAATAAAAAAAACATATAAAGAATTACAAAGTTCTAAAGATTGGATAGTAAAATTAAAAAATGATAGAGGGGAATGGAATCGTCGCCGGACAGACATACTCAGTACAGCTACAACGTATTACAAGAAACTGTATGCAAGTGACACTACCAACGAGGTAGTCGATCTGGAAGAAATCTCCGATGTCCCTAAAATTTTACCATCTGAAGTAAAAAAAGCTATAGAATTGAAACCCAGAAAGATGACAAAGCACCAGGACCCGACGGCATAAATAACGAAATCCTTAAGCAAAGTAAAGATGTATTGATACCTGTTCTGACGGAAATGTTTAACAATATCATAAATACAGAAACCATTCCACGCCAATGGTTAGAATCTAATATCATCCTTTTATATAAGAAAGGTGATAAATATGATATTAGGAACTATCGTCCGATTAACCTGATGTCAAACCTATATAAGATATTTTCCAAAATAATACTCAAACGGATGGAATTAAAATTAGATGAACAACAACCCATAGAACAAGCAGGTTTTCGTAAAGGCTATTCGGTTATCGATCTTATTTAAGTAGTATGCCAAATTTTAGAAAAATATAATGAATATAACCTTACATACTTTATCGCTTTCATCGATTATAGTAAAGCGTTCGATTCTTTACTACACACAAAAATATGGGAGGCTCTAACCGAACAAGGAATCGAGCACAAATATATAAGATTAATAAAAAATGTATATAGTTATAGTACCGCAAAGATTCAGTTAGAGAAGAAAAGTACGGCATTTGAAATAGGAAGAGGCGTAAGACAGGGCGACTCTATGTCACCAAAACTATTTTCAGCGGTACTTGAACAAATTTTCAGAAAACTGAATTGGGAGCATCTTGGGATTAATGTAAACGGGACGATGCTGACGCATCTGACATTTGCTGATGACATTGTGCTCTTCGCCAAAACTTCTGAATATATAAGTACAATGATAAGTGAACTTGCGATTGAAAGTGATAAAGTAGGTTTAAAACTGAACCCAGAAAAAACTAAAATAATGACAAATGGAAATAAAAGTGCCATAGTACTAGAACAAACGGAAATTAATTACACAGATGAATACATCTATTTGGGGCAGCTAATAACTCAACGAAAGCCTATGCAAAACGAAGTTGAGAGACGAATTACTAATGGCTGGAAGAGGTACTGGGGACTAAAAGAAGATATGAAAGACACAAAACTCCGTGTAAGCATGAAAATCAAATTATTTAATACATGTATATTACCTGTTCTCATGTACGGCTGCCAATCATGGACACTGACTCAAAAATTGAC
Organism: Vanessa tameamea; assembly: GCF_037043105.1. Taxonomy (NCBI): domain Eukaryota; kingdom Metazoa; phylum Arthropoda; class Insecta; order Lepidoptera; family Nymphalidae; genus Vanessa; species Vanessa tameamea. Next base: position 8,102,947 of record NC_087334.1, read on the forward strand.
AAATAAGCTTGCAACCTGTCAATATGCAATGGAGAGGAGTATGCTCAACATTAAGAAATTCGATAGAGTGAAAAACCACGACATTAGAAACAAGACAAAAGCTATTGATATTACATTAACAATAAAACGACTTAAATGGAGATGGGCAGGGCACACACTGAGAGGCCAAGATAAATGGAGAAAAAGAGTAACCGTTTGGTATCCTAGAGGAGGTAAGCGAAAGAGAGGTAGACCTCAAAAAAGATGGGATGGTGACATCAAACAAGTGGCAGGAGTGACGTGGATTAGAGTGGCTCAGGAACGAGCCGGATGGAAAAGGTTGGAAGAGGCCTTTGCCGATTGGCAGACGGATCTGCAAACGATAAATAAACAAGAAATGTTGGAAAATATTTAGTTCAACATTTGTTGTTTATTTATCTATTATCAAGTAATTGCTAGATTAATATTATTTTTATATAATACTTTTTGTCGTTTAAGTTTGATATGTTGTTTTCTATGATCCGAATAAAGGGCTACATTATAATTATTATTATTACAGCATGAGTATAGGCTGTTACTATACTCACGTGACATTGCTGGGCTAAGGCCTCCTCTTCCTTTGAGGAGAATGAACAAGGACATGAAAATATCTATTGAATTAAATTAATATTAAAAATATTATAAAAAAGTTTTTATGTACGATATTTCACGTTCATTCTCTTGACCGGTTAGTTTCGTCGCCTGGAGCCTATATTGAGTGTAGAATCAGATCATGTCTGTCATAAAAATGTAATATCATCGGAACTGAACCCACATGAATAATTTCAAATCCGCAAGTTAAGAAAAATTGACTCTAATTCAGCTTACAAGATATGATCCATACTAAGCGTTACACGATTAATGGCAGCTCGTAATTCGAATATGTAATAATTTTAAAAGTATATGTTATTAGTTGAAGATGTTTTCCTGCGACAAAGATCATTTACCTTCCTATCTATCGGTAAACTTTGACCATTGTTTACTCGACACGCGATAATTTCCGTGACAACGCTGATTATTTGTAATTTGTAATGTTAATTGATATTATTATTGTCAAGAATTAATACTGTTGCAAGGGAGAGACACATCTATGTTGATCATCGGGCTTGTTACAATTTTTTTGGTGACAAATCCCGAATTGTCCGATTGAGAAAAGGAGAATCCTAAACTAAGTTCAAGTTTGGGAAAAAGTCAGTGATTTCGTGTGCTTAATTTATATTTATAAACCATCTCGTACTCGCTGGTGACGGAGAACAGCTTGAAATCTGCCAATTTCGGATGTAAATATGCCACGTGTGTATTTAACAATCCGCTCTGAAACAGCGTAGTTAAATAAATTCCAAATTCCTCAAAAGTAGAAGAGACCCAACAGTAGGATCATCACATTACGTTACTTTTATACGTTTATTGTTAGCTTAATAGTAATATCATACTTTTAATATTGGAAAAGCCTCCATACTACCTTTATACCTATTATGTTGAGTAAGTAAAAAAAATGGCGGTCGTGAAAATTGGTAAGAGGTATCTACCCTGATGTACTGCAAGCAGTCCATACAACTTTTGACATCGAAGGCATCGCATGGGATGTTGTGTTTTATCCACGTGGCCCATTTTTTAGCATCAGGTCAAGTCTATGAAGGCATCTATTTGATTATGATTTATAATTTTACATATGCCATACCCCTTTCATCAAAACACACAGCTCTACTGAAGAAGATTTTTAAGAGCCCTTAAGTTGTTATTTAACTAGACTACATGATAGTATACCTTACTCACAACGGTGCTTGCCCGGGTATCAACGCAATCTTCAGTTAAAATTCATGGGTTCTGTCAATTAGAGAGTTCTCTTTTATTATACTAGTTGTTAGCCGCGATTTAAGTAGATGTATGTTAGTGAGATCTCAATGTAAGTAGCTAAAGCACCGCAGACACTCAGACTCAAGACGACATAGAAAACTAATGACTGTTTCTACATCGATTCGGCCGGGAATCGAACCCGGGGCCTCGGAGTGGCGTACTCGTGAAAACCGGTGTACTTACTATTCGTCCACGGAGGTCGTCAAATAATATTAATACGGATTATAATATCAGGAATCGTAAATTATAAAAAAAAATAACTAAGAAATTTAACAGTCATTCAATATAATAATTTCATTGTAAAGTACAGAGGTCCTTACGTTGCACTAAAAGGGCTATTGTGATAAATATGTTAATTGAGGCTAATTAATGTTTTACTTTCAATACTCGTATCCTTATTAATTGACTTGTTGTTCTTTTAAATAGGTTTTTGTTGATATCATAAACAGTTGTAAGTCACGGATTGATATTGTGTTTATTTGTTTTTGTTTTAAATTCATATAGGAAATATCTATACATTATCATAGTTATAAAATGTATCCAATATATAATTGTACTATCTGTACTGTTATAAATGAGAAAGTACTTTGTCTGTCTGCCTGTTACGTTCTCATAGCTAAACTATTGAACCGATTTTTATAAAATTTTCTTTGATTATGCTTGAACCCCAAGGAAGGGTAGTTTACTACAAAGGCTACTTTCTATACTTAAAACCTACGTCCCCGTAATCCACAGGCGAAGTCGCGGGCATAAACTCTACTAGTTTTACTAGTACTATAAAACACCCCTGTCATAGAGTCATAAAAAATAATGTCATAAATTATTATTTATGAATAACTATACTAATATTGTGAAATCATTATGATAATAGATCATTGGGAAACAGCATCCACACAGATGTCACTACAGATTTATTTATTTATAGATATTCGAAACACCATCGGCATATTCACAAATTTTTAAGAAAAAGTAGGAAATAAATTCATCTACGGTGTGATACACCGCTACAGGCGTTTATATTATACATTTTAAATAAAAAAAAAAATCACTACACTCCTACATTAATATATCTTTAAAATAAAAACAAAAATAATAAATTACTCCAAATTAAAAAGAAATATAATGAAAAAAAATATATATATCTTGACACTAATTGAGGAAAGAGTCTATTTTTTTCATAAAACTATGGCTGTTATGGCTGTATATATCAATGTCATTAGAGGCGATATCATTGTAACTAGTCATATATCGGATCGTAGGCGAAAACTTCCCTACATTTGTACGGAATCTAGGAATAGCGAAGGTGCTCTGAATTGGGTGACGCGGAATCGTTCTTGGGACATTTATATAAATTTGAGAAAGTAAATTTTGCGAGTCTATTGAACCATGGATTAATTTATGCAGAAACATTAAGTCATGATTGGACCTACGCTTCTCCAATGTGGCAAGTTTGAAGTGTTTCAATTAATATAAATATATATCAATATTAATACAGATATTAAAATTTCTCACTAAAACGACCACGTCGGTGTAGCGGCTGAATATTACGCCGCAAATCATTAGACTTTCGGTTTTACAATAGAGGTCGGGCCGATTAAAAGTTTATAGGTTTTACTGCTGAATAAATCAACAGCAGCGCGGAGTATGGAACTACATACACTATGAATCCCAAAAAGGACGTAATGACATTGGTCCGGCGCCTGAACCCTTTTTGATCGTATCTGACTTCCCATACCATCGGAGTGTATAGAGACGGCATCTGTTTTTTCGCACAATAAAAGGTTTTCAATTATTTTTTAATTATATATTTTAATGCGATATATCTCTTTTAATTAAATAATCATTTATTAAACAATAAGTGGTATCTCTATCTGTGAATATTAAATTCGTAATTGTTGTCGGTAACTGTACAATAAACGAATGCAATTTGTTAATTATTGATAAAATTCTGTAACTAGTTATGAAGAACTAGTGACTTAGATATTAGTATCACTAATAGTTTAGCTTAAGTACATTAACTTAACATCCGGCTATACTTACATAAGTAAGTTTTTTTATGACTGACATAAATAAAAGGTACAAATTTCCATTAAAATTCATATATATTTTTTTTACAATTTTTATTTAAAACTTCATTCATTTTAGTTTTTATTCAATATTATGTAGTATTCAAATCAAATCAAATTCCTTTATTTAAAATAGAATTACACTTACTTATTGATTGTCAAATAAAATACTACATTTTCGGAAAAGAAAATACCCTTACTTGATAACCGGCGAAAACTCAGTGAGTTATTTTTTTGTCAATATAATTCATTACCTAATTAACATATGTACATTCAACAAGTTGTGCTAACATCCATGAACTCACTTATTGTATAGTAACCTTTGCACACAGCCTTTAAAAAGAAATTTATATTAACTTTAAATTACATTTCTCTACATATTTAAAATACTTAATTGGCTTTTCGAACAGTTTATTTAAATTTTTTACTATACTATTATTTTGTTATATCTTAAACATATTTCCCTTTTTTATGTGCTTGTGTACTTTTATTAATTAGGTAGTCTTTAGTATATTGTTTACAAATGGTATTGTTAGTTAATATTAAGAATTAATGACATCTCATTACTTAAAGAAGCGAATTAGAAGAGGCAATTATCATAATCTTATTATTCCTTAGTTTAGTTACAAATTTGTACGAAAAAAATCCAGAATAAAAAGTAAATATCATATAAAATACCATAGAGATTTTTTTATATTCTTAAATAAATATTTACATAATAGTATATCTTTATCTTTAAACATGGATTACAGACAAAAAATATAGTCTTCTCTTTTCTGTATAATCTTTTTTATTAATTTTATTCTCTCACTATTTTCAATTCTTCTCCGTAGCTCCTTCTCTTCGTATCTCTTGCTTAAAATAAATTTCATCATTTGACTATACAGCCATTTCTTCATCGCATCAGGTTTTGGTTTCATGCCTCGAAAAACACTAGTTCTTGATGATAATCTTCTTCATTTTCGTGAAATGCTGACGAAAATTAACAACGAACGTACATACATACAAACTCTAATGTACGTATGTATGTTTGCTGTTAATTGCCATCCCATGTAACATACGCGTAATCTTCTAACCGTAGAGCTGTCAAAAATAGCACTCATTGCCCTACATCAGTTTCAGTTTCTTAGTGGTGGTGATTAGTTTAATTATTTTTTAATGAGTTTTCTTGTTGCTGTATATAATATGTATTTATAATAATAAATAGCAGGAAAGAATAGCATATATTAAAACTATGCTTTGTTAACAAGAAAAACAAAGGTACTAACTGTGCTACAAAGTAATATGACACACAAAATTAACTATTGACTGATCAGTTTTACATACAAATCAATTCAGGTTAAACAAGAGGTGTCGTGAGTTACAACCATTTGGAACTAAGTTATTTTCATAATACAATATCAATGAAATAATTCACACAATAAAATGAATATAAAAAACAGGAATATAAATAAATAAATGATAAATATTAAAAGTTATGATGACGGTAATGATGGTTGAAGTTTTACACATTTTCACCAAACTCTCATTCTCCATGCGTTAACTGTTATTGTTACGTCACTGTTAACATGTGATTGTAACATTAAAAAAAAAAACAAATATTATTTATTCAAGTAAGCTCATAAAAGCACTTTTGAATCGTCATGCTACAGTGTTAAATTAAATATAAAGCTACAACCGGTTCGGAACGTAGATTCTACCGAGAAGAACCGAAAAGAAAATCAGTAGTTACTCTTTTCTAATATGACAATTATTTTTTTATTCTAGGCAGTATATACTGCCTAGAAATCCATCAATACTAAGTCTACATTTTTTATAATATTAAAATAACAGCTTTTTATCAAATGCATATGTATGTATACACGGTACTAATACCAAAATAACATCTTTTTAAATTTTTGTCTGTCCGCCTGTCTGTTTGTTCCAGCTAATCTCTGGAACGGTTAGACCGATTTTGACGGGACTTTCATTGCAAGATAGCTGATGTACTAAGGAGTAACTTAGGCTACAACAATAACTTTTTTGTTCAATTCAAACGCGCACGAAGTCTAATATAACTTCTGACATACAAACCTAACGAACCATACGTTATATAATAAAAAAAACTCTTCGTTACCTTAAGATCTTTAATAATTTACAAATACTTGTCGCTTTTCAATTCGTTTCTTCAATTTCAAGTGTTATAAGGATATTGTAAATGCGAGGGCGGATATTTGTTGCTCAATGAATATCGAATGAATTGACAATTAAAGTAAATTGGCTTAGAAATCGATTGTGTCATGGTATCAGGGACTTTTTAATTTTTTATTATAATATCGGCAGGGGGACGAGCAAATGGGCCATCTGGTGGTAAGTGGTCACCACCGTCCATAGATAAACCAATGCCATCGCCACCAACCTTGGGAACTAAGATGTTATGTCCCTTGTGCCTGTAGTTACACTGGCACATTCACCCTTCAAAACTGAAGGACGGAACACAACAATACTGAGTACTGCTGTTTGGCGGTAGAATATTTGAATTTTTTACTTTGAGGGCTTTGTGCAAGTTCTACTTTTAAGCAACTTAGTAAATTCTTAATACTTTGTGTTCCGGTTTGAAGGGTGACTGAGTAAAGGCGGAATACGACTGTACGAGGATCATAAGATAGTCTTTTCAGAGTTTGGAGGCGCATTGGTGATATAAACATTGAATCTTTCTTACGGCACTATTTCCATAAGGTGGTACGGCACATTTACCCATCCGAGTCTTTTATATACAAATATTTATACAATGAGTTAGTTTTTTGATCCTTATAGCATTTGGTGATTACTTTCTGATGTTATCGACAAATTATACAGCTCGCTTTTTGTGTTATGAACTAATTAAAGAGTAACTAATGAGTTTCTTGCCGGTTCTTCTCCCTAGAATCTACATTCCGAAGCGTTGGTAGCTTCATTTAAAATAGTTTGTTAAATGACGATTCAAAAGTGCTTGTAAAAGCCTACTCGAATAAAGTATATTTTGATTTGATTTGATTATGAATCACGTGTCCTGTTAAATAATTTAAAGTCAAGTTATATTTGTATACTTATGCGTATATAGGGGATCTAAATAAATAATCGACCGATTTAAATGTTTTTTTTTTTTTTTGTGTTTATTTGAGTGGATCTCGAGTTGGTTTATTGAGCTCGGTAGATGAAGCTTCTATCGGGAAATAAATGAAATTATTTCACCCGGACGAAATCGGGATGAGATAATAAATGTTATCTTAGTATTTTACAAGTCTGTTACAGTTATAGTTTTATACAAATAAATATTAACTCGCGAAGAGGGATGTCAGCTGGTCATCACCAATCACCAAGAAGCAGTTTTGATAATTCATTTCGCCCGAAGTGTCCTTAGATGAACCACTCGGAGTCCACGCCCTGGTACTCTGAAATGCACAAAATAGTATATTTATAATTTTTTATTATGAATATTTACTAGTGTATACAATTACGTGTCTTTTAACTTTTGAGGTTTCGTATGCTTATAACGTCCCTCTATAAAACTTAATGATTGTGCTATGTGCAAGCCGCACTGTTATACAGTAATATTTAGTGTTATATTCCGGTTTAAAGGGTGAGTCAGACAGTGTTAGTCAAAGTCAAAGTCAAAGTCAAAAATCTTTATTCAATATAGAAGTGTTTACACTTGCTTATTAATTGTCAAAAATCTACCACCGGTTCGGAATTTATCACCTCGGACCTGAGAAGAACCGGCGAAAGAAACTCAGCGGGATATTTTTTTTTTTTTTTACTACAGTCACAAGAGAAATAACATCTTAATTCCGAAACTTTGTGGTGGTGGTTATAACATATATCCACGTGATAACCAACGCGATAAAATGAAATTTTCATTTTGCATTTCATTGCGGTTTTACGACTCAATTAGAGTCTGTCATACGACAGACGAGTTTCAGCAACTATGTGTATTAATCTTTTTTTTTTTTTAATCTGGCAACATTAACATTGACACATATTCGTCGTGGCGGGAAAATTGGTTCTCAGGGATATGTTTTTAATTATATAGGACATTCTGATAAACAATTGTTTTATTTATGAACTAAGGCCAAGTTTTTCAATATTTATATTTATTTATATGCCAACACCAATAAGTAGTACAACAAAAATACACAATAGACCAAAAGTCATCATAAGTAATTGGGTAATTGCCTACTTCTAACAGGTGTTATAAAATTACTTGAAAATTTAAATATAAGTCAACATTGTAAAAATTATAAAAAGTTAATTGATAAAATAAAACATTATAAAATTAAAATAATATTTAATGAGATAATAGAAAACAGTCTAAATACAGTTTTCTTGTCAAAATATTAAAAATTAAAAATATAATATATATACAATGTAATCATATATATATCAAATCAAATCAAATCAAAATATACTTTATTCAAGTAGGCTTTTAGAAGCACCTTTGAATCGTCATTTAACAAACTATTTAAAGTAAAGCTACCACCGGTTCGGAATGTAGATTCTACCGAAAAGAACCGGCAAAAAACTCAGTAGTTACTCTTTTTCAACATCTAAAAATACAGTCATGTTAGTTAAATATATGTATGTTATGTCTCCTGTCTGGAAGTCAACAAGCATTACAATATGTTGATAGTACAACACTATGATGATATATTTAAGGTAAATATATACGTTGTCCATTTACAAAGAAGGAACCCAAATGAATTAACGGAAAATACCTGTAATTTGTATGCCAGCTACTGCGATAAACATTACAAATATTGTTTAAATAATTAATTAGTGTTAACGGTAGAGTCCCGAACAGGCGGACGTTTCTTCGTGCTACTGCTGGGAAAGTTCCTTTTTTATGTAGTAGATAAGCGGACCAGTAAATGGGCTACCTGATGTTGAGTCACCACCGCTAATAGACAGATAATAATAAGAATAATCTTTATTTGAAAAATATAAACATTACAGTATTTACACCAAGTCACTTATATCTACACCAATTACTTAACATTTTTTTAAATATTCTTACTAATTTGACTAAATCATATTACTAAGGACGAACGAAATAAGCTTAAATCTATTGAGGAACTACAAAATGTATCTTTAAAATTCTGGAATATATAGAATTGTTTGAATATAGTATATTAATCACAAAATATATCTACATGTCAACAACATAGTAGGAAGCTATTTAACGTAAAAGTTTAACAGCCCTAGCAGTGGGACTGTTGCTAGCTTGGGGAGAATGCCACATATTTATTTATTAAATTGAATAAAGCAAAACAAATTGTTCAAGTTGGTTAAAAAAATTGCTCTAAGTGAGTCTATCGGGAATATGAGGGACGTGATTAGAACGTCTACGAATCGGGTAAGGTGGAAATACACTTCTGTGACTTATAATGAACGGTATTACGGCGTTTTTTATGATCATGTTCAAATCAAAATAAAATGTATTTTATTCAAGTAAACTTAAAAAAAAAGAATAACTAAAAAAGATCTAAATATTTGTGTCTTATGTCAAATTATTTTTTTGTTGCATTTGCTGTCGAAACACTTGGCCCTTGGAGTAATGGTGCAAAAAGCTTCATCAAAAGTATAACACCTCGCCTTATTGCCTTCACTGGTGACAGGAGGGCTGGTTCGTTTTTAGCCCAGGGGAATTGCGACGCAACGGGGAAATGCTGCTAGCATTCTTGCCACCATTCCACGCAGTCAAGATTTATACAGTGACTATTTTTAATTCATATTTGTATTTATTTAAGCACTTAATGTTATTAATTCTTATGTTAATAAAAAAAGTTGTCATATGCTTAAAAAAAAAAGTTAACTTTACGATGAAACATTTTTGAATAGTCAATATTTCAATTCGCATAATTGCTCTCAAATAACGAGATTTACAATGATGTTAGTATTGATATTTATTGTTTAATTAGTCTGTGTGTGCACCTGTATTTGCGAGCATAATTTTTAACTATTAATTATCCTACAATTATTTCCCCCCTTGTGCGTGAAAGCCGTGGTCAAAATCATAATTCTATTGAATCCCAAACATTAAAGAAAATCAAATAAACGATTTTATATAAGATTTTGTGTCTTGTAAATATTTTATCGATAGAAAGTGTCATCTGCACGTGTCGTTAACAATTTAAGATTATGTTCGCAATTGATAATATTACGTGACAAACTCGTAATTATATCAATTCATGTGTCATCATTTAATTATACAAGCACGTTCGGTAAATGTGATCGAAATGACTGAAATGGAATTGAAAAAAGTTATATTTAGGGCAATTATATATATATATATATATATATATATAATATTATGTATTAGGTGGCAAACGGGGCGAAGGCTCACTTGGTGGTAAGTGACGACCACCGCCCATAGACATCTGCAACACCAGGTGCGTTGCTGGCCTTTGAGAAATGAATAAGCATTTACATAGACATATTGGTACGTATTGGTAGATTTCTATTTAAAAATTAATTGTTGTAACATTAAAACTTATTTTTATAATTTTTTAATTTTTTTTAATTGGTATCTAATTAAATTCAAAGGAATTTATGCCGATAACTCTTTTGCTACTTCCCATATTTGGTGTTGGTAACACTTTTCGTTTGATTTTCGCAATTTCTCATACGTAATTTAAATAGTAAAATAAATTACTTATATATATTTTAACGGTTCAGTGAGATTATTATTGGAATTGTTATTATTAATTATATTTTGTTATCTAATTCGTTTAATGTATTGGCTTCTATATCATTTTGCATCGTTTCAGATCAATTTATTCCGTTTAGTCCTCTATAAACGTTAATTTTTGTTTTGTCGGAATATTTATTGTAACGGATTTATTTTGCCTTAAAATTGGATTTTATTTAATGAAATAACATTTCCTTATCTATTTCTTTCATTTAAATATGAACGTTATTACATATAATTCAAATTAAGGTTATGTTAGTAGTGATACTGGCCGCCTCCCTAAAGCTTTCAAAGTTCTTTTTGCATTTTTCTATCATCGGTTCAGTTTGAATTCGGTATTCAAACTTCAAATTCGATGTGCTGTATATATAGGTGAGCGGTATCCATGTTTATTTTGTAGTTGACAGTGATTTTAGACCAATTGGAATGATTCTCCGGAGTTGAAACCTTCATTTACAGTACTTTAAGCCTCCAGAAGGGAAACCATGCTAAAACACCTCAATAAAAGTATCTTCGTGTTGATTACCTAATTGATTCTGTAAATTTTTTATGTTCCACTCGAATTAGAAAGTTTAAGCTATAATAGTAAGTTTGAATGTGTCCAGATTCCCGCTGGTGGCACTCAAAGGATGCCTTAACTATTGGCATTATTCACGGACAACTTGGTGTCGTACATAATCAGCCTTTAAATTTCCCACTACTGGGCTAAAGCCTCCTCTCCCGTTGAGGAGAAGGTATGGAGCATATTCCACCACGCTGCTCCAATGCAGGTTGGTGGAATACACATGTGGCAGAATTTCGTTGAAATTAGACACATGCAGGTTTCCTCACGATGTTTTCCTTTACCGCCGAGCACGAGATGAATTATAAACAAATTAAGCACATGTAAATTCAGTGGTGCCTGCCTGGGTTTGAAACCGAAATCATCGGTTAAGATGCACGCGTTCTAACCACTGGGCCACTACACACTTTTTTTATTTCTATAGTCCATTGTATGAACTTACTTTATACTGGTGTTCATAATGGTGAACGGTGTTTTTAATTTTATTATTATTTATTTATTTATTTAGATTGATTTCTCTAACGTTCTTTTCCCAAACCACACTGAATATATCTTCCATAATTTTTAGTTAAATAATTTCCGAAACAACTCTAACTATAATTTTAAAAGTAATTTAAGATCTGAAATTGTATTAACAATGTGTAAAATCAACCTATTTATCTTTTACTTGTAAATAGAACTTCGATCCAAACTGAAAACAAAATTGATTGTTATAGAGTATAAGCAATATTTATAGTATATTATTTTCTCTTAAATTGATACCATCCGTGCGAAACCGGGGCGGGTCGCTAGTGTCCGATATTTCATTACCACACTCAACCCCCGTTCGCCATCTCTAGGGTGGTATTTAAAAGTTCGAATTTACGACTCAAACCCGACGCATTCGTCTAGGCGACTCTATTTACGTTTCCGCATGGAGTTCGTTTTATGTTTTCCTTGTTTTAGTAGCTAAAGTGTGGTTTAGAGGTACGAGTTAAGACTAAAGGATGGTTTTAAATGTTTTTACATGGTTTTATTTAAACCAGTATATAATAAACATATCTCGCTATAGGATTTTACACTCCACCAAATGTACCTACAGATAGACTGTCAAACTGTGAACACAGTAGTATAGCAGTGGCCATCCGTTGGCCACTAAGTACACGCACACTAGGAAAGTGGTATGATGTTTGACGAGAGTCAATCGTAGCTATCACGCACACCAAGATATTAAAAAAGTTGGCTCGATTGGTTTAATTTTTCGTAGTGCGACCCTATAGATAAATAATGTATGACTAATAAATGAGCCGAGACGGCCCAGTGGTTAGAACGCGTGCATCTTAACCGATGATTTCGGGTTCAAACCCAGGCGAGCACCACTGAATTTTCATGTGCTTAATTTATATTTATAATCCATCTCGTGCTCGGCGGTGCGTCGTGAGGAAACCTGCATGTGTCTAATTGCAACGAAATTTTGCCACATGTGTATTCCACCAACCTGCATTGGAGCAGCGTGGTGAAATATGCTCCATACCTTCTCCTCAAAGTGAAAGGAGGCCTTAGCCCAGCAGTGGGAAATTAACAGGCTGTTAATGTAGTAAATAATAATGACTTATTGAGCCGCCTTTTATTTTTCTCTGTCGGATTAAATGTTCGGTCATTTAAAAATGTAGACAAAAACAAAATCAAAATTCGAATAACGTTTATTAAAATACATCCGTAAAATATATATTTTCAAAAATCGAATGCATTCCAAAAAATTATTTGTTCAAAATACCAGTGAATTGTACTGTAACAGACGATTCTAGAATTCTTGTAACGATATTTCTTCTCGGCAACAACATACATAGCCGTGCAATTTAGCCCCTGATTTATGCTGTAATCTACGATTCTAAATAGCAGAGACTGTATTTATTCGTATTAAAACGAGCGATTTCAAATTAATTCGCGCAGCTTCGAAGTCGGCGCAGTTAATTTAACTTTAAAATGTAATTCTGTCTGTGAATCGTAATTATTTCGATGTATATATTTCGTAAATACATATTTAATGTTTATAGACAAGATTTTAATAATATACAGTTTCTTAATAAGATAATATTAACAAAAATATAGGGAAATCCTTACTAATATTATAAAGGCGATAGTTTGTAAGTACGGATGTTTGTTACTCTTTCACGCAAAAACTACCAAATGGATTTTGATGAAACTTTACAATGATATAGCTTATACATAAGAATAACACATAGTCTATAATTTATAAAGATATTTCCTTATATAATATGTCTCTGTAAAATTGTAAGTTACCGTTAAACCGTTAGATTACAAGATCGTGAACGGTGATTCAATTTATCATAAAAAGTATACAATTTCTGTTGTTTATAATCTTTCGGTTTGCTTAGATTTTTTATAATTTAACTAAATTTCAATTCGAAATATTATATATAAAATATATCGAAAAGTATTGCGTTAAATTGTAAGCAGTGTTTAATGGTTATCATATAATCTCGTAAGATATGTTCAAACCGTATTTACAATATGAAATACATATATAAAACAATTATTAAAAATGTTATTTTTTAAATAATATTCAGTAGCGAAATTAATTCAAATTTTATTTCTATTATACAATTTTGTTTTGCAAAGATTTATAATAATAAAATAATAATGAAAGACTAACTAACGTGGTGGAAAAATAATATATTTATGAATGATTCACCAAAAAACTGGAATGCTATGTCCACTAGTGAGATATTTGTTTGTATTGAACCAATCAACGAATAAAGATCCAGATTCAAACTGCTATTTGTTTAAAAATCGATCAAACAAACGAAAATAATTAAAAAAAAAAAGTAGCCTAAAGCATTAAAATATAAGTCCAAAAAAACAAAATCCATTCACAAGACAACACTATAAAAGTAAACTCATTCAAAGTTCCTTGCCCCTCGAGTCATTAACCGGTATTTTATACACATTATTCGGCCTATGAACATTAAATTCGAGTGCATTTTGTCGAGCGCGAATAAATTCGACATCGTAAATCTAGAATTTTCTAGAATTTTAAGTCTTGGCTTGTGTCAGTGAGGATGAATGTTCGAAAAAAATATGTCACAGATTATAAACGCGTGTAATAAACTAAGAAATGATTGCCAAGTGAAATATGTATGTGGGAACAATAAAAATTCATTCTTTGGGCGTTTTATACGAGTACATTTAAGTTAAACTTGGCCGCAGTAATAACTCGTGGAAAAACGTGATGTTCAAATAAATTGCAAAGTACATAGACTGTAGAGAGTAGTGTGTGAGTTTTGGCGATATTTTAAGTATCGTATAGAAATTGGGGTATTTTTCGTTTTAATGGTATTTTATTTATATTGAAAAATAATATAAATTACGCATTGAATAAAAAAAAAACCATGATACACATATATGAAACGGAATGAAACGTCAAATTAACTGATTCTAATTTAATCTGTGTTGTAATTGGTCGATGGCATTTGATGACGTAAAGTGACCAATGAGCGTTCAGTATTTTGTCAGATTAGTAAATCTGCCATTGATATGTGTTTAAGGATTTGAAGGTTAGTTTGTATTGCGTACTTTATATTATTCTATACCGTTGACTATTTTACATACAAAGCGTAATGAAAATAAGCTGGATTAATTAATGTAATTTACGTTGTACTAGTTAACTTAAAAATATTTATCTTTAAATAAATCTATATATTAGTACGCGAAACAAACTTTGTCTCCTTTTATAAGCAAAACGCAAAGCAAGTTTATATAGAGAACAGGAAGCAAAAATATTGAACATAATCAATATTAATTTTATAAATGCGAAAGTAACTGTCTGTTGCCTCGTCACGCTAATACCGTTGAAACCATTAAGATAATATCTGCTGTGGAAGTAGTATGAGTCCCGTGAAAGGACGTAGTCTTATTTTTTTTTTAATTCACCTCTTCAGGAGATGAATTGGAGGCGAAGGTGAAGTTTTATAAATTTGCCGCGAATAAAGCCGCAGATTCAGCCAGTATAATATAACTAATATGTTACAGATACTATATATAAAATAAAACATTCATACAAGAGACAAAACATGTCTTATCAAATTTTAAAATCAATGACGTGTATTTTGACATTTCTTTTTGTTTTTTTTTAATTGTAATAATGACAAGGGTATTGTCCTAATGAACTTTTCTTCTATTTTATCTATATATCTGATATTTTTATTGGCAATGAATTACGGTCGAGTTTTGACCATATCTAAGTAATAATCAATAGATAGGTACCTCGAGTATGTGCAGTTAGCATTCTGTAGTTAGCTATTCTGTTAAAACTCACTTCGTATCTCACTCACATTACAAAAGAATAAGAAACTGACTTATGTTATAGGCTATTTTATGCGTGTATTTGTAATATGCTACAATCAGTATAATTATAGTCACTTTATGTTACTTCACGAGAGTGTTCTACGGTTTTCGAATGTACACTCACAGAATATCTCTACAACCAAAAGAAGGCAATTTAAAAATACAATCGTTCGAAATTGATTCCAAATTTAAAACTCATTTATACAGCAGATAAAGTAACAAACCGAATTTAACTATTTATATTTTCAAACGATACAAAAGTAATTCTCTCTCGAAATGAATTCGTTAATATTATTCATGACATCCTGAGAGCAGAGACCGACGGAAGTGGCGAGTGTAGTTGAGCTTCGGGTGTAAACTTAGTGGGATTATATTTTATTCGCTGTGGCAGTTCATAAATGGTCATTTTTAATACGTTACGTCTTTCGTGTGAACCCTTTTAACTTTCTAAAATATATTTTTATCACAAGGGATTTTTATTACGTCTTTTTTGTGTCTTTTTGCATTTATTTATTCAAATAGGAAATATATTTTGCTTCAATAATTTCACAAACTATGAATTTAAAAGATATTTTCCAAATTTTGACTCAGTAGCCCCTGGGGGATTCCGGACCCCTACAGGTAGCTACAGTCCCTCAAACGATGGTTTATATCCATCATTTGACGGACTGTTAGATTACAATAACTGTAAAATAATATTGGCAGATTACGTGTTAGACTTAAGCTACAATGAAATAGAAAGTTTGTTACGATGAGTTTCTTAATACACAAACATACACACATTCACACACACATACACAAACGCATTGGAGCAGCGTGGTGGAATATGCTCCAAACCTTCTCCTCAAAGGGAGAGGAGGCCTTAGCCCAGCAGTGGAAAATTTAAAGGCTGTTAATGTTAAAAATGTAATGTAATATAAAAAGTAGTAATCTCTGCATACAAAAAAAAAAGAAAATTCGTAATTAATACCCAAATACGTAGTCTAAGAACTTTCCGTACCATTTCGTTCGTACTCCATATTCTGTGGCTTTTTCGGTTTTTTGCGGAATAATCTGAGATATACTATAATAAGATGAGGTAGCCGTTCGGACTACGCTCGCTGGAAACCGGCCAAATGTTCCCGGTTGCATAACCAGTTGTATTTAAGGATATTACACATACATATACAGAAATGATCACTGCAATGAAGCCAACAGTATTGTCCTGTATCCTACGCCGTTATACAAAATCACTAAATAAAAATGTCTATATGTTTTTTATAGGGACGGCAAACTATAACGAAGCCACCTTTGTCTATTTTGGCGTAGGAAAAAAGTCAGCCATTTCCGTATTCTCATTTATGTTTTTATTGGATTCGATTTTCGAAATTCAAATTTGACAAATGAGCTAATTGTAATTCCCGGTAGAGGTATTTTTTTTATGTTATAGGGGGCAAACGAGCATGAGGCTCATCTGATGGAAAGTGATTACCACCGCCCATGGACATCTGCAACACCAGGGGAGTTGCAGGTGCGTTGCCGGCCTTTTAGGAAGGAGTACGCTCTTTTTTTGAAGGTTCCCAAGTCGTATCGGGCGAAAGTTGGTTCCACAGAGTGGTTGTGAGAGGCAGAAAATGTCTTAGGTATTCTGTAAGAAGTCGAAACTCTCCGCAGAACGATCGTCAAATCTCAGATTGTGTGTAGTAGGCGACATAGACTACTAGAATTATACAATTTATAGGACACACGTATCAAAATGGTGTAATAATTGTGCGTCGGTTGTCAATAATGAGTTTCTAAATGAATTCTTACAGAATCGCAATGCATGGCTTGTTTCTCTAAAAATCCTACATTTATTACTCAAGTCTTACAAGTAATCTGGTAATGACTTATTTTAATGATTAAATTTAAAATTTTAACTTTATTTTTATATTGGACAACATCACATACATCACTCTGATCCCAATGTAAGCAGCTAAAGCACTTGTGTTATGGAAAATCAGAAGTAACGACGATATCACAAACACCCAGACCCAAGACAACATAGAAAACTAATGGACTTTTTCTACATCGACTCGGTCGGGAATCGAACCCTCGGAGTGGCGTACCCATGAAAACCGATGTACACACTACTCGACCACGGAGGTCGTCATAGAAACAGCAAATAAATTCAGTGATTACTTTTATTTAACTTTAACAAATTGCTGTGACGGACTGGAAACTATGTTAAGAGTATGTCTAACTTGCTAAACAAGAATCCATTCCATCTGACTCATTCCCAGTGTCGGCTGTACGACATTTGAATAAATCACCATCTCTATTAGTGTAATGTAGAGCTCCTTCATATGACGCCTTCAAACGACAAGATACAAAATGATTTTTATCGAGTATTTCATTTTATATTATATTAATTATTATTATTATTTTTGTGTTTAGTCCTAAGATTTCTATATTTTATGTTTGTGGTGTACAATAAAGTATATTAACATTGTTGACATAATCGTATTTATGTAAATACAATAATTAATTTCACTTAAATTTACTTGGTGGTATGGCCTTGTCTGGGTTGGTACCACAAACTCATCATATATTCTACCGCCAAGCAGCAATTCTTTGTATGGTTGAGTTCCAGTTTGAAGGGTGAGTGAGCCAGTGTAACAGGCACAAGGGATATATTAACTTAGTTCCCAAATTTGGTGGTGCATTGGAAATGTAAGAAATGATTAAAATTTCTCACGGCACCAATGTCAATGTCTTCGTTACGTAGCCTCACCGTCATAGCCGACAGGGGAGATTCGTTTTATTGCAGCCTGAGTAAACTCACAACTATAGCCACTTGGACTATATCATATATAACTTATTTTAAATATTTTTAATAAACTTGCTGTAATATCGAATTAGGACAACCATGTCCTGTAATATACAGTCCTGATATGTGTACAGTTTTGTATTATAAATAAATAAATGTGTGGCGGTGGTGACCACCTACCATCAGATGGCATATTAGCTTTTTACCTATTTCTAAATATAAGATGAAAAATAAATAAAATATATAATTTCAAGCCCGTTCTAAGTTTGACTGGTAGAGAGTCATTGCATCATTGAGGTCGACTTAAGTACAACAAAGATTATTAAGATGATAAATAAATATGATACAAAGTTTAAATAGTATTAAGACCCGCAAAGGATAAACAAAGAAAGATTCTAACATTATTAAAACGTAACACACCGTCTCCTTAAATATTTTTCAGATCAACAGCAAACGAGTGACAACTGCAGGACTTTTCTATGTCACGGAAAACAGGCGTCCGAAGACCCTTAACAACGCCATTTTGTAAATGATCGTTACAAAAAAAATTGTTTCTCACCTTGAATGCTTTAAGAAAATTATTTTAAATGTGAAAATTATTAGATTAGATATATTATTAATTATAAAATATCTACTTTTCACGTTTCTAAAGTGATTTCTGGCCTTAAACGGTTAACGCGGTTAGTATTCTTGCTACAATAACATGCGTTCACGACATGGTCAGTTTTAATTTGGATTTTTATCTACTTATTTAAGCAAATATTTGTAATTCTATAGTAATATTATATACTTACGTTTTAGTTTTGGGCTTTTTTCTTTTGTGTTTAATCCCAGCTCTAAGAAGACACCTGAAAAGTAAATTATAATTATGTATCAAGTTTGTCTATGAATTATATCTGTTACTATAAATGTGTATATGCATAATGTGTAATGCATATAAATAAATATTATATATTTCCTATTATAGAAATTAAAAACCGGTTTAGAAACAAAAAAAATAATCTTATCTTTCAATAATTCCTTTATTTATCTATTTAACTAATATACATAATATATGACGATATGATTATATATACAGGGCCGGACCGTGAGTTTAGGGGGCCCTGGGCTAATACTACTTCGGGGCCCCACTTAAGACACACCTAAACGTAGACTTGAATTGAATTAATTGAATCCACGGGGCCCTGGGCTGAAGCCCTAAAAGCCATTCGGTAAATCTGGCCCTGTATATACATATTTTATTTAAATAACAGTAGCAATGGCCCATCTTAAGGAATTACTAATATTTCTCGTTACCCCTTCAATGAAGCCTTAAACTTGAGCTAGGAGTGGGGACGCCAACAGCCCAAGCGCTCAGAATAGATCCCGAGGCTAGCGTCTTCCTGATTAAACAAATCTATACACTCAACATACTTTCATCAAATTCATTCTAATCATTCAGATAAATTAAAACTGGGGTCTAACTTAACCAATTATAAAGTTTACGATAAGTTCCTGAAATTTAATATATTTACATATTCCGGTTCAATATCGACCATAGTTACGAGGAGCAAGGGGACTTATTCACGAATCAACGATTAGGTTCCGATTCGATAACGACAGTGACAATTTGTTACGGGAATCCTCCAACTGTTTATGTAATTAAAAAAAATGTTCAGGCTTATCTATGAATAAAAATGTCTTAAATAAACAAAAATAATTCACAGAACGCGTGCATCTTAACCGATGATTGTGAGTTCAAGCCTAGGCAAGTATCTTTATATTTTCATTGTTTTATTTTTTTTAATTCCTCTCATGCTCGACGGTAACGGAAAACGTCGTGAGGATACCTGTATTTGTCTAATTTCAATAAAATTCTGCCTACATTTGTATCCTAATATAAGAATAACCGTCTAACCTTCTTAAACGAGAGATCTGTACCTTTTAATTTACCTTTTTATTTATAAACTTACACCAATGAACAAAATATAATAACCAAATATAAAAAAACAGACAAAAAAATATTTTAATATCATCTGTGTCTCTCGAGTGCGGGCTTGGTGTTTATAAAAGAAAAATCTTTCATAACAAAACAGTATTTCGTACTGAAATAAGTGGACCGATAACTAAATGTATTATGTTAGAAAAGTTCCATAGAGAGAAAAAAACAAGTAGCACGTGGAATTTTATATAAAACGCGGACGCAGAATACGAACATATAAATCACGGTACACACAGACGTAAAAAATGTACATTCTACCTTATACTATTATTATACCTTACCGTCGAGGTAAATATATATATATATATAAAAACTTTTTTTTAAATTACTTCATAAAAGGAGTACCTCGAGTGTATTTTTTTAATTTTTCTTACTTACGTATTTTTTCACTCATAAGTGAAAAAATACGGGAAAAAATCTTGTATGAGATCGAATTATGTATTATGTAAAGTCGATTTTTTTGTTAATATAATATTTAAAAAAAAAAAAACGCGTTTACATTTTCGTGTGAGAAGTTCTACTTCTTCAGCGTTGTTGATTTTTTTTTAATCCATTGCATTAATTGCTTACAATAAATAAATTAATAAATGTATATTATCTTTTCATCACTCCTATAAAAATCTGTTACAAATATAATCGTTTACACTTAGAACGTTGTAGAATAAGATTCACTAAGCACCTCAAGTTGTCTATTTCAAGCTTCTTGATATTTAATTAGCGATTAAGCGAGCAACTTCATTATCTAGTTTTTATCTCACCCTATGCACCTGCATCATAAAAAATCAATCTCGTCATTTTTTTACAACGCCCCAAAAGTAGTTTAATTTAAAAAGTTAAATCAAATATAAAAATATAGTTTTGAATCAATCCACAAGATTAAATTCATAGTAACACGACCTTTACCGAATGTAGATTCTACCGAAAAAAAAAACCGCATACAAAATTAGTAGTTATTCTTTTCCATCAAATTTGTACCTACATATAATCACAATTAACATTTCTATAACAATAGTTACTAGCTTGATAAAATATAAATTGCCTTTATTAAATAATTAATTATTATAATTATCAAGCGCCATAATAATATAAATTAAGTTAAGGCAGTAGACTCATATGTCTATTTCTACCCCCTATTATATTGGTGAGTGTAAAGGAACGATATAAGGGATAATGATTTAATTAGTATAATCTTGTTACCTTAGTACACGTTAAATCCACATGTTATTAAGTATTTTAGACTAGCTTCTTGAGCTTCTTGATTGTAGCCGATTATACTAAAACAGTGTAATTAAAATTTAAATAATACTTACATAATACTCATCCAATCCCTCTGAACCTAAGAACACCATCTGAAAACAGACTCGTTGCGGATTGTTAAAAGGACAAAACAATAATTATAATGCCCATAGATAATAATAAAATAGATATGTTATCTGTAATATACAAAATTATAGCCCAAGAGTTGAGGATAATTGTGGACTATTTAATTTAAACGTATAGCTTTAAACTTATGTTTCTACTTATTTACTTAAATCGTATTGTGACGTTGAGTCATTTCGCCTTTTGTACGCTTTAAACATAATCATTATTATGTTAATGTTATTTTATAACAAAAATTGATCGTTGTTTTTATGACTTAAACTAACATTGAACCCCAATGTCTGCACGCATAAACATTATTTAGTAGTTGTTTAGTTGAACAATGAATTGTCATTATGACATTAGGAAAAAAAAACAACATTCCTTATTTCATAATTCCTACACATTTACCCTATATAAAGGTAAAGTTAATAATATATAAAACATATATTATTATTAAATATGATACAGTAATTGAACTTAATTCAATGTCAAGAATAAAATAAATATAAAAAATATGATACCCAATGAATTAGCAGCCAATAATTCAATGGGCACCGAAACGAAAAAAAAACTGTATTTAATTATAATAAATAATAAAAAAAATGATAAATGCCTAATGTATGGTCTTACTTAAGTGAGCGTTTTATATGTAAACATCTGCAGTTCGGTTAGAACTCACTTCGTATCTTACTTTCGAAATGTTGTAAGTCGACTCGTGTTGATACGCAATATTGATCTGTGTATCTCATTAGTGTTATGATAATTATATTAAAGTCACATACCAGTTTTTGATATTCAATTATTTCCGGCGATTAATTTTGAGTGCCTACTCACAAAATCGTATTCGTAATTATAATTTTTATGAATTTTATAGGAAATCAAGGAAAATTAATATTTATCATCTATTTTTTTTATTAACTGAAGACTGTAGTTTTAAATCGGAGCGAGGACTATTGAGTTAATATACCTAAATTATGTTTTAAATTAATATTTAACTTGGTGACGAAGGAAATCTATATTAAGTAGCGGATGAAATTGTAGGTAAAAGCAAAGGTTGAAGCTCTAAAGATTTTTCTCAAATCAATAGAAAACCAATAGTTCCATACTATCTAGCAAAACAACAAAAAATTTTTGCTTTAAACAGTCCATTTATTGAGAAATATTTAAAGACTATATAATATCACGTTACAACCCAAAAGGACGTAAAATCAAAGTGTACCGTTCTAAAATAAACTTTACTCTTATAACATTTAAGGTATCAATTTGATCGATGTATATGTATTAACAATTTTTACAAATACATATAATAAATTAGTTTATTTTTGAGACTAGACCATGATCGAGCAGATTCTTAGCTATTAACTGACATACGGTTTATGATAATCATAATATAGGGTCAATAAACTCGACTCGTCTGACGCGAGGTCAATGAACGGTCTTATCCTCGTATCCTCCAAATCTGGCTTTCTACTGAAATTATTGACATGATAACGTTTTTTAAGGCTTGTCTGTCTGGATTGCTGGCCGTGTTATTCTAGTGTTATTCTATCTCTTCTTATATTTCATTTAAATATGTAAAAAGGTTTTAATTGTTATGTTTAAATTATTAATTCAACTGAAATGTAATCTCTCTATAGTCAATATTTTATAAGTTACAGTCTAGACAATTATAATTGTAAATTTCGTTACAAGTAGACATAATGTAGTCTTAAAAATTATTCAACTTTGGATGTCAGATGGAAAAGTCGAAAAAAAAAATCGAGTTAAAAAGTTAACTGTTGACATATAGTAAAACCTTATTACAAATAGATCCTCTTTAGATACTACTAAAATAATCACTTAATCTTCTCTTCGTAATTTAAGTATGAC
Organism: Vanessa tameamea; assembly: GCF_037043105.1. Classification (NCBI taxonomy): domain Eukaryota; kingdom Metazoa; phylum Arthropoda; class Insecta; order Lepidoptera; family Nymphalidae; genus Vanessa; species Vanessa tameamea. Next base: position 8,126,503 of record NC_087334.1, read on the forward strand.
AGTTATGTGATTGAAAAACCTCGTAATAAAATAACTTGCTTTATACTTTTTATTTCCAATTAATAACAGCATTAATAAAGACTTGGTTCATTGAGCCTTTATTTTAGTTAATCTTTATCGAGTTCCTATGTTTAACAAATCTACTGTATATCTGTAACTGATCGTTTTCGAGTTACGAGTAAAGAGCCGTTTAAGTCATTTCTATATGTCTCAAAGTTCAAAAGTTACGAAACGTTTTTTATCAGCCACATATACAGACTTTTGGTAGACACGTAATAACGCAACCGCAACAAAAAAATCTGCAAATGCACCAATATTGGTAAGGTTAGGTCAGGTTTTATTTTTAAATTAACCTTAACCTAACCTATATTGTCGTGTTCGAAGATTTTTTTAAGTACGACACAACTTAGATGTAGCAAAATTCATAAAACCGATCACATTACGAATCAAGCGCGTCTTCAAAATCGTTAATCTTTATTAATTTCTTATTTCAAAAAGATCTTTATGAAAACTCAAAAAAATAATTTGTAATGTCATATAAGCAAATACATTCGCAAAATTGACGATAGTTTTTTTTTTTTATTTGTCGATGCTACATTTAAATTGTGTCGTACTTTACGCAGACTTTTATTAGTATTTTAAGATATTACTCAAACGATCAATTTTTGTTATGATTAGCTTTGCCGATTAAACAGATCATCGAGGATTACTCGACACGTTTCAGAATAACGTCATGGATATGTTACGAATGTGACGATAAATTATACGGAATCGACATAAGTATTCCGTTTATCATTTGTTCTGAAATTGAACGATTTGGACGGAAGCGAAATTTGAAATCGCTTCGACAATTGTTGAATATATTTCGTCTAGCCATTGTATATTTGAAACATGTATAGAATTCGATAAATTATATAATTTCACGTCTTAGATTAAACCAAAAAAGGTTTTTAATTGTTATTTTTTTTAATTGTGTTATTTATATCCCCACAGACGTTTTGATATAATGAATCCAACCATTTACTACATAAACACGTACATGCAAAGAAAACGAGATATTCCACACACGTAACAATTCTTGTCTGTGTTTAAGACTTCTAAATAATTACTATCAATTTAACAAGTAACACAGTATGCATTGAACTTAATTTGAGCAACCGAATTATTGCCGTGATTTCCCTCTTTTGGTTTAAAATAAGGATATATTTTTGTCTAAGCAGGATTATTAAGATATGTTCTTCTAGCTATGTCACCTCTGTGTGCTATAGCAATGATCTCTCTCATGCTGTGTTCTGTTTCCGGGCGGCGCTCGGGGCGCGGGTCGGCCGCGCGCGCCAGTATTTGCCTCACAACGTCACGTGGGGGGGCGCCAAGCGGCGTGGGCCGTGACGATAGACCCAGCTGCAAACAAATTTATTATTTAATTAATTGTATACGAGATATTAACATGTTTACTATTTTTAAGAAGACAGTCGCTAAATCTATTTGCAAAAAAATATTAATCACTCATTAGGCAATGACTGTACCATAAATTTAAGGTACCTGTGTCTGTAGTTATACAGGCTGATTTAAAAATGATAATTAGGAAAATGTGGAATAAGTAAAAGAACCCAGATAGAGTGAATACAAAAAGTTAATCATTCTCTCCTTTTGAAGAGACGACTTGGAGTCTATTTCACCACGCTGCTCGCATCGAATCCAGGTTTCCTCACGATATTTTTTTCAACCATTGAGCACGAGATGATTTGTAATAATACACATGAAAATTCAGAGGTGCCGGCTCAGGTTTGGGCTGCGCACTGTTCGACTAAGATTCACGCGTTCTAACCACTGGGCTATCAAAGGTATCCAGCAATTTTTTTCAGACAGCCTCTAGAGGAACGTGAACTTTAATTTTAACAATTTTAGTTTAATATTTTTGTTCCAAACAGATTTCATAATTCAACTTTTAAAAAAATATTATATTTTAACCATAAATTTCTGGTAAACTATTTTAGCAACATGGCTTGTGTTTAAAAGTTTCGGCTATTCATCTTACGAACGAGAAGTTCGGACTAATATAAGAGTTTCATAGCTCAGGCGTTTGATTGATAATCTGTGAACATAATTACGCTCGTGTGAATTTGTTTTATCTTTAACTTGAAATTCACCATTTAAATTATATCAGACCTTGAATTTCATCTTCAAGGTCATGGAGTTTTAACAAATATGGTTATTTTGAATCTATATAATATTTAGTTTATCTCTGCTCGCGACTAGTGCCGGCTAATATAGTTTAATTATAGCTATTTGTGAATCCAAATCCAATATATTTTATTCAAGTATACATTTACAATAAAGTAGTTTTGAATCGTCAATATTTGAACTCTATCACCGTTTCTGAAAGAAATCTCGAGAACAAACTCGCATAGTGGCTCTTTTACTTCCTTGTAAGTAGGTACCCGCTTAGACATGCCTACACAGTGTTACTGTGTCACATTCGGTACGTTCTGGGATGCTACATGGTCGTAGATATATATAGAATGAATGAATTAATACCTTGGCGAGTATCTGTGTTTTGATGTGTTCGAGTCTGGCCGGCTCGGGCGTTGGGACGTGAGGGTGGTGCTTGTGGGAGGCGGCGGCGGCGCGCGGCCGGCTCGGCGCTAGCGCGAGCGCCGCACACAGTAGGAGGCAGGCGCGCATGGGCGCCTAGCCGAGCGCGCTCAGCCCGCGCCATCGGCACCGCGCCCTCGCGACATCTCCGCGCCTGTAATGACACATTTGTTAAAGTGGCTCCGAGATAAAGGGACTTCCCTGAGAATTATTTGTATGACGACACATTCGTTGTCAGATAGAAAATATTATTATTATCATTGGTAATATTAATTTAACAAGGACATACTAAAAGCACTCTAGTCACCATTCCTTAAAATCTACTATTGAACTACGTACGCAAACTTAAACAAACATCAAATGACATAAAAATAAATAACAATCTTAGTCTTAAGATTTACCATTAAATACAAACAGAAAAGAGTAACTGGGAAATATAATAAAAATAATAAATACAAAATTTACTTTTGACGTTTATTCCACTTTGCTTTTATGCGGATGCATTTGTGTACGATTGCGGTTTACGACGAGGTTTATTGTGAAATCAAAGTACACGAATCTTTAGCTAAGATAACCGTATTCTATTCTACCATCTCACGTTACATTAAATCGCTATAAAATAATTAATTAAAGGTCTTAACAGTAAACATTGTAACATCGGGTCTCGTATAACATCGTTTTTTTAGAGTTATTTTATAGTGGACATGAAATGCTAACCCGGTCAAAGTAATTAAAGTGACTTCAATAAAGTAATTGAAAACTTTAGAATTTAATGCTGAAATCCATCTGTTTACTTCAACATTGTAACGACGTCCGATTAGTATGAGTTTTATCTCTGACCTCAGCTCTATCGGATATTGCTTTTTCTCTTGAAGTATAAACTTAACCTTACCTTGTTATATGGTATTCTAAGTTATATATTTTGTCTTCGTTTGTATGAAAGAGAGCGATCGAAAAGATACCAAATTTTATCAACACAAAAAAAATCCGCATAAAAAAAACACATTTGAATAAAATATATTTCCCTTCACATGAGGATTCCTGGAACTCCTGAAACAGTTTTCACAATCCCCCTTTACCATATACAATAAAAACGCCGTTTGTGATAACGGTACTCGAGGGCGAAATTAACCCCTAACAGGACGGATGGTCCGTGTTAAGAGCGGATCACAAAGACCAATATTTAATATTTCGCCAGAACGTCTTCCGCATTGGAGCAGCGTGGTGGAATATGCTCCATACCTTCTCTTCAACGGGAGAGGAGGCCTTAGCCCAGCAGTGGGAAATTTACAGGGTGATTATGTTTTATGTTATTATGTTAATAGAAATTATTCTCAAACATTGTTATTTATTTCAAACTCAAACTCAAATTCCTTTATTCAACATAGAAGCATTACACTTACTTATTGATGGTCAAATTAAACACCACCACCGGTTCGGAAAAAGGAACACCCTGACCTGAGAAGAACCGGCGAAATAAACTCGGCGTAATAATTTTTTAAATGTAACTTTTTTTCAATTAATATTTTCATACAATAACAATATCGTAGAACGAATACTGAATGACGTGGTTAAGGAAGTGACGTCACCTTTGAGACGTAGCAAAAGAAAGGGGCATCCATCTTGGATTGTCATGGTGGTAACAAGTTTGTAACTGTCAGTTGCGTTCTTCATGACTTTGATAATATTTTGTTGATATAACTAAAACTAAGCTAATCAGTGTCTGTGGACATTTATTTTAAACGTTTTAGTGAATAGTCAATTATAATAAATATATTTTCGTTATTTGAAACAGCCTGGAGGCGATCACCCCAAGGTGTGCAGTCAACTAATAAGACATTAGTGTGGTAACACTTTAACGTTTTTTTTACAATTGAATATTAATTATTAAACGTTTTCTGGGATCGAATATATGTACTTCACATTTTTTATGTTTTTGCGTACATAACATTATCAAAAACAAATTAAGAAGCGGATTCATTATTTTATTATAGATATAGATTTAATTATTTTTTTTACGTCACAGGTGGCAACGAGCGGGAGGCTCATCTGATGGAAAGTGACTACCACCGCAATGGACATCTGCAACACCGGGGGGCTTGCAGGTGCGTTGCGTTTAATGAAGGAGTATGCTCTTTTCTTGAAGGTTCAAATACATTCAGAGACTTCGGATCGCGTGACACAAACAAGCGAAATCGCTAGACGCTCATGACATGATATTGATTTCATATCAAAGTTCTGGGTCACGGGTCGCGGCAGTGAATTACGGTGTATCGGAACTTTCACCTGTTCAATAAGAACTTTACCCCTACCTTATAATTATACCACTTCGTAAGTGTTTCATTCGTTATCTGTTACTAATCTATTAAAAAATTATCGTTCTTTTTTTAAAATAATCGGTCATTAGTGGAGTAGTTTTTTTTTAATTTTACTTGCAATAATCAAGTCCTACCAGCAATATTATTAATAGTTATTTATTTTTATTTGTATATTTAAGTTTAAAGTGTGAGTCGGCTAGTTTATTTAAAGATGCATAGGCCATGACTTAGTTACAATAGCTAACCGAAATAACTGTATTATATAGAAACATGATATTCACTTTAACTTTTTCAACGAGTCGAGATGGCCCAATGGTTAGAACGCGTGCATCTTAACCGATGAATACAGGTTCAAACCCAGGCAACCACTGAATTTTCATGTACTTAATTTGTGTTTATAATTCATCTCGTGCTCGGCGGTGAAGGATAACATCGTGAGGAAACCTGCACTTTCAACGAAATTCTGACACATGTATATCCACCAAACCGCATTGGAGCGTGATGGAATAAGCTCCTAACCTTCTCCTCAAAGGGAGAGGAGGCCTTAGCCCGATAGAGGGAAATTTACAGGCTGTTACTGTTGAAACATTTTCAAAGACCTACTTTTGAATTGTACAGAGACTGATTGTCACTTCAAGGCGATCACTGGATATCAACATTGCTTGCGGCTCGATGCAATATACTTAGCAATTGACCCTTTGTAACGCCACCCTATTAAACTGACAACATTTTTTTCCTTTTAGGAACGAAGTTATTTCACTTGGCATACGAGTGAACTGGCTGAAATCTTCACGCAAGGAAAAAGTGTTATACCTCCTCTAAACGATATTTCGTATTAGGCTTTTTCATTTCTTAATAACAATTTTAATTATTTTCATTGAATTATTCTTAAATGTTAATTTATTTCATCGTGAATCTCATTTAATATATATTGAAAACATAATTTAATTGATGGAAAGATGTATTTACAGAGTATAGATCAGTAGTACTATGTTAAAATGCGTGTAATACTTACTCGAATAATGTATATTTGAATTTTAATATTAACAGTGTAAAACCGTAGAAAGTTATATCAATTATTATATATAAATATACGCGTATATTTCATTATATATTATAAAATTATATATAATATGTTATTTTATTTTATTATATTTGATTGACTTAACTTTGTAGTTCAAAAGTTTCATAAGAGTTACTACCGATAATGATATTCCTGGCGCCTAATTATACTGTTTGAGATTTAATATATTGAAGTACTATTAATAAATTAGTAGTTAAGTGACAATCGTTTATTAACGAATGAATTTGGAGATGGCCCAGTGGTAACAAAACATTGAAAATCGCGGGTTCAAAACCCAAGCAAGCACCACAGATTTTATGCTTTTTTATGATACCGTAAAATTCTATGCTATAATTTACTACTGAGTTTCTTGCCGGTTCTTCTCAAGATAATCTACATTCCGAATGGTTGTAGATTTAAATTTAATACAATTATGTAAAATAACAATTCAAAAGCTAACTCGAATAAAGTATATTATGATTGTGAATTTTTCGTTAACATTCCAGATCTGAGGTTTGTACTGGAATACGTCTGTGCAAATGCGCCCATATAGACTACCTTCGTGTTGCTGAAGCAGTAATTACAATCAAATAAAAAAAGTCTTTACCATGCAAGGCGATGCAAGTTCAATGTTTCCTATAGCTTATATAGAGATTACATTTTATAAAATTACCAGTTGTTAGATTATTATAATTGACGTAATTTATCCGGTAGAAAAGAGTTAGTACTGAGTTTCTTCCATATTCAGTAAAATCGGATCGGTAGTAATCAATTCACATCTAATTCAATAAAATATATTTTAATATTAAGAAGAACCGACGTTAATAACTCGACAGCTTTCCGAAATCATTGAATAAACCTTACCTGTTTAGCCGAGTGGTAATTCTTGAACGTTATCAACAGTATTCGAACTCCGGATAGGAAAAAAATATATTTATACTTTAGATCGATCGTTCACGGAGATGAGGACGGTACTGTTTGTTATCAGGCGGATCTTTTTATATATACCGCGGTGTACCTATACATTATGTACTTCAGTAAATAAAGTATCGTTACAATCAATACCGGTAAATTCTGTTACCATAGAACTATGTTAACTGGAAGTGGCGAGAATTATACTTAAAATTACATACTGGATCGAAGAATTCATGTTCGAAGTTTTTATTTCAATCTAGCTGTTCAGTAAGAAAAAACTCAACGACACAAATGTCAGAAAGTGTTATGCGGCATTTATTAAAATGAGTTATTATTTAAATGTGTTAGTTGTTGTAAATAAATAAATATAAATAAATATTGGACAACATCACATACATTACTCTGGTCCCAATGTAAGTAGCTAAAGCACTTGTGTTATGGAACATCAAATGTAACGACGTTACCACCCGGGTCGGTACATCGAACCCGGGACCTCGGAGTGGCGTATTCATAAAAACCGGTGAACACGCTACTCGACCACGGTCGTCATAAATTGTAAATGAACAAGTTTATAACATAGTCGAAAGCATGACTATTGAGAATGAATCGACCTACACACCTAAAATATACTTTATCTTGAATAAACTCTTATAACTTTTGAATCACTTTTCATCCGAGGAGTGCTGAATCAATTGACAGAGTCATGTTAATTAAATAAAATAAAATAATTATTATTCATGACCAAAGAAAAAAAAAATCGACTGTTATATTGTTTATATTGTGTTCCGATGTTGGATATTAAACTATATTAAAAAAATATTTAGTATGTAAGTAATGCCAACTCCATTTTATTTAAATTTATGTTTTGTTAATTGTATAGGAATATAAATTCAAAGAAAATATAAACTACGCTCAAATATATGTATATAGTAGTACCTTTTCAGTCACATCCAGTGAGGACTTAATTCCGTAATCATGTGTGGGCGTACTCATTACGTATATTATCATTATATACATTTATTTTAGAGATTTACTATGTGAAATATAGTCTCTCGTGATGAGAAGACAAGGTATATAATAAAATAATGTTATAAATCTAAAATGTTTTATCTTTATATATTTTTTTTTGTAGAACTTATAATGGACCAACTGATGGCAAGTGGTCATCACAGCGCACATACATTGGTACTGTAAGAAATATTAATCATTCCTCATATAGAGGATATATAGACCATGGTGGTTTATAATTATAGGTAATGTTTGTTAATAATTGGGTCCAATCGGCGAGCCAGTATACAGGTACAAGGGACATAACATCTTATCTCCCAAGGTTGGTTGTGTATTGGCGTATGTAATATAGTTAATATTTGCAACGCCAATCTCTGTGAAAATTGGTGAACAAAAATTTTTTTTTTGAATGTTATCGGTAGGTGGACGAGCAAATGGGCCACCTGATGGTAAGTGGTCACCACCGCCCATAGACAATGGCGCTGTAAGAAATATTAATCATTTCTAACATCACCAATGTGCCACCAACCTTGGGAACTAAGATGTTTTGACCCTTGTGCTTGTATTTATCCTGGCTCACTCACCCTTCAAACAACAATACTGAGTACTGCTGATTGGCGGTAGAATATCTGATGAGTGGGTGATATCTACCCAGACGGGCTTGCACAAAGCCCTGCCACCAAGTAAATACTATTATCAAATCCATTGAATTTGAAAAAAAAATCGCTTTATATTTTTAATAAATTTATTTCTATATCACAAATCAAACCAACTGTGCTATTTGTGTTATCTATAAAACGGTTATATAAACTCATTATGTATCCAATGAATGGTCGCCCACGTCGCTAATATAATAAGATGTAATTAAAATAGATGGAATATTCTCTGACTATTTTCGGATTAATAGAAGAACAGAATCGGATCACGAGAATAGAACATTGTGATATTTATAAATATTAATAATTATCTATAAATATTATGTTCCCGTGTCAGGGAAACAGTGTCAAGAGCCGGAGCCGTGCACACGATCCAAATATTCCTCACTTATACAACAAATATAGTGTCCCATCTGCAGTTGAAACACTTGGTCCTTGGTGTAGTGCAAAAACCTTAATCAAAAGTATAATGCCTCCACTGGTAACAGGATGGCTGGTTCTTGTTATGTCCAGAGGATCAGAATTGCGATTTAACGAAAAATACTCCTAGTATTCTTGAGACTATTCCACGCGGAATTTTTAATTGTTTTAACATTTACATATAACTGTAATTTGAAAATTATAGTTATATATCATGGAAGATAAAACAGATAGACAACATGTTACCGGGACAAGAATATATAATATAAGAAATAAGAATGCTCGGAGTTATTAGACATAGACATAACATACATATATAATTGTATTTAACTAACATGACTGTATTTTTAGATGTTGAAAAAGAGTAACTACTGAGTTTCTTGCCGGTTCTTCTCGGTAGAATATACATTCCGAAACGGTGGTAGCTTTACTTTAAATAGTTTGTTAAATGACGATTCAAAAGTGCTTGTAAAAGCCTACTTGAATAAAGTATATTTTGATTTCATTTGATTTGATTTGATTATTCGTTGATTTGGATTGAGGATATTATATAAATTTAATAACATATGGTGATTCGATGATATAAAAGAGGAATTAGCGAGTTTTATGTCGGTTCCTCTCCGTAGAATGTATTGTTGAAGAGTACTGCCCTGTTAATGTTTTCGAATGAATACTAATCTATTCCTAAGAAAATGTAGAGTTCTCGTTTGTATACTTGCATTTCATTGGTTTAAAATTAATTAATTACTGTAAAAATATCAAAATTCATTTTGAGCATTATTTGTAGAGCCCTAGTTAATGTTTTCGAATGATTGCTATCATCTATCCGTAGCGAATCTATATAGTTCTGATTTCTATACTTCTATGTTTCATGGGTATTCAATTAATTAATTATTGTAAAAATATCATTGTCTGTTTTTATTTGCATATCGTAGTCTATTGGTGGTTGTCTATAAAAGTCTTGAATGAACTACATTTTGATTTTCGAAAAACGAAAGTGTAAGCTGGGATTGATTCTACTAATTCATAGCGGCTATCGTAAGTTCCCAAATCTACTCTGTTTCATCTTCGACCGAATCGCAACTGAAGCGTTGTGTTCGTATAATATGAAAACCGTTAAAGAGCAACGGTAAAGTTTCGCTTCGTTTGAGGTGAAGTGGAAATTTGTCAGTAGATTTGATCACCTGGACTCTTCCCCCTCCTCTCTTCTTTGGGAATAGAGCTGATACCCATGTGTTCTACGCTACGGGTTGGTGAATTCAACTGAATATTTACATTTCCCATACCGTTATCTTTCACAAATGATAAAATGAATTGCATATATTAATTAAGAAAAGATGAATTATTAACAAGTATATGATTTATGTTATACTTGTTGTCGCCCACGGCTTTGTTCGTGTTTTAGGGGTTCGTCGTCACGTGTTAGGCCTCATGAAGTATCCTATGTATGTCCTGCTTTCTACACAAGTTTGCTTCAAATCAAATTTCATCAGATTCGGTCCAGTGTCTGATGCATCAAAGAGCAACAGACAGACAGACTGACAGATGTTCGCATTTATAATAGTAGTAGATTTTATAAGTATATCACAGAGCTATAGAAGATTTATATATAGTACAAAAAAGAAACTCAGTATGCACGAATTCAACATTTTGTGGAGAAAGAAAAATTTTATTAAAATATTAACAAAAAATTACAGATTATACTGCAATAGATCAACTGGCACTATTGTTGAATTTTAGAGAAAACTAGATAAATTATTTATCCAAATATAATTTCTCTAGGAAAAAATCTACATCAATATAACCCGTGCAAATCCGGATGTCGCCAATAAACCGTACTTTAAATTGTACAGAAAGACAATGCCATAACTCAGAGTTAATGTATTTAAAACAAGCAACCATTTCTCCAATACATCTCAACTTAAAATGAGAACAAAAGTTCTCACATTATTTACGGAGTGATAAGTTTTGTTCGTAACTGGGACAGCGGGGATGAAATAAAAACAACAAGACAAGTAGAAATAACAAATTAAAAAAAAATGTATATCGAAAAGCGCAGAGAATTTTTTGCTCGATTGAATTTAGATATACGTTTTTCACATTTTTATTAGAATGAACTCATACAGGCTGAGTTCATTCTGCAGACTTAGCAGACTTCATTAAAGAGATGATGTTTAATTGGAAATGGTCCCATTTAAATTTCGTTAAGGTATGAGAGCGGGACTTTTTCATAAATGCCAGCAATACAACATTATTGATGTCGGATATACTTTTTAATTTAGAAAACATTGATAAAAAAGGCATATAACTCAATACAAGATTATTTATTATTAAGATATTAATGATAAAAAAGCGTGGACTCATACTTTGTAATTAATATGGTCGAAAAGAGGAACTACTGAGTTCCTTGCCGGTTCTTCTCGGTAGATTATACTTTCTGAACCGGTGGTAGTTTTACACTAACACTCTAACACGTCGATTCAAAAGTGCTTTTATCCTACTTAAATGAAGTTTATTTTATAACTAGTCTAACTAGTCAACTAGTTTTATTTCATATAAAACCTCGAGAATATGTAAACATTTTTTAGACCACTAATGTCAAATCACGGCCACTAATTTTATGTCCCTTGTCTAGGCTCACTGAACCTTCAAACCAGAACACATTAATATAGAATATTGTTGTTTTGCGGAAGATTAAATAATAAATAGGTAGTACACATTCCATCGAACTTTCGCAAAGTTTTACGACTAATCATTACCATCTTTGGTTATTAAACGTAATATAGGTTAATAATTATTAATTACTAGTTTTTGCTAACGGCTTCATTCGCGTTTTAGGGGTTGGGTATAAAAAAACCTGTGTCTCTCCTTTGGCTTCAAGCTTGATTCATACAACATGTACAGCCTGTAAATTTCCCACTTCTGGGCTAAGTCCTCCTCTCCCTTTGAGGAGAGGGTTAGGAGCATATTCCACCGCACTGTTCCAAAGGTTTCGCATGTGGCAGAATTTAGTTGAAATTAGACACATGCAGGTTTCCTCACGATGTTTTCCTTTACCGCCGAGCACGAGATGAATTATAAACACAAATTAAGCACAGGAAATTTCAATGGTGCCTGGGTTTGAACTCGCAATCGTCGGTTAAGACGAAATTAATGCTAAATTTCATAAAATTTCGTTCAGTGGTCTGACCATGAAAGCGTAACAGACAGACAGAGTTACTATTGCATTTTTAATATTGGTATAGGTATTAAATGTAAAAAAGAAAAAGTTTGTAACACTTTTTCATTTTTCTTTAGTAATGAGTTTTTTATGATCATTTGGCCCATAGACGCAGACATTAGCGCTGTGAGAAATATTAACCATTCCTTACATCGCCAATGCACCACCAACCTTGGGAACTAAGACGTTATGGCCCTTATTTCTGTAGTCAAACTGGTTTCGAATGGGTGGTACCTACATAGGCTTACACAAAGCCCATCCACCAAGTAAATACCACGATATATAAAAACTAGCGATCATACGACACAGTCATAATATAAATAAAAAATACTTGTACGTTTGTAATTAAATCTGTACGCCTTTTTCAATATCGCCGACATTGTAATTATATTCGATTAGAACTTCGTAATGTCTAGAAGCGTTTTTCATCGTACGATGCGATAACGAAACGCGAAATAAATTTATTATTTTTTATTTCGGTCGCGCTCATATTTATTTTAAGTAAAAATTCTAACGTGCGATTCGGTAGTTGATACGTGGACGAGAATATTGAGTCAAATTTTAAGGATGCGTCACGTTTGGGCACATTTCGTTACGTGGGAGGGAAAAGATGAGACGTAGAGGGAAAGAGAAAGCAAGTTATATATTTAAGAAGCTGCACGCGCAATGATTTTTTATGTATATGAGCAAAAATATTAACTTTAAGATACCTCGTTTTTTATGTAATTTTTATTTATTTTAAATAATACGTACATATTATTTTGGCCCAGTGGTTAGAAGACTTAATCTCAACCGATGATTCCGAGTTCAAACCCGATCAATGAATTTTCATGTGCTTAATTTGTGTTTATAATTCATCTAAATCCACTTGCATGTGGAGGATGTGAATCGGTCACGTATATCCACCAAGTCGCATTGGAGCAGGTTAGAAACCTTGTCCTTGAAAGGGACAGGAGGCCTTAGCCCCGGAATGACACATTTACAGGCATTTAATTTATCACAATTACATTGTTAGCGAAAAAGACTCCGACGTTATTTAACATGACGTGAATTGATAAATATAATGATAATTATAAATAGAAATTAAGCTTATGAATAGTTAGTATTTTACTGTTAAAATACCTATAGTTTTTAATGGGTGATCGAGGCTTTATCCCGACTTAAAATAAGCTGGTTATCAAATCGTGTGTATATTTATTTTAAATATTTCTTACCTTCTGTTATTTATAACCGATTTGGAAATATTTTCTTTCTTGGTCCCATTTGAACTTAAAGGGAAAAAAACCGTGTCTTAACATACGAATATCGCACATTGTAAAAATGATATATAATATATAATGGAATTTATATATAATTTACATTCTTATACGATATTGATAATGTTCTAATATAAGTACTGAAATTATATGAACCAATTAAGCTGAGTTAGTAGAAGTACTTTTAAGTAATATTTGTATTCATACGTCTATTATTAATAACGAATTAATAATAAGAGTAATTTTAATTTAATAATTAAAACATAAATTTTGTTGCTTCATTATAATGTTTCGCTATATAGTCTCTGGATACAATTAAAACTTGCTTTTTATGATCAAAGCTACGCTGTAGCACAGTGCTACGCTTATTAAAATACGTATAATATGATCGTACATTGAAACATATCTCATAACATAATATCACTGGTTAGACATCGTCATTACTTGGATTAGGTATATATTTGGATAGTCGCACTACAAAATAACTAAAATAAAACAGGCCAAGTTTATTGGTGTGCGTGAGGGCTAGGCTTGACACTCGCTAAACGTCATACGTCTTTACTAGTGTGCGTATACTTAGGACAACTATTGACCACAATTTTTTTCGACGCGTTAGCTTTGGCGGTATATCTATACATATAAATAATCAAAGTATTATTTTCTATACATATAATAAAATTGGATTGTCTGTTTGTAATATTAAAATAACCGCCATTTGCTAAATGCTTATGTATGTATGACAAGGTACATATACCAATATATATATTTTTTTACATTTTTTTTCTGTCTGTCTGTTTGTCTGGCTAAACTCTGGAACGGCTAGACCGATTTGGGCACTTTCACTGGCAGATAGCTGATGTAATAAGGAATAACTTAGGCTACTTTTATTTTAGAACTGTATATAAAATAATAAAGTTATTATTTTAAGTGTTAAATACAAAGGCGTGTGAATTCCCGAGCACAGCTAGTTATATATATATATACAGTAATTTAATATAATATATAATGATGGACTTATGGGATCTCAAATAAGGGTTAAGTTAAGACTAAAAAACGTGTTAAAAGTTTCGTTTATTGTACATGTGATAGCAAAAGCAATGAATCTAAAGGAAAGTCGAATATATATATCTCTATACGATACAAAAAATCGTCAGTTAAAAGGAAGATTAATAGCCAGCATAATTTTTATTTCTGTCGTACCTTACACGGCGGGCTTGCACAGAAACCTACCCCAAGTATTAAATTTTAACGTATTAAAATGATCTTATCATATTTATCATAAGTAAAATAAACTCAAATATATTTTTATCATTAAAGGCACGCAAAAATCATCCTGTATTTAATCCCTAAGATAAATATTCTCATCGCTTAATCCTTGTATTGTATTAGAACAAAAAGCTCCACAGCGTTCATGTTTTAATGCTGTATCGTGTTACAAGTTAATTACGAAGTTTCTTCCAAACTTGCCGAATTGTTTGCACGAGTCTTATTTATATAGTAGGGTGGCCATTATATGAGACTGCAGACAAGGATAAAAAAACATCGATCGATTTTTTGTAATACCATTAAGGAACAGTGGTGAAATCTGTCTTAACAGATTGTGGGTTCAAACCTGAGTAAATATCAATGATTATATATTCATGTGGTTTTTAATTAATTTCGTACTTTATTATGGAAAATATTGTTAAAAATCAAAAACAAAATATTGTTTAAATTTTAAGCTATCGGTTCGGAAATTAGATTGACTGACTTTCGTCCGGATTTAAACATGCAGACATTTGAGATTCATCGATCCAGTAGTTCATCGCGTCTCACAATAATTTATATATTAAATATCAATTTTCGTCTACATTACGGATACTTAAGGAACTATTATTATTTACGAAAAGTAGAACCTTTGGATAAAGTTTCTAAAGCAATAGCTTTGAGGTTCCGTATGTGCGGTTCAAGATTATGAAGTGTAATATTTGTTCACGGAGTTCCAAAGCGTACATAACGTGTGACTGACACTTATAGAAACTTGAATACCGATAAGTCTGATTAGAAAAAGAAGAGAAGAGAAGAGTGCTCAGCTAGAGCGAGAGAGAATGATATGGAGATAGAGTTAAGGTGTATCTTCAATATATAATTTAATGTATTTGATTTGATTATACTATCAATATTACCTCATCATAGCGTTAATATTCCTTCTTTCCATGGAAGTATTTTCAAAATTGATTCAAAATTTTT
Source organism: Vanessa tameamea (assembly GCF_037043105.1). Lineage (NCBI taxonomy): Eukaryota > Metazoa > Arthropoda > Insecta > Lepidoptera > Nymphalidae > Vanessa > Vanessa tameamea. The sequence continues at coordinate 8,142,183 of NC_087334.1, forward strand.
AAAGATTAGCACAGATAATGTCAAACTATTACCGTAATTTATTATAAATACATATTTAGGTAATCATACGTATCATATTATAATAGTGATAACTTGGATAGATGTATGTATGTTTGTTGTTCAATTGCGCGAAAACGGCGGAACGGGTTAATGAATTTGGTACGGAGACAAATTATAACGTGAAATAATACTTTTTTTTTATTTTACAACAGCCACGGGCTCACAATTGCCCGTGCCTGTTTTTAACATTCTACTTTTATACATTTTGGCGTTTTATATTTTATATCTTTACTGAACATCAGCAGATCTTCGCTGGACTTCAAGCTAGTCGTCTTCTTGGAAGACTTGGCCCACATTGGTTTCTTTTTTTGTTTTCATTAATTTTAATTATAATATATAATAAATACGGAAAGTGTTATATTTACATACATTTGGTGTCACAAATTGAACGCTTGGGAGAAGATAGAAAGCTTTTTAATCCCATTACAAGGTTTACTGCAATCCAGCGGGCTCCTGCTCCACGCTCGATCAGAGAGAGCACATAAGTTACTTTTTATTCCGAAAAACTTAACATTTTCACTTCGTCTTCAAACGCGGATGAAGCCGAAATTAATAACTGTATAAAAGTATCGATTTACAATCAAATGGTTCGGAATGTTGATTCTACCGAGAAGAACCGGCAAGAAACTCAGTAGTTACTCTTTTTCAACATTTAAAAATACAGTAATGTCAGTTAAATACAATTACATATGCGTGTAATATATCCTGCCTGGAAGTCGACAAGTAACATACTATAAAATTGCTTTGGGACTTAGCCCTGTCTGTCACGGTCACAAGCACAGTGCTGAAAAACTTATCTTTATCAGTCGAACAAGTTAATCAGACCGTTAAATATTGAACTTAATATAATCATAATTATTCTCATTTGCAGGGCTGGGTAGGTACCACCCCCTCATCAGATATTCTACCGCCAAGCATACTGAGCATACTGATGAGTACTGACTCAGTATTGTTGAGTTTCGGTTTGAAAAGTGATGAAGCCAGTGTAATTTTAAACAGGCACAAGGGATATAACATCTTAGTTCTCAGGTTGGTGGCGCATGGTATTGTAAGGAATGGTTAATATTTCTTACATGGTCATTGTCTATGAGTGGTGGTACTTACCATCAGGTGGCTCACTTGCCCATACAATACATTTTTTACATTAACAGCTTGAAAATTTCCCACTGCTGGCCTAAAGCCTCCTCTCCCTTTGAGGAGAAGGTTTGGAGCATTGGAATATGCTGCTCCAATACGGGTTGGCGGAATACACATATTAAACATAACCACAAATTAAGCACATGAATATTCAGTGGTGCTTGCAGGTTTGAACTCGAAATCATCGGTTAAGATGCACGCGTTCTAACCACTGGGCCATCTCGGATCGCACATCCACCTACCTATATAAAAAAATATATAAAATGTCAAAAAATTGACAGCAGCCAAAAAAAATTGCCTATAAAGTCCATGTATTTTAATTGAAGCACTATCCTCAGGACTTTGGAAACAGGTCTAGTATTAAAAGATTATGTACTAATAAACAATAAAATAACCACAGTCATATTACTATTAGTGACTTGAAACAGTTTCATATAAATGGTATATTTATGATTTTAGTCTTAATAAGACGGAATAATGGTAATTGCTTTGGGAAGCCATATTAAGATAAATCCTATAACTTAGTCTAGACTTCTTTGATAGTCTAAGTTTAAGTGTTTCGTTCTAAGGCATCCCCTTGATGGTTCTAATTTACTAAGTTTTAGTTATTTAATATGAATAGTTTTAGTCCATACCTATTTTGGTAGGCGTATTTTTTGACATTTCATTTGACATCATGGTCATAAATTATACTGCTACCAAAATTAAGGCTTTCTGGAAGACCGTCTGGCAAAATCCATCACATCAGTTTAAAAGGTGTGTCAGTGAAGGGCCAGCATACTAATAAACTATAAATATCAGTGAACATTATTGATGATGTGTTAAAGTTGATAGAAGTTTTATAGATTGCCCATGTGCAATGTGCAAGTGTGATGACCACTCACCACCAGCTAATCAATCATTTGATTTTTTAATTTAAATATAAATAGCACGATTGCTAGACGGATTGCCAAAAAAATCTAATATGATTTTCTAAGGCTTACTCTGATATGGATTATGAAAATCATTTCGTGATTGGTGATTACAGATACTTGGAGGATATGGAGAATGTATACAGTTGAGACAAATCTGGAACAGATTCGTAGTTTAAAAGTAACATGGTCGAATGTGTGTTGTTGGATATTAATTCGTATGGCAGATTTCCGTCTAAAACCTGCAAGTTTGAATAGCTTGAGCACGAAATTATTAATGCATATAAAAGGTGTTTGCTAAGGCTTGAACTCGCTATCTTCATTAAAGATTCACATTTTCTAACTAGTGATACAACCAGGCTTTTATATGCATACCTTGCATATGACATAAGACTTTGACGTGTGACGTACTTCTCGTCTCGTTTAGTAGGAATCGCCTGTGTCGCCGTGTTTTGTAGTCTTTCTTACAAGTACTGTCACCCATGTACGCTCGTGTTCTTCAAGCGTGTGAATACCAATAAAGTATTCACGAAGAGTGATATTTTTATTACTAAGAGCCTGGATCACGAGGTAGTGAGATACTGGATAGCTTAGGGTAATAATTGCTAAGACTAGAGGAGGCTTTGACCTGACATTTACAAGCTAACTGATAATATAAGTGAAAATAATCCCAATCCACATTAGTGATAAGCATTTCAACAAAAAAATATCAGATAAAAACATAGAGAACCAAAGGGATTAATAGTAGATAAAAAAAACTTCCAGTCCTTAACCTCTGTTTCTAGACAACCTTGGGAGGCGCCGGCCTGTCTGGAGGGGGTGGGGGACGCGTGTTTGGGTGAGTCGTATGATGTATGTAGTTTTATAGTAAAATGTGGACTGACACATGACTTCGTCGACTATTTATATGACAGTTAAGATATTTATTAGGTAACATAATCGCGTGGTTTTAATAATTCGACCTAGTTCGAAAAAGTTTTTCGTAACGCGCAAGTTTAACATTGTGTGTACTATTGAATATGAGTATCCTATTTTTTAAACAGCTAAATGTAATCCTTAATTATGATAAAACAATAAAAATCCTTAAACAAATTATTGAAAAAAATAAAAATAATATACCTATTTAATTTTATTAAACGAAAAAAAGAGAATTGTTGAAATGAAAACAAAAACAAATTGATAAAATAATATTAATTGTTAGACTCAAATTTATATATGAATAATTTCATTAAAAATTTCATGAAACAAAATTAATAATTAATAATACTCTAATCTAAAATAATCTTTATAATATATAGATCATTATATAATAAAAATAAAACATGCGATTTATTTTATAGTGTGTTAATAGAATGGATATCCGGACAGACGTGACGATCTTTTAAAAAATTATTCGTATCAATACTATATAATACTTATGAATATTCGATTGCAGTTTTTTTGTCATATCTTCCTACATATTATATGTGAATGGTGTGAGAAAGAGTTGATAAAAGTTTTTTTTTTTTTTGTTAACTGTACTTGTTTTTTTTATATTAGCAGTCTGTTCCCGCTGCTAGGCTAAGGCCTTCTCTACTTTTGAGGAGAAGGTTTGGGGCATATTCGCCAGGCTGCTTCAATGCGGGTTGATGGATACACATGTGGCAGAATTTCGTTGAAATTAGACACATGCAGGTTTCCTCACGATGTTTTCCTTCACCGCCGAGCATGAGATGAATTATAAACACAAATTAAGCACATGAACATTCAGTGGTGCTTGCCTGGGCTTGAAACCGAAAACATCGGTTAAGATGCACGCGTTCTAACCACTGGGCCATCTCGGCTCGTACTTGTTTATTAATCAGAGAATTTGACAAAATTATTTTGTCAACCGTAAATAAAATTAACATAACATATTCCAAAGTGATAATCGATCAATTCATCTGATAACGTCCATCGCTCATCCCTTAAATTGGCAGTCAGTCTTCATTACCTCCAAAACTATTATTAAGACCATAAGTCTCGTTTACTTCAAAATCTATTTTTTCAACGTCGAAATATCAAATTACAAATTTATTCCAGCAAGTTAATAAATATGATCTCACTAATAATATTTTAAGTCGTCTAGAAATCTGTTCGACCTAAATATATTTAGTTATAAGCTTAATTTCAACGATATTTTTAGTGCTGCGGCTAGACATAACTCGGTTGACCTAGTTGGTGCGTCTGCCTGATGTCGGTAATAAATCACCTAATTAGGATATATTATGTATGTACATGGTGCTAAGCTAACGGAAGGGTGATGGTGTTTTTATTGACATATTCGATCAAGTTTAACGTTAAAAGTCTTGCCTGGGTCCGGTTTTATTACACATAACATAAAAAACATTTGACGCTTTAGGAGAATATGCTTGGAAATTACAGAGTTAATTTTTTTTATGGATAATAACATGTTCTTATCATATTAATAATTAGACACGTAAAGCTTTTGAGACTTTTCATCTTGCTTTAGCAATGTTAAATCAAAACATACTTTACTCGAGTAGGCTTTTACAAGCACTTTTGAAACGTCATTTTACAGAACTTTTTATGTATATTAAAAGTAAAGCAACCACCGGTTTGGAATGTAGTTTCTACCGAGTACCAGCAATAAACTCAGTAGTCTTTTCCAACATTTGAAATACAAATAATAATGTCTATGTCTGAATAATTCTGAGTTGAATAATATGCCTTAATAATGTAGGCGTTATAAGCTTATCCTGACGTCTCGTATTCATACAATGATCAGGCAATTTCGGGCTTATTCTTCATGGTGGTATCTTTATTTTTTATACATGACTAGTAATGAAAAGTTTAAATACACTTATGTATTCAACTGAAACACAATACATCTTTCTACTAACGAACCGATTAGACCAGGTTTTTTGCAGTCCGTGTTATCATTTTAAGGGTAAAGGAGAAGTTCAAAATCGAAATCAGTACGTTTTAACAACTGGAAATGCGAAAATCATCTAGTTTATTCCAGTTATATGTGATGGATATTTAGTAAAATAAATATCTTCTCAGTGTCAAAGGGCCCAGGTTTAGAGAAGGGTTTAGAAGCCCAGAAGAGCCAACATATATACGAAAATACTCGTCAATGAACCATCTATGCTCTATAATATTCGGAGTTATAATTTTATCGTGTTAGATAAAAAAATACAAAGAAATTATATATTAAAAGATTTTTTTTTTAATTCATTCAAAAATATAATCGTTACAACATTTAAATAAGATGAGAATCGTAGTTGTATAATAAGCTATTTCCGGTTTAATTACTCTCGTAACGGAAGCACGAAACAAGCAGTCGTTACAGACTAACAATCTAAAATCTAATTGTTTAGAGTCAAAATTGGTAGCAAAATACAGTTATTTTTACACAAACACATGGCACACTTTTATACAGTGCGACTCAGTATTCAGACTGTATAAAAAGTGTGCTTTAATTTGGGCTACCTGATGGTTAGCCACTGCGAAGGCTTTGGCCCCACCGACATTGGGAACTGAGATGTGACTCCCTTGTGCCTATAGATACCCTTCAACCCAGAACACAACAATTCTTAGTATGACCAGAAGGGCTCGCACAAAGCCCTATTACCAAATTAGTAAATAATGTCATTTTATTGGAATGGATTATGTGGTTATTGGAATTAGGATATGTTACTTTTTTTATGTTAGATGTGGCAAACGAGCAGGAGGCTCACCTGATGGAAAGTGACTACCACCGCTCATGGACATCTGCAACACCGGGGGGCTTGCAGGTGCGTTGCTGGCCTTTCAGGAAAGAGTATGCTCTTTTCTTGAAGGTACCCAAGTCGTATCGGTTCGGAAAAACCGCCGGCGAAAGCTGGTTCCACAGAGTGGTTGTGCGAGGCAGAAAATGTCTTAAAAATCGCGCTGTTGTGGATTTTCGGACATCTAGGTGGTGTGGGTGATATTTTGAATTTTGGCGAGATGTCCGAAGGTGAAATTCAGCAGCCGGGATTAATCCGAACAATTCATCGGAAAATTCCCCGTGATAAATTCTGTAGAAGATGCAGAGCGATCCAACATCTCTACGCAAAGCCAAAGGATCAAGCAGATCGGAAAGGGCTTGATCGTCGATAATTCGAGCCGCTCTACGTTGAATACGGTCGAATGGAAGGAGCTGGTACTGGGGAGCACCCGCCCAGACGTGAGAGCAGTACTCCATGTTATTTTTAAATCTTATTTTTATTTTGTAAACTTATAACCGACTTGGTCTACACATATTATGTCATATTGATTAAGTAGAAAAACAAATTATGACCGAAGCTGTAGATTATGTAAATATAGTTTGTATCTATAACGAAATATATTAATGGTTTTCAAATCCGAAGGGGAGGCGGCAGGTTGTTCCAGCACTTCGTTGCTGCATAGCGGAAACTACCACGAAAGCCTGCTGATCGATGAAGAGGCACGCTAAGCATATAAGACGACGCTCTCGTGGGACATTTTTTGTTATTTTCTTCTGCCCAACTCAACTTACTATATAGATATAAAAATGCTTTATTTTGAATAACACCAAAGGGGGGGTTGCAAGATGTAATTGCCTTAGATATTCCATCTTAATCATCCGTGCGGTATTAAGGTATGGGGATACATAAAAGGAAGAAGGAAACAAGTCAACACATCCGTAAAAGGATTTCAGGACAAGCACGACCTTCAGTAATGAAGCATACGAAAAAGAAGAAGACACTTATTTACGACACATATCAAAATGACGTTTCACCGTAAGTCGCTTGTCTAAATTTATCGTGTGATACGATGGGAATTCTTACAGGATCGCACAGCTAAATCTATTTCTCGTGTGAAAACTTAACGCTTCACGTTACGTAGCGTAAACGTGCATATTGACGTCGATTTTGATCCCTCCATTATTACTCCGGTTATGGTTCCGGCGATAAATAAAAATATCGTAAAAAAAAACAACTCGTAAATACGTTCGACCGTAAATTCCGTTCGACAAAAAAGTATGGTAACGGTCGAGTTCTGTTTATTATTTATTGATTTGTGTTGTGAAGGGATTTTATAGGAATATTCTTTGAATTTAATATGATATTGCAGCAACCTTAGATTATAAACCTGAAAATGAGTTTGTCTGTTAAGCTCTCACGACTTAACTAAATATACGTTACCGTGGAAACGATCAAAGATGTAATAGCGTTAGGTAGCCTTGTCCACAACCTAAATCGGACTCGGACAAAGCCACTCGTGTAATCTAGTTTTATAAGTAAGTAAAAATAATTTACATGACATGTATCAATACCAAATTTATATCATACATACATAAATTATTCGTATAATAAAAATATATTATAGTTTTGACGATTTTTATCGGTTAAAATTCTATAAATAGTATAAAAAAGTCATTTTCAATTTCAGATGACTTTAAGATCGGATTAAGATGTGGTTTTAACTAATAAGAAGAGTAATTAACGAGGAAGGTTTGTCTATATCATCCGTAAATATTTTGTTCAAAATGGCTCAACTGTAACGGTGTTTTATGAAAATACGCTGGATAAACCTCAGTAGATATATCAAGATAATGTTCTAGATAATTTCAGGCTTCAAATGCCTATAGAAATATATTCTAAGGTTCACTCATAATTAAAATTTAATTAATTAATTAATTTCAAGTTTCACTCGCACCACCTAGATGTCCGAAAATCCACAGCGCGATTTTTAAGACATTTTCTGCCTCGCACAACCACTCTGTGGAACCAGCTTTCGCCGGCGGTTTTTCCGAACCGATACGACATGGGAACCTTCAAGAAAAGAGCGTACTCCTCCCTTAATGGCCGGCAACGCAACTGCAAGCCCCCAGGAGTTGCAAATGTCCATGGGCGATGGTAGAAAAAAAAATTGTTATATATTACAAAATAGTAAAAAACTATACGTCATTTGTGATGCAATTTCTCCAATTCATTATAAATCATTATTCATATAAACATGTTAGTTACTTTGGGTATTTAAAATAGAGTAAAATTGTTCTTACACAATAACATTCGAATTATTACTTTGGAAGATATCTTCGTTTCTAAATTACGTGCAACGAAAAAAAAACGTTCGTTCCGAAACGCGTAGCTAAATAGCCGGCTGTAACAATTACGACCTTGGCCATTTTTAAACTATACGCTATGGAAATCTTTTAAACATTATAAATTATAAAAATAAAATTACCAACTTCTGTTGTCCAATATTTATTATATTTATTATTATTATTAACTTCATATTTTCTTGCTTAGCGCACGTTTCGTATTATTTCCTAATAAATAGCTGTCGTTTGCAGCGAGTCGTTAGTAGGTATATAATAAATAAATACCAATACCTGAGATACGCCCGTTGCAAAAATAGCGACGTTCAATCCCGCCATTGCAATAAAACAATTTATAACATGGTCGTAAATATTAATACAGTGCCGAGTCAACAGATTTCTCAGTGTAGTCGTTCTTCAAACATTTGTCGGTTGTTTTTGTTTTGCTTATTATTAAATATTCAAAGACAAACTCACTTAAATATGAGTGGATCGCTGCCCATTTAACGATAAGAACTAAGGTATAATTACACTGGATCACTAATATATCGATAAAAATTAGTGCTGTTTAAGGGTACACTGAACTATCAGTGTAACCTCCGCAACCTTGCTTTCATAAAACCTTTCCACGTAGTTAATATTATATTTTATAAAAAAAAATATTTTATTTAATCATTATTTATATATAAAAAGTATATATACAATATACATATTATATTTAACTAATAAAAACAACAGAGTAATAGGTAGGTACTACAAAAAAGGTAAAGTACAGGGAAAACTAAGGTAAATAGCAATACAGAGATATATATAAAGTAAATGAGAGCTGAGATGGCTCAGTAGTAACGGTAATCTTAACCGATGACTACGTGTTCAAACTCAGGAAAGCACCATTAAATTTTCATATTATTAATTTTTATTTATAATTCAACTTATTATCGATGAAAGAAAACATCGTGAATCGAAGTGGAAAACTACACGTTTCTCATTTCTACCCGCATCAGATCAGCGCAGTGAAATAATCTTCAAGCCTTCTCAAAGGGAGAAGTACCTTCACTTAAAAGCAAGTTCAAATAAAACTTCTACTTTAGCAGTAAAACCACGTAAACTTATAACACCCAGTTTCGGATTCCACAGTCAAAACATACTTCCCTGTGCATGGTATTCGTTTACGCAATAAGATTCTGCAGATATTTTATATTTAATGATTGAGGAATTTAAATCTTACTTTTGATGTCACATGCGGATTACCAAATTAGCTACCTGATGAAGTGGTTACCATTGCCAAAAAATATTGGTAATGCAATATTAATATTTTCATGTAACCCCTTGACTTCAAGTGTCAGATGACGTCAGCGTCAGACTCGTTTAGACATCAATTCTCAATTCTTTGACACAATTTTTTTTGACAGGTGGATCGGCAAATAAGCCATCTGTTTGTTACTGGTCACCACCACGCATAGACTGTGCTGTAAGAAAGATTAATCATTCCTTATATTTTCAATCTGCCACCAAACTTGGGAACTAAGATGTTATATCTCTTTGGCTTGTAGATACACTGGCTCATTCACCCCTCAAATCGAAACAAAGTAATGCTAACTGGTATATAAATATATGATGATTAGGTGGTACCAAACTACTCAGATTTTAACAAATCCCTACCTACAATATAAGCGCAGTCAGGATAGGGGTACCTATCCTGACAGCGCTTGCACATAGCCCTACCACCAAGTTTGTAGTGGGAATTTAACATGTTTTTTTACTACTATAAAAGTTATATATGATGTAAACGTCCAGCTGCTGGATTAACCTCTTCTAGGCATCTTTAAGGTCTAGTTTTTTGGAGCTTATTTGACCACACTGCTTCAATATGGATTAGTGGACGCACGTGGAAAATTGTCTAGAAGCTCAAAAAATTTGCCTGTGTGTGAACCAGCAACCTCCAATTAAGATTCACGTGCTCCGCAACTGGACCATATCAGCTTCCACTACAGATGAAACATGTACTAGATTCATATCTCCTGCAAATGGATCCAAGTCCTATAAACCCATTGTAACGCGTAACAAGCCATTAGCTCGTAAATCATCGTCGAATAAGACTTTTGTTTATAATCATTTTTCAACTTGCATTCGTAATAGTGAGAGAGTTGGGTGCTGGTTTTAGATAAATTTATAATAATTCATTTCGTGTTCGGCGAATGCAGACATTGGGAAAGGCATTTGTCGCTTGAAAATCTGCAACATGCGTATCCAGACGGGACCAAAAGCTAGTGTACATATACGCAGACAAATTTTTGCTCGCGACTGAAAATATTTGTACTACCCTTTATGCATTAAGGACCTGTTTCAGGTTTAGGGCACTTTATTAATAGTAAGAGTGGACTTTAGAACGTTAGGTAGGTTAGGTAGGTTGCGAAACTTTAACCGTTTACGCACACAACGGAATCTCTCAAAAAATTTTTTTTTATAGTTGTAATAAGCGTTTGTCTCCCATCTCACCTGATGGAAAGTGTAGATGAAGACGAAGGTGGTACACGCCCATCCAAAAGAAACCTGTTCACTCTACTCTTAAAGGCTCCAGAGTTCAACTCATCAGAAAAAATAGACCCAGGCAGGTCGTTCCAAATTTTGGCGACTCTCACCTAAAACGAGCTGTCAAATAGTTTAGTTCGAATTTTGGGTATGTCAACAACGTATGGATGAAACTTTTGCCTACGCCTAGTAATCCGATAAAGGAATGGAGATGGCTCAACTAGTTCGAAAAGAGCCTTCGAGCACTCTCCGAAGTGTATCCTATAAAAAACCGATAAGCTGGCAACTCGACGACGATGCTCAAGGGTGTGTAGTCTGCTATTTGAGAGCTTTTCATTGTTAATTAACCTACCGGTCAACTGAATCCAAAGCTTCCAGATGATATTTGGCTGCACCGTCCAAGAGATGACTGCAGTGTTCCATGCGGGATCGAACTTGGACAGTGTAAAGATTAAGCAGCTGTTCAGAGCTGAAGTACCGCTATTCAAAATTAATAATTTCCACGTCTTTGCTACCTTTTTCACTGATACTCCTCTTCTATTGTTCATAGCGTGATAGTATATAGCTCAAAGCCTTTCTTGATAATAGGGCTGTCCTTCAAATCGATAATTGATCAAATCAAACCCCTAGTTACTTAGATTAACGCTTTCAATCAAATAGACTCTTCAGCATATAATATTAGTATAGATGGCGAAAATAGTGCACTAGAGTTATACTAACCCTTTGCCTTTTAAGTTCAATATATGGAAAAATACTTTTCAATACTTAAGAAAAATCCGGAAATTTAAGTCCTATATACTTTAAAATTTGCATAATATAATTTGACTTTTGAAACTAAACTTTCATTGTATAATTTGAATTGAGGTCAGGACGTTGCATCGAATTCCATCGCTTTTTAACTTTTGGAATGTTTTTTATAATATCAGATTAACATTATCATATTTTTGGAACGAAGTTCTTTTACGGCGTTTACAGGAAAGTTAACAGGCGGAAATCGCGTCATAAGAAAAAAGCGTTATGCTGATTCTAGGAGACCTTTCTCTCTTCCTCTTAGTAGTATACACAGTTTTATATAATACTAGATGAACCTGCAGCTTTGCTTGCAAGAAATTTATACAATATACCCATAGTACACAAACCTCAAATTTTACCCACGAGGATGGAATAAAAAAAAACTCTTTACCCAAATTGGTTCAACGGTTAAGCTTGAAGATGTAAGTGATTGAAGCTTGAAGTGATTTCGTATTTATAATATTAGTATAGATTATGTTGTTATTATTGTAGTTCACACGGGATTTTAATATTAATTTTATTTATTTAACTTTGTTAATATTTAGCTGTGTCTGTTATTAAATACATAATATATTGAGAAAACCACTCTGTTCCTACCGGGTATCCTACACATCTCGTTTTTATTTTATATCAACTAGGATACTGAGTCAATTGAAATGTTTTTTTTTCAAAGAAGTAGGTGTGAACTTGAATTAGATATCCAACTAATGGAACTAATATTATAAACTGGTTACAGGACACGTAACGAGGTGGCCCACTGGTTAGGTTAGGTGTTACACATGCATCTTAACCGATGATTTCGGGTTCAAACCCAGGCAAGCACCACTGATCTTTCATGTGCTTAATTTGTGTTTATAATTCCTCTCGTGCTCGGCAGTGAAGTAAAACATCGTGAGGAAACTTGATTGTGTCTAATTTCAACGAAATTCTGCCACATGTATATTCCACCAACCCGTATTGGAGCAGCGTGGTGGAATATGCTCCATACCTTCTCCTCAAAGGGAGAGGAGGCCTTAGCCCAGCAGTGGGAAATTTACAGACTGTTAATATAATGTAATGTAAAAAATTCAGGACACGGTTTATTCCGCCTTTGTGTTGGGGATTAGGTTAGGTTAGTATGCAAAGTTCCATAATTGGTTGATGAGAAAAGACTTGGCGTCGGATATATTATGAGTGGATAGCTTACCAGGCGAGCTTGCACAAAGCCGTCAGTTAGATGTGGTATGTAGGGTTTTGTAAAATGTCAATAAATTAATTGTCAAATGTCTCCTACTAATAATCACATGAAAATTCTTCTCCGGATAATGAGAAGGAAATATCAAAATTGTTTTTTTTTAACATACATAAGAATACAAGCAAATATGTTACCTAACAATAATTGGTGATAAACATTGCCCTGTGGCAAGGAGTGGTTTATCACCAATTATGTTTATAAAGTATTTCTGTAAATACAGTATCAGAATAGAATAATTGATGCATGGATACCCGCTCAGACAGCGCTTAAAGACCCAATGACTGCATACGTATCTTTATATAAACCTAATCTTTAATAAATCCTCTGGAAGGATTTTAGTGAAGTCTTTCTTAACGGTTTCGATGATATTTTTGTGTTTATTTGGACACCATAGCTGGATGCGAAGTAAATAAAGTTCTCATTTCATCTAGACGAAGTCGCGACAGATAACTAGTTATTTAATAAATATATTTAAATACCAAATTAATAAAAATGAATTGCAATAGTTAGTTTATAAAGTAACTTCCACTAACCTAACGGCGAAATAACTTCCCATAGATATAAATACGTATAGAGCTGAAGTCTTAAAAATAATTAAATTCTTACACAAGGATAACCCAAGGATACATTAGCCTAGAGTTGCCTAATGCTTGAGTGAACTGAAGCTATTAGGGTGCTGAGCCTTATTTAATGGCTATTTAGTCTAAAGGGCTTCATTGTAATTCGACCTTTGACCTAGGGAACTTATTAATTAGTATACTTTTAAATTTTATCAAACTCTATTCCTAAGTTGGAGTTCCTTTACTTGGTTGTATGGCTGTGTGTAAGCTCGTCTGGGTAGGTACCACCCGGGCACTGGGAGCCAGTGTAACTACGGGCACAGGGGCAAAACATCATAGTTCCCATGGTTAGTATTGGCGATGTAAGGTACGGTTAATACTTCTTACAACGCCAATATCAATAGAAAGTGGTGGTCACTTATGATCACAGGGGCCATTTGTCCGTCCGTATACAAATATCATAAAAAAAAATTTTGCATTATTTTTATTGCTGTGAAACTTTTTTTTCTGTTAAGTCATAGCGTACAATATTCTAACCAGAAACTGCAAATGTGATTTAAAAAAAAACTCGAACCAAAAAAGTTTTAAGTGGCCCATTTATAGAGACAGATTATTACTGTTTTGTACATGTGTATGTCACTGTATTACTCCTAAACGGCTGGACCTATTTTAACGTTTTTTTCTGGTTGAATGTTACCCTGGATAGTTTCTTTTGAATCTGGTAGTTCACGTTGAGTATAAATAAATAAAATTACAGTCTTATTTCACTTGTAAGAAGTCACCAACTAATCGACTATATATCATCACTTTGATCAACAGGGGCGGGACACGAGACGTTTAATTTAAAGTAGGTGGAACCACACGAAATAACTAGTAAAAGTATATTATATGCCATCTAAAATTAACATAAAACAAAATATTAAATAAAAATATCCCTATAATTTTTTTGCTAACCTTACTCTGGTCTGGAGTGTTTATATTACAAATGCGAAAGGGTAGTATTTTTGTTACGTTTCACGTCGTGACTACTCAGAAGATTATCATTAAATATTACAGGCACGTCGTATCTCTATAGAGGACAGAGGGAGGGACTCACTCCCTTGCAACGGCAATAAATAAATAATGATTCTCTTAGTAAGAATGAGCATGGGTACTGATTGATTAATTGCTTATTTTGTCAAAAGCATTCCCTGAGTTTCTGATCTAATAACTCAAGTGTGAATAATTGTAGAGGTCAGAAAATAATAATGTGATCTATATAAATACTTTCTAATACCCGGTATGAATCGTAATCAAGTAAAGAGCTCGTAAATGGTCCACTACTGGGTCATTTTTCTTCCTTAAGGGACGATTTGATGTTAAATCACGCTGGTCCAAAGTAAATTGGTGTATATTGGATTATATTTAACCGATCTTAAGGATGGTACTACCTTTGTCTGCATATTTTTTATTATTTAAATTTAAATTTATTATATTTTAAACAACCTTTTTTCAATATTTTTGCACATTAACAAGTTCTTTATTTTAAGCATTCAATAGAGTTTTTTTTTGAGTCATTTTTTATTATATATAATATGTGTATATACATATAAAAAATATTTATATATTCATGCAACATTATACCACGAAATGATACATCTATCTATTTATCTTTCATAATAAACAGTTAAAAACGATATAATATTATTTGTGTGATATTATAGCCGACACGAGCCGAGATGGCCCAGTGGTTAGAACGCGTGCATCTTAACCGATGATTTCGGGTTCAAACCCAGGCAGGCACCACTGAATTTTCATGTGCTTAATTTGTGTTTATAATTCATCTCGTGCTCGGCGGTGAAGGAAAACATCGTGAGGAAACCTGCATGTGTCTAATTTCAACGAAATTCTGCCACATGTGTATACCACCAACCCGCATTGGAGCAGCGCGGTGGAATATGCTCCATACCTTCTCCTCAACGGGAGAGGAGGCCTTAGCCCAGCAGTGGGAAATTTACAGGCTGATTATGTTATGTTATGATTATGATATTATAGCAACTTCGTTTTATGTAATATTTTACGTTTATAATGTCTTAAGAATATTCTAGATCAATGTCCAACGAATTTAGGTTAAGTGGTTACACAGAGGGCACACTATTATAATGCTAAATTGCACGCATGTATATATATATATATATATATTTATATATATATGAAATAATAAATCAAATACCACTCAACGCTCAGCATTATGCCAAATCGGTCAACGCGTTTTAAGTTTTTGGTAAAAATAAACGAATCCAACCCTACATTGTATATATACGTCGGAGAGCGTGCCAAGGGGGGTGGCTGAAGCACTATCATTTTATAACTACTCACACAGACGCAGAGCAATAGGGTTTCCACTTACAGCTAATATTATTTTTTAAACAAGATCTTTCTACATGTTTTAGTGACAGTTTAAATGAAATTTGACGTTATAAGAATAGCTATTTGGATAATCACCAAACGGACGGAACCTACAAGGCCTTATTGTATAAATTTCTCGAAATGTACATGTAAATATTTAAATAATTTAATTTTAAATTTCGTTTCTTTTCGTTGGGTTCGGTTAAAACAGTTTTACAGAAACATTTATCTCAAGGTTCAATTTAAAATATTTATCGCCAGTCAGCAATTTTGGCATCGGATTTTAGAACGTTGCAATCATAAATAACCCATGCTATTTCCATGGGACGAAACTGTATAAATATGCAAATTGACGTTCCATTTATAAAAAAAATAAATATCAACTCGCGAGATTTATCAGGGTTGTATTAAACGTATGGCGGGTCGTAAACTTTTGGATTACGCAATGCATGCAAAAAAATATTACTTATTCAATTTTTAATTTTTTTATTTTTCCTCCATCGTGCCAACCCTAGCTGGTCCGCGTTACGGCTTGTGCAATATTATTGTGAATTTAATGGGCTACCGAACAAACTATGTAGAGTCGGCTACAGCATCGCTGGTAATAATTTGGATTGTGTTGCAACTAGACGCGATTTAAGTCTTTATACGAGCTTATTGTCGTTGTAAGTTATGTCCAAAAATTTTAGCTAATGTTCGTAGTTTTAGGTTCTATGACATGAAACTATCAACATTGAGTCGTTACGGATTTATTCGACGCTGTAGTGGATAAGGTTGACTCAGAATCGAACTCGTTGCAATAAGATTTTGTTTGTAATCGATGCTTTAGTTTAATGTAGTCTAAACCTAAGTAGCCTGTCGCGACTATTTAAAAAAGTATGAAATTAGATTGAATTGTACAGGAATTCGTACTGGATCTATCTTTTAGCCTAAAAAACTATTATTTTCGTTAAAAATGGGAAAAATATTCAAGATACGAAATACGAGAGCTTTTCTGTAAAACTCGAAACACACTGTAGAACACTGAAAAGTACTTTAGAAATTCATATACGATGTATAAATAAATGCAAAAATAACTCTGTCTGTTTGTTACGCTTTCACGGCCAAACTACTGATCGGGATTTGATGAAATTGGTGCAACGCAAGCTTGAACCTCAATTAAACATATACTACTATTTTTTATACCTAGCACTTGACAAAACAACCCCGAACCTAACCCAAGCGAAGCCGCGGCTGAATTAGGTGACTGTAATAATTATAACATTACACGAAGATCGCAAGTTCAGAACAAAACACAATTAAGTCTTTAAGTGGTTAACTTGACTCAATGTTCGTCTCGTGCTAAGCGGTTAAGGAAAACGTCGTGAGAAAACTTGCACCCGTTGGATGTCATCGTACAGATCCATAAACCGAAAAGTAACAGCGTGGATTATGCTCTAAACCTTCTCGTTTACAAAAATCTTTACTGAAAATAAGCGAGTGAATTAGCAATCATACTTAACCTTCATAATGATATTCATTCCTGAAGCCCAATTATTCTGTTTGAGATTTGATATATTAAAGTACTATTAATTATTTAGTAGTTAAGTGACTATCGTTTATTTACGAATTAATTTGGAGATGGCCCAGTAGTAACAATATATTAAAAATTACGGGTTCAAACCCAGGAAATCAGCACTGATTTTAAAACACTATGCTATAATTTAATACTGAGTTTCTTGCCGGTTCTTCTCAAGATAAACTACATTCCGAACCGGTGGTTACTTTATATTAAATATAATCCTGTTAAATGATGTTACAGAGATACTTCTAAAGCCTGTTTGAAAAAAGTATATTTCTATTTTAGCTGGATAAATTCAATACATTAATATGGTTATATTAACAGGAATATACTTAAAAATGAAAACCGATTCAAGTAAGCGCTCGTCATTACACGCGAGTACAGACCGACGGTATATCATTTTAAATTGTGATAAGTTCAGATAAGATCATTATATATCATTTGACATGTATAATGGGTTTTAAATCTTCCGAATGCGACCGAACTATCGGTCTTTTAAAATATGAGATCGGCGATTTAGAATTTCAAATGGTTATTGTTTTAACTGTTTTATATTACTATATGCTATCTCTTTCACTCAAAATGTCTCTACGAATATATAAAAGTGACATAAGTAGAGAGACCCGTCTGGGTAGGTTCAACGCATCATATTGTCTGCCGCGAAACAGCAGTACTCAGTATTGTTGTGTTCCGGTTTGAAGGGTGAGTGAGTCAGTGTAACTACAGGCACGAGGGACATAACATCTTGGTTCCCAAGGTTGATTATGGCTGATGTTAGGAATGGTTAAAGTTTCTTACAGCGTTATTGTCATTTCTTAGTGTTAGTGGCCCACTTGCCCGTCCGCCTATATATATATATATATATATAATTTAAAAGATCTCTACAAGTATATTAAATTAGCAAGGAGTCCATTGTAAGCTGCCAGCTCCTTCGGTATATAGAGGAGTGCCATCTGATTAGTGACCGCCAGTACGGTTTCCGTCGGGGTCGCTCAGCCGGTTATCTTCTAGTTTACCTTACTCATAAATGGGCGGAAGCAGTTGAAAGCAAGGGGGAGGCAATAGCAGCCAGTCTGGACATAGCGAAGGCTTTCGATCGCGTGTGGCACAAAGCGCTTCTTTCGAAGTTTCCTTCCTATGGGCTTCCCGGGAAATTATGCAATTGGATTACCAGCTTTTTGGCAGATCGGAGCATCAAGGTCGTTGTCGACGGTGCATGCTCCGACCGAAAAGTCGTCAATGCTGGTGTTCCACAAGGCTGCGTTCTATCACCCACTCTGTTTCTTCTGCATATCAATGACTTGTTGCAAATCAGGAACATTCACTGCTATGCAGACGACCGTACCGTACACACCTCATACACCGGCCATGCTAATATTTCTCGGGAAAACGTCGAAGAAAACCGGAACAAACTTGTGTCTGAAATCGAGTCTTCATTTTCAACCCCAAAAAATACGCAAGTTTGCGCGTTAACCGCCAAAAAAATACCATTCGTCGTATCTCCCCGATTTGAGAACATTCCGATAGCCGCCACAGCTAGTATCGGAATACTTGGCGTTGATATTTCGAGCCTCGTTCAGTTCTGCGGTCAATTGGAAGGCAAAGCCAAATTGGCATCAAAAAAGCTCGGTGTGCTCAGCAAGGCAAGACAATATTTCACGTCGGCCTATCGCCTAAGACTATACAAGGCGCAAATTCGGCCACACATGGAGTACTGCTCTCACGTCTGGGCGGGTGCTCTCCAATACCAGCTCCTTCCATTTGACTGTATCCAACGTAGAGATTTTGGATCACTCTGCATCTTCTACCGAATATTCCATGGGGAATGTTCCGAGGAATTGTTTGGATTAATCCCGGCAGCTGAATTTCACCTTCGGACATCTCGTCTAAATTCTAAATTTCACCCGCACCACCCAGATGTCCGAAAATCCCCAACAGCGTGATTCTTAAAGCATTTTCTGCCTCGCACAACCACTCTTTGGAACCAGCTTTCGCCGACGGTTTTTCCGAACAGATACGACTTGGGAACCTTCAAGAAAAGAGCGTACTTAATCCTTAAAGGCCGGCAACGCACCTGCAACCCCCCTGGTGTTGCAGATGTCCATGGGCGGTGGTAATCACTTTCCATCAGGTAAGCCTCCTGCTCGTTTGCCCCATAAAACATAAAAAAAAAACCAACTTCCCTGGGGTTTGAGCTTGCTTTACAACTTTCATCGAATTCCGTTCAATATCTGACAGACAGACTTTCGCGTTTATAATATTAGTATAAATTATGCAATTTCATTTCTTATAACATTACGTTTATCGAACCCTTTTATTTGATACCCATACCAAAGCTAAGGAAACGATGAGGTGACATTTTGTGTCGCCATATCAGTATTTAAACATATTAATTTATTTACCATTATGAGACAAAAACATTTTTTTTTACATTTTATATTAGCAACCTGTAAATTTCCCACTGCTGGGCTAAGGCCTCCTCTCCTTTTGAGGAGAAGGTTTGAAGCATATTCCAATGCGGGTTGGTGAAATACACATGTGGCAGAATTTCGTTGAAATTAGACACATGCAGGTTTCCTCACGATGTTATCCTTCACCGCCGAGCACGAGATGAATTATAAATACAAATTAAGCACATGAAAGTTCAGTGGTACCTGGCCTGGGTTTGAACCCGAAATCATCGGTTAAGATGCACGCGCATCTCGGCTCCAGAAAAAAAAATAGCCTAATTTATTCATTATTATTTTCATGATTATATTTACATTTTCAATATCTTTTATTAATACATTTTTAACATTAATTCGTTGCGAGCAAAGCTATCGGATGCAAGTATTAAATATATCCGCAACATATGTATATCCGTTGAGCACAGGCTTAACTATTAATAGAAGTTTGATAAAGTGATTTACATTAAACCGTGACTTACATCCGGCACGATATTATCCGATACAATTTCCCCAAGTTTCCCCACGATGCTGTTTCCTAACCATTGAATTCGAGATTAATTATAAACACAAATTAAGTGTTTTCGGTTCTCTTGTTAATTTGATAGTTTCAAAAGCGTAACAAATGAACTCATTTTAGTAATTATATTATTAATTATTATTATAATGATAGCTGCTGATGTTAAAGCCATTGCTCATATTAACTTGGAAGCTGAATTTTGGACACAATTGTTGTCATTCATTATCAAAATTATATATTTTTTTAATTTTTTTTGTCAATATGTTGTTTCAATTGTACCGTGTCATAAATAAACATTTTATTCTTTTCTTAATTCTTTATGAATTTTTTTTATCGAATTTTTGAGATCGTAACCGTTTGCTTAATCAATAAAAAAATAACAAATATCTATTAGGTTTAAATGTAAAAAATAAAACTTTACAATAGTATTTGCAATGACGTCATCAATCAGAGCTGTTATTTAAATATAATTTTTCAAATTTCGAACGAAATTCAATTATGTATAATAATGACTCGACATCTATATAAAAAATACCGATCTAATCTTCTGTATCAAAGACAATATATGGCTGAGTTTGTTTTCGTCGTGCCATCCAAAAACCCAATGTCGGAGAGGTGACCTGCCTGACCTAGTCAAATTAACTCGCCTTGATCCTCTTGTAAATAAAGCTAGAAAATATTTTTTTATAAGAAACAGTAAGATATAGGTCAATTACTAAGAAATTTGGCATTCCAACAGACATTCTGAGTAGAGCCATCGTTATCAACCCAGTTTCTGGACGTTTCGGGTTTGACTTATGAATTTAGATTCCTATCATAATTCGTGAGTGATATCTGTGTATAAAATTGTATTATATTTGAAACTATTGTTCAGATTTTAATAATACTTGTTTCTCCAATTGCTTAAAGTTTACAGATTATATAACTTTACGTTAGACCCATAATAAGAGTTGAACAATAAACATCTTCGAACATCTGTCTCTTAAGAATGACTACACCTGAGAAAATTTTGATCAAACCAAATAATTTATTTGTAAATATAAAATATTAAAATGGTATGAATGCCCATTTTCATATCGACGCCGTAAGAAATATTGACCGAACTATGAGGTAGAGATTACCGAGTAGTCCGCATGCATCGTAACCAATGACTGCAGGTTCAAACCCAGGCGTGCTCCAATGAATTTTGTTGTGTTTAAATTGCGATTATAATTCATCTCGTGTTCGGTCGTTAAATATTATGACTGCGTGGTTCCTACCCAAGCTTGCACAGAGCCCTACCACCAAGCCATGCAATTACATATGAATGTTTTAAATTCTAGCAACATTACAATCGAACTTATGTTCCGATGTGCGTTTATTCCACAAAAATAATTCTTTTAAAAATTTTCTCGCAGCTATTACTTAGTTCAAGGACTCGTTGGTGTGTTTCGATGCCAGATTTGAATAAGTAAATCTTGGAAATGCCGTGATATCCCAGTGGTTAGAAGACGTGAATTAAGCGATGATTCTAAGTTCAAACCATTGAATGTTCATGTAAACCAACTTTGGCAATTAAGATGTTGTACCCCTTGTGCAAATAGTGACACTGGTTCACTCACCCTTGAAACTGCAATCTTAGACATAATAATTATATGAGAAAAATCTATATACAATTAATAAGAAACATTTTTTTTTTCTAATATTCTTGTACAATCTAGTTTTACACCAATTCTGCAATTAACAATTACGACATTATTTATATTTGAATTTAAGTTAGTAAATAAATTGAAAAATTAAAAAAGATATCATAGTATTTGTTACAACTAAAGAAATTAAAACACATGCATGTACATGTAGAATACATGTTTAATATACGAAAACCTTAAAAGATTTATCTATAAAATAGCACATTACATACAAGCAATTATAGTTCAGATTTCATATAGTATAAGGTACAAAATTGCATGTCGTAAATTCAATCGCTAAGGGCGAATTTGAATTGATAAATTGTAACCTTTAAAGAGCAAGGTTAACTAGTTCTACTTGTTTTATCGTTCCTTGAATTGTAAAAGCAACATGAATTTGGGGGGGCTGGTTCTAGTTTTTATCAAAGCTAATTATGTTTGGTGAGTATTTTTTTAGTAGTCCCTCATTCAGTAGTCGTTTATAAATCCAAATACGTGCCAAAAACTCATAAAAGTAACTAAATTATTTCTTCAAATTATTCTTTTTTTCGTGATTTAAGGAAGTAGGGGGTAGCAATCGATCATGGACCTAGGACAGCCAAGGTATCATATCCTTCCCCGGTAGATGCTACATAAGCGGGCTGTTTGTACGTGGACATTGAGACGTCGTCATGTATCAGACGCGAAGAATGAATGCTACATGATGGGAAATAAAATTATATTATGAGAATTTCCGGTTAATTAAGTAAAAAAAAAAAATTGTTCACCTATGATTTGAGAAAAATATGTTTATATAAGTTTTATACTTTACATAACTCTTATCAAGTCTGATGTGTTTAAGTAGGATAAAAAAAACTCTTGTTTTTTTTATAATATACTGATATATGTTTATGATTGCGCACGCTTAATATAAAAACAGTCTAAAGGCCACTCCTTACAGCCTTTTTATATTGTTGGGAAAGGGGCCACCTGATGGTAAATAGTCTTTATGGCTAGTACCTACATCCTTCAAACTTGGGAACTAAATGTCAATATGTCCCTCGTGCCTGTTGTTACATTGGCTCACTCATCCGTCATATCGGAATACAAGATTACAAAGTATTGCTGATTGGTGGTAGTATATGATGACGTCACGACTGGGTGGTACCTACCCATTAGTATTAGTATTTAAGGTAATCGCTTTCAGACAGACAGACGGACATTGGGCTGTATTTCGTAATATATTTAATGTCGTAAACCACATGGTCTTAGGTATAAAAAGAAGCCTATTTCCTTGATCGAAGTCCAAGCTTGCTTTATATCAAATTTCATCTAATTTGGTTCAGTTATTTGCCTGTGAAAGAGTAACAGACAGACCGACCGTCAGAGCACTTTCCCATTTATAATATTAGTATAAATTTAAAGCTACCATTGGCTCAGAATAGATAGAATAGATAATATATGATAATATAGATAGATTATACCCAGACGAACCGATACCCACAACTACCGATTCCACGATTTTTTTATCAGCTATTAAATATTGAAGCTGCTGTCGCACTTCAGTACATCGATGATGTTCGCGGTCAGACAAATTAAGTGAGGGTTACAAGGTATATAACAGTTTAGTTCCCAAGGTTAGTCGCGCGTAAGGAATATTTATTATTGCTCATAGTTCCAAAGTCTATGGTCGGTTGAGACCACTTATTGTCAGGTGGCTAATTTATAGTCTACCTACCTATTCTAAATTCAAACGTGTTGTTTATCTTAAAAGCTTATAAGAATCGAATTAATAAACACAAAGTATAATAATTTTAGAAAAATAAATTTAATTATTTATTAAGCAATCTATACGTTGGCCCCAGTCTTAGGAACTACCGCACATATTTTAATTCCATTTTTATATGTAAACAGTGTTTTTTTTAAATAAATGACAACATCACATACATTACTCTGATCCCAATTTAAGTAGCTAAAGCACTCGTGTTATGGAAATCAGAAGTAACGACGGTACCACAAACGCCCAGACCCAATACAACATAAAAACGAACTTTTTTACATCGACTCGGCCAGGAATTGAACTCGGGACCTCGGAGTGGCGTACCCATGAAAACCGGTGTACACATTACTCGACCACGGAGGCCGTCGAGATTAATTCACGAGGTATTTTTTTTTATGGCATTGGTTGGCGGACGAGCGTATGGGCCACCTGATGGTAAGAGGCACCACCGCCCGTAGACAAAGGCGCTGTAAGAAATATTAACCATCCCTTAGATCACCTATGCGCCACCAACCTTTGGAACTAAGATGTTATGTCCCTTGTGCCTGTGATTACACTGGCTCACTCACCCTTCTAACCGGAACACAACAATACAGAGTACTGTTTTTTGGCGGTAGAATGTCTGATGAGTGGGTGGTAACTACCCAGACGGACTTGCACAAAGCTCTACCACCAAGTACTTTGTATATACATAATCAGCCTGTAAATTTTCCACTGCTGGGCTAAGGCCTCCTCTCCCGTTGAGGAGAAGGTATGGAGCATATTCCACCACGCTGCTCCAATGCGGGTTGGTGGAATACACATGTGGCAGAATTTCGGTGAAATTAGAAACATGTAGGTTTCCTCACGATGTTTTCCTTCACCGCCGAGCACGAGATGAATTATAAACACAAATTAAGCACATGAAAACTCAGTGGTGCTTACCTGGGTTTGAACCCGCAATCATCGGTTAAGATGCACGCGTTCTAACCACTGGGCCATCTCGGCTCTTCATTTTTATTAATAATTTGTATATAATTTATATATAATTAAAATCTAATGCTATGATATAATTTGTCGATTAAGAAGGTAATGTCATGTGACCACCGAGTTTCCATCGCGTGCGTGTGAATCGATAAAGTATCCTATTTGAGTTCCTTATTAACTTACAGCAAAATCGTCTCATGTTTTATCCATACTAATATTATAAACGGCCTCTCTGTATGTAACTCTGTCTCTCTTCATACTTCAACTGCAGAACCGATTTAGATGAATTTTCGTGTGGAATTTGAGTCCCGCGGAAGAGCATAGGCTACTTTTTTAAATTCTACCCTCGAGGTGGTAAACTGGGGTGTGACGGTGTGCTATAGGTATTTTTCGCGTCGGTAAGGCCTCAGGTTCATTTATGACTTACATAGTTAACAGACAAACGAAATAGCAAATATTGAATAAAAGGGGATCGTCTAATAAAATTCCGCAGACATTTTTAACTCTGCCATTTAACTCTAACATTTGTAAAAAATTCATCGGTAAAGAGGGCATATTATTCAATACAAGATTATATAGATGATAAAAAAGCGTGGAGTTAATGCTTGTTGACTTCCAGACAGGATATATTACATACATATATAATTGTACTTAACTAACATGACTGTATTTTTAAATATTCAAACAGAGTAACTACTGAGTTTCTTGCCGGTTCTTCTCAGTAGAATCTACATTCTGAACCGGTGGTAGCTTCACTTAAAATAGTTTGTACTTGAGCAAAGTATATTTTGATTTTGATTTTCTATTAGCGTTACAACTAGTTACAAACAGTCATATAGAGGATTTAAAAAAAACTGATGTCCTGATTGATTGGGATCATATTATTCCCTTTACAATATGAGCCAACAACGCGGAAAATATTATAGCACACAGATTTGTGCACAAATACACCTGTGTCATATGCACTCTTTATTCCTTCCGATGGGACGGCAAACGCGACGCGACCGAAAATATATATTTCAGGCGTAGGTCTTTGCTAATTTCCAAACTCCGATTTCTACTGAGTATTTCCAACTCCAAATCCAAGCCCAACATAACCGTATACACTAACCACTAAAGCAATAAAATTATCAATAATGATTTTTGTATCTCGTTTCCAAAAGTACTATTTTGGCATCATCGTCGTCTACGGTTCCCTGATATACAATAATATATCGTTTATGTATTAAAAGAGAATAAACACGATGGAAAATTATCCACAGAAGTCATTACTTCCGATCGTTAAGTGAACTTCATGCTTTACATACAACAGTTACTCGATAATCTCGACGTAAAATATTCAGAACTTTGTCAAATTCAATAAACGGTCGAAGAAGTTTTTTACGATTCGTCCTCGAATAGTCTTTTTGTAAGACCTTTTTGTATAAAAAAAAACAATATTAGAATATATTTCTGTGAGACCTAATATATTTCCAAAATCAAATTTCGAATTCAACTTAACAAATGATGTAATTATTTTGTTAATATGACTAGCTGTTGCTCGCGGCTTTGCTCGCGTGGAAGTTGGATTTATTTACAAATCAACTTAAAATATTACGTCAAGAACTCTTTGTGTTCCATATTGGTGTGTATTTCACCCGTTAGGTTAGAACATCCAGATACACTTACATAGGTATCTACTCATACGGACGGACTTCCATACAAACTTTCAATCCCTAGAATTGCCAAAATCCCTTCCTTCCTACTCACCAAATTTCATGGCCCTAACTTTAATACATAGTTTACGCTCGGCGATGATGAATCATCGCCGAGGACATGTTAGTCAGTCAGGACATGTTATTTTATAAGTATAGATCAATTGGAAAGATATAAATTAAAATCTGATAAGGCTTATGCTTAAGCACGAATAAAAGCTTTGGAGCTTAATCGACCACATTGCAGGTTTTAATAATGATGTAGGTTTTCTACAACAAGATGAATTATAAACACAAAATAAGCATATGGAAGTTCAATCTTGGACTAAAATGCACGTGCTTTAATTACTAAGCTATCTAGGCCCTCAGTGTTAGTTATAACAATATTTTACACATCGTTAGTTTTAAATGATAGATATTTATGTATTCAAATTTTAAAAGGCCTCTTTTAACAGTATCATCCGTGGCATACAGTGCGGTTCTGTAAGAATTCACTATGTATTTCCTGAAATGTAGACAATTGTCTTAAACTGACACGCCATTTTGATACGGGTATCCTATAAATTTTATAATTATTAGAGTCAATATCGCTTAACACGTTCTGTCATTTCACGCTCGTCTTCTGCGGTATGTTTCGAGTTTCTTTTTGTAGCTCATACAGCTGAACTAAGTGTACTGAACAGACAGAATAGGTTAAGTAGCCATAATATATATGTCTTTTTTTATGTTCTTGTATTAGTGTATATACATATACAACAACTATATCTGACCATGTCTATTTCCTATAAAAATTAATGTAGTTAATTTAGAATTATTTGATATCAATTCGTTACAACTTGATATATAATAAATGTTTTTAATCAACTTTTAAGACTATTAGAACTTAGTCTACTATCTATTCAATAATCTATCTTTATTTTTAATAAAAATAATATTATTTTTAGGAATTACTTAAAAGTCAGCTATAAAAGTGGTCTTAATATGACTCGCAATCGATTTCGGAGAAGCTTCGGACGATGCGCTTAGCGATATATTTTATTATAAATTATAGCTATTTTCATGAACGACTTCGAAATTAAATAAAAATGTTATTATTGAGAGCAAGATACAATTAGATAAATCAATACATACTACATCGTGTTAAGTTTATTCAACCGATTACTTAAACAGTTGTAATTATACGAATTTCAGACAAAACGAATACGAACAGGAAATAAAGATAATATCCAATCCCCTAAAATTAGTGATTCTTGTTCCGGAAGGGCGCTGCCATTAAATCGTAATGTACAAATGTTGAGGAAAAGGGGTGAATAGACGGGAAATTGTACATGTTTTAGGAGATTCGTTTGCCAGCGTGGACCCGACTGCGAGGAATTGACGTAAAGACGGAATTATTACATTTACATGACAGGATTTTAAACGACATGGTCTATTTTATGACCAGAGAATCGGAATTGCGAGGTTGCGTTCCACGCGGTCATATTTTGTACAGTAAATATTTTTATTTATTTATTGTTAAAGCCTTAATTTTAGTCATTCTTATGTACACTAGATAGAAATTTAATAAACGAAAAATTAAAATTATTCTAATATTCTATTTTATACAAATGAAATCGCTAATCAAAGTACTGTTTATTTATTGTTTAATTCAGATTGTCTTACTGGAGAAGAATCACGTATGTAGGAATAATTACAAGTTAAATTTTTACTACCAATATTTTTTTGATTGATTAAATTTAAAACTCAAATAAAAATTAATGTTATTAGTCCATGTTTATTGGTCGGCTTTTAATAATATACATCTATATATATAAGCTTTGTGTTGACATTCGAGTGTTGGCAGTTGAGTCGAAAGAGCAGAAGAACGTCTCAGTAAAAAACGTATCATATTTTTTAATGACATAAGAAGTGGCAGTTAATTTAAATTGTAATTTAAATATTTATTTAAGACTCAGTTATAAACGTATTTTTTTTATTAATTAGTGTTCATTTAGAGTGGAAAGGGCAATTCCAGTTCTCTTTTAAATAAGGAAATAGAGCACGAACATTGCAATTGTCGATTCTCCGTTTAAGGGTTTGTATTAGTCAGCCAATTAGTATTAGTATTGTGAAATTTATTTGTTATTAACAAAATTCAACTCTGTTTTAGATGAATCAAATTGTATAATGCTTTGAAAAACCCATGTCCTTATATATATAATATCTGACATACTCTGTAATTAAAATTGCGAAAAAGTGAATCTACTGAGCTTTGCCGGTTGCTCTCAGTACTTAGTTTTACATTTAATTTGGCACAGTAACATGATTCAAAAGTGATTTTATGACCGTACTTGAATGAATAAAATTTTGCTTTTGCTCCACAGCTAATCTATATCAATGAGGTTTATATTATATAAATATATAAAATTTTATTCACGAACAAACATAAGCTTTGACGCGTCGTCTGGTTGTACTAAAATGTTATGATATATAAAGCCGTAACGATGTAGACTTGAGATAGAATCCACTTCGATTCTACGATGGGCAAAAACCTTTTATCGTGACGATTTTATGGGAAATTGTCGCGTATTACAATCGCCTAAAGGATGAATTTTCCGTTCCTTTTTAAACATTTTTGTATAAATATATTTTGAATGATAATGATTTCTATTTAAGGACAATCCGACAAAAATATAATCTGAATTTTTTTGTACCAGAACCTTTGCTAGCGTACATAGAACACATTTTTTTTTTAGCGTTAACTTTACTCAATACTGATATATTCTTATCATCTGACCCAAAGTTATTATATATTAAATTATCGTGTAAATAATTCGTCCGATATCCAGACAATTACATAACCCAAAAATGTTACCCATGTGACAGGCATGCCTTACGAAACCGACAACAACCGTTGAATGTAGTATCAGTGGTTGCCTATATCCAGTCAGGTCAAGGGGGCTGCGGGGTGAAGGGTCGCACGCAAATGATACGCGGGCGACGCCGCATCGATCGCCATGTGCCTGCCACCCCACCCCACGCTCTCAGACCACCACGTACACGCACACAGCCGATATCATCTAATGTGTTCTGCTAAATGATCCGTTTCGGATATTAAGCCGTCTGTATTCTTGAAAACTGATCGTCATCGAAAATCATCAACGAACTTTAAACTAAATTTTAAATTAAAAACGAAAAAAAGTTAAATACATTACACAATTAACACCACATAGTATATGAAAATAAACGAAGATTGGTGTCATGTAATAAACTCGGCAAAACAATTTGTACATGACATTAATAACAGCTGTTGTACAGGTCTGCGATTACCGGAAGCGAGCGCTCAACACCTAAAGGGGGAAGTTATGTGAACTCTGAACCACGTGGTATCAATTATTTACCTTATTTACCTTAAGTCACACGTGGATATCACGCCCTTCATATATCATCACAGTGTCATCAATTGAAGGAAATCTTAGAACGATATATATCTAGATACAAAAGTCATACAATTTCTACAAAAGTCTAGACCAAATGTAACATCTATCTGTCTACGAAAAAGTATAGCGACCGGCGAAGCATTGCAGAGGAGCTAACTAAAAATGAAGAAATAAGACCGTAAATTTACAGACATTCCGCTTTAATGTTTCTACTTGGAATGTGCATTCGAAAAGCTACTCTAAAACCAGAATGGGACGGTCTAAAATGCATCAAACTAAATTGTATGATATGTACGACGGGCGCGACAGTACACTCTATGCGGTTCCGTTAAAACGTCTATGGATTTTAAGGTTATTGCTAAAATGTAAATGTCAATTGGATGATACAGTGCACTCACTCAATGATTGCAACTTCAACGTTACATAAAACTAAACACACATTGATTTGCCTTACGTATGTATTATGTATATATGTATGTATTATGCCTTGCCAGTCGCATGCAGTAAATAGAGCATTGAGTTTTATAAAGTAAAGATAAATTTCTAATCGCTAGAAATGATAAAAAAATATATATATATACTCTCAAATTTACACTTTATTTCTAAAAATAATGTTCTACATAAAACTATATCTACGTGAAACAAATTAAAGAAGCATTAACTAGTTTTAATTTAATGTAAAAATGTAGCATTCGAGCGGTCCAGCGACGACACCCAAATCTAGGGCACGTGTTTTGCAGACGAACGCTGCAAGATCTCAACTCACATTAGCCACAAACCGGTACAGTCCTAAAGAGTCTTATCCTAGAAGGTATCGATATACACAGTCAACAGAAACCGGCGATTTTTACTTTACGAATGTAAGTCGATCGCGAATTGTGACTCCGCGAAGACTTCATTTGGTAACACTTAAGTAACAATGCGTGCGTACGGCGCGACGGTTGCGGCTCGACTGAGGCGCCGCGAGGCCTCACCCTTCGCGCCCCCCGACTGCATCCTTCAAACGCTCCCTGATAATCGGGAGAAAATACAACACACAGTTGCAATTGGAACTCCGCATAGCATTCTTTTTTGGCCATGATTCAGCCGGTAATTGCGCGGGTCTTCATTGGCCGGTTCCTTGAACCCGACGAATGCGTCCGTGCAATGAGTGTACCATTATAAAGGACTAGTTAATTTGGAGTCCTTTTGTAGGCGTGACCGAGTACTTGAGCCTCGCATTTTAGCAGACTATCACTATGAATATAGATGTTTCATTTTGTAAGATGGGATATTTTGTTGTAAATTACGACCGTTTGACGACCAGTCTGTTACTAGATCAGTTTCGTTCCTTCTGATTTCGAATTCGTATCGTGAATAATTTATTAATATAAAAAAATACGTTGCTAGAACGCTAATTTTATTAATGTAATCATTTTTATTTGAGTAAGCAATTATATTGCTTATATAAAGTTCAAGTAACAGCCCAGATCATTAGATAGTGGTTGGAAATAAATTACAATACAGAAATAATGAATAATTAAAACTATAAATATGGTTGGTTGTTACTATTACCTTGAAAAAGAAAAGTTTTTAATACAAGACAATAAAAGCAGACTTATAATTCTACGATTTAAATAAAAAATATTTATTTATTCTTATAAAAGTCTAGGACGTTTAAAACCGAGCTTTTACTGCAAAAGAACGCAGTATAGTTATATTGTAAGCCATAAAACTGTTCAACGTTTCCACTTACATATGAAGTAATAGCAATTGTCGTTTCTTATAAATACTTTTACATAAAAAAAGCTATTACGAACTAAAAAGTTAACAGGATCTTGCAAAAATAATTTTATTAAGTTTAAAAAATTTAATATCTTGCTCTACATATGCTACGCTTCCGTAGCTATCGTAGCACGTAGCTCACCGCTACGAAGCTTGTAAAAGGCATATAGAATTTTTAAAAGTGTGTCAATTATAATAATAATAGCTATTTTATTAAGTTTTGGAATTTTTATTCATAATACCCTACTATGTGTATTTAGGAAACAGTAGTCGGTTACTCATTTACAAGAGAAGTTTTAAACTACTAATTTAGTTGTACAATCTTATTACTAAAGTTAGCAACTTTAGTAATAAGATAATAATAATAAAGATAGCAGGTTATTTTCGGTCCGTCTACATTGCATACCGGTGTTAACTTTATGGTCAATAGCATGTAGATAGATTTGAAAGTTCCTTATAAGTTCGTACTTCATTAAAATATATTTAGTGATTTTGATTTTCGATAATTTAAGCATTTTTTTTTGTATCTCTACAGACATGTTGTCTTACCTTTAGTGTACCTTATTTTTAGTTTGTACTTTTTAAAGTGCTCGCGTGTTTTTATTTAACTTAAGTATAAGGAGTACATTTATTTAATTTTCTGGTAGTATTATAAATATGAGTTTGAGCGTTTCCTTGAAGGGGTGTTATTTGTCATTGTGAGATTCTAAATTCCTTAGTCAATCTTGATTGCGTTCGGTTAGTCTGTTCAGAATCGGACCCAAACATAATACTACATATGTATGGCTGTGTTCTTTTTGGAAGAGTTGTGTTATTGTGTGTATTATAAGTATAATTACAGGCATATATAGCATCTCAAATCGTGTTTTGTAACGCATCGATGACTAACTGGTTTATGCTTCGAAGAGTGTCAGTAGATACTTGAACCTAGATACGCTAGGCGATTTATAAAGTAATATGTTTTGTGTATTCATTATTTTATAGTTATGATTTAAATTTATTAAAAACACATACAGTTTTTGTTTTCTCGGTGGTTTTGTGCACGCCCGTCTGGGTAAGTTTCACCCAGTAATCGTTACTCTATTGCCAAGCAGCAATGTTTACATAATCAGCCTGTAAATTTCCCACTGCTGGGCTAAGGCCTCCTCTCCCGTTGAGGAGAAGGAATGGAGCATATTCCACCACGCTGCTCCAATGCGAGTTGGTGGAATACACATGTGGCAGAATTTCGTTGAAATTAGACACATGCAGGTTTCCTCACGATGTTTTCCTTCACCGCCGAGCACGAGATGAATTATAAACACAAATTAAGCACATGAAAATTCAGTGGTGCTTGCCTGGGTTTGAACCCGAAATCATCGGTTAAGATGCACGCGTTCTAACCACTGGGCCATCTCGGCTCTTACAATGTTTACTAGTGTTGTATTCTGGTTTGAATATTGGATTGGATGTATGGACAGGTATAACTACAGGCACAAGGGACATATCATCTTAGTTCTCTGCTGGTATCAACGTAAATGGGCCATAGTGGAACACTTAACATCAAGTCCATGAGCCCGTCTGGATATTATAAAAAAATATGTGTGTTTACGTTAAAATATTTGTAACGTATCATGATGAAGGTTAGTTAAAACATTTAACATATTATATTATTAATTGCTGTTAGTTTAATATATAAATAATACAATTAATAGAATAAAAATAAATCGAATACAAATGATATCTTTACAAGTCTGGACACTTATTCTCACAAAGCAATTAGCAATAATATAAACTAAAAAGCCTTTGTTTATTGCATTTAATAATTCATAAAAAGCAATTATTCTCAACGTTAATAAAAACCGAATACTTTAATCCAGTTCTTTTTCTGGCCTAAAAATTTTATCTGATTAATTTCTGAATTCTAAATGGCTTTGAGTTCATGGAAAATCAAGCCCTAATGAAGGGGAATAGAATGGAAAATCGGTTCCCATGTAACGTCATAACTCACTTGAAGGACGTCGCGTTACATTATGTTTTGTGCATCCCCGCTGGAGACGACACGTACAGCCACGTAGACAAGTGCTTATGAAAAAAGGGGGAAAAATAATTTCTTTTAATTTAACTTCCCTTGAGAGCAATATGATCTTGTGGTATTAAAAAGTTAGATAAACTAAAAAATAATAACAGTGCAATAGTCAATACCTATTATTTTATTCCAAGCCAATTTGTCGGCGAGCGTTGTTCTCTTTGACCATGTTTTATATAATAAAACCTTCTTCGAAAGGCGCTATGTGGTCATAGATATTTCCAGAAAAAAAAAACTTCTCGTCACTTAATTTAATTTATTTTATTAATGACTTATTAGTAGCAATAGTGATGAAATCAATACAAGTGTATTTATAAAAAATAAATATAATTAATATATCTATGATATTTAAAGTAATTTGAAAATTATATTTTAAAATCTACATAATATATTATTGTATAATTTTATCTGTTATAGTTTTACCAGCATTTTGTATAGTTACTTTGACCAACTTGTTCTTTCCGACTATATATTATATATGTATCATTGTCTATGTATCTTAAAACTTATCCTTAATATATGTATACATGCCTCGTTTATATATATCTCTATATGTATAACTCTACCATCAAATTATCATTATGTTAATAATGAATAAAATATTATTTTATCTTTATTGTTAAATTTATGTTTCCACAGACATTTTGTTTTTAGTATGCCTATATGTGCCAAGCCATAAACATACTTAATTAATCATAATCATTTTAATTATAAATATTTAAAACAAATATTTGTCCGCCTATTGCATACAATGTACAGTCGGGGTAAGAAAAGGTTCGTCACCTTAAGATCTATTTTCGTATGCTCAGTATGAGCGATAACCTGCTTTACCGATTGAGTATGACGTATTGCGTCGCAATGTCATTGTAAGTCGCATCTAGCAAAGAGTATAATAGCGTTTAAAAACTATAATAATAATACGAAGAAGCCGTCAATCGAGATGACAATTACCAACTTTTCACGAAACCTCATAGCCCTTCTTGAATGCTCGTGTAACATCGGAGATTAGAAAATTGTCTTGTCTCTTATAAAAGAGAGTGCATAGTAGTAATCCTCCTTCCTAATCCTAATATTATAAACGCGAAAGTTTGTGTGTATGGATCTGGCTGATTTCTCTGACGTATGGATGGATGTTTGTTACTCTTTCACGTAAAAGATCCTGAAAGGATTTGGATAAAATTTTGCACACAGATAGAATATATACTGGAATAACATATTGGATACCTTTTATCCCGGGTAAACGTAAAATCTTTCGGGAACGCGGGTGTAACCGCAGGACGGAAGTAGTAAATAAAATAGTAAAAATAAATAGTAATTATGGTAAAATTTATTAATTTAAACAAATCTTATTTATTTTATTAAAAACGAGTATATCCGCCATTCGTATCAATCACAGCTTGTAGTCGCTGTCGCAGTGATCCAACAAGGCGAGAGCATATGTCGGTTACTCTGAAGCTCTCCCAAACACTTCGGCAATGTTCTAAGACAGCTGCTTTGATTCTATCGTTATTATTTATCCACCATCAAACCCCATAGATTTTCGATAGGGTTTTTATCCGCCGCTTTTGCCGGTCAAGGAACCACTTCCCGGTGCCGATGGAACCACTCATCACAGGTCACGTTATTACATTAACCGTCACTCAAAATAACATAAAGTTTTATTCTAATTGTTGTAAAATTGCAAGATATTGCAAGAAAATATATGACACTGACAGATTTTGACAATTCAGTAGAAGATATCATATCTAATTTAAATCTTGTAATGACTAATTAGGCCATTAAAAAGGTTTCATGTCGATGTGACACTAGACGTAGTCCAAAGATGTTACACTATTTTGAACCAAGTTATCATACTATGTTAGTTTAATTTTATATGCAGTTGTCTGTTTAGTGCTTTAGTTTCAAAAGGTACTAAGAGTTTGCGACTTGATAAAGGAATTAATTTGAAAACTGACGAAGGTTTTCTTACTCTGACTGTACATATATTTCCATATATATATATATATACTTGCAAAACATTCGTCCTTCCAAAATCGTTAACACTATTGCAAGTTTGACAGATAAACAAAGTAACTTTTTAATGTCCCGAGGATTGAACTCAGGGGTTAAATTTACAGCCTAATAAGCTAAGCCAAGAAAGTAATATATATCATTAAGATATCATAATAACAACTACGGATAGCACTTGTTATGTGACTTGTACGAGTCATGTTAGGCGACATCGTTCAATTCCGGAGCGACACGCACTAAAACACCCACTAATGTTCACAAATTCTCATATGTAACTGTTTCGAAATGTATTTGAATCCATATTACATAAATACATCTATTATACGTTATTATATTTATTTTTCGATACCAGGTGATCCAGTGTATCTCATGGTTAGTTGTTTTTCATAGACTGAGGGACATCGGCACTGCGCTTTGAGAAGAATTACCAGATAGTCACAAGCGAGGAGTAACAGTATGGGTTAGTTGATTATGGTCATTTTCGCTTGCTACGTTATATAGAATCGACCCCATTCCATCTACAATCCATACCGAACAATCACAGAGGTTTTATTAGGTAAGAATCTCTCTCAGATATCATAAATAATTTGATTCTCCGCCAGGAAACCAATTAAAAATTTACACTGGCATGGCGAAATGTAAACGACATTACTTAGAAAATCAATGTGCTGCAAACTATTCTTTATAAAGCTACGACTCTTGTGTTTGTAAGTATATTGGCTCACTGATGTCTCAAGCCCGTATACAGACAAAGTATTGATCCTTGAAGGAAGAATAAACGATGGTGGTACTCAGAAACAGGCACACGGAACCTTATGGCCGGAGAAATAATAATAACTTTGATACTACAATATGTAAGATCTAAAATTGGCCTGTATATCCCAAGGCGGAGCGATAGAATCCCTTATACTTAAAGATAAGGCTTGGTCTTTTAACTGCTCTGCTAAAGAATGAAACGTTTAGGTTTCTTCAGGATATTTTGTTTCAGTGTGGACGAGATAATTTTGGGTAAGGGAGGACAAGATGGAAGGCTTAAGTTTATGATGTAAGATAAAATAAAACAACGTCATATAAAACTTTTGTTTTAATCAGTCTTGAAAGAGATCTTATTTAGTTGAAAAATTGTGTTTTAAAAATTATTAATAATAAGTAGATTTTCTTTTATGGGTAATTAAAAAAAAACGTCAAGAATTCCATCTTGTCCTTACCCTGAGGGCTAAATGGAAAGATCGTACGCACGATAGAATGTATAAGAAATTACAACATTTTACAGTTTATACAGATAATATTACCATCTTCTATGACGGTACACAATTCATGTGGTGGTTGGGCCATTACATACTGGACATTGCACCCAGTCCTCCGTGGGAAAAATGTAGAAATATGTAGTATACAAAAAATCATTTGCACTCGCTTGTTTTTTTGTTTATGAAATAGGTAGGTGGGCGGGCAGGCTAGATAGTAAGCGATCACTATCATCCATAGACTTAGGCGTCGTAAGATCCGTGAACCAACCTTGGGAAATGAGTAATTGTGTCATTTGTTGCAAAAGAGTAACTACTGAGTTTCTTGCCGATTCTTCTCGATATAAACTACATTCCAAACCGGTGGTAGCTTTATTTTAAATAATTTGTTAAATGACGATTCAAAAGTTCTTGTAAAAGCCTAATTGAATAAAGTATATTTTGATATTTTGATTTTGTGTCTATAATTACAATGGCTTACTCACCTCTAACCGGAACACAACAACAAAATGTATTGCGTAAAAAAATATATTTGATAAATTGGTGGTACCTAACCGGGGCTGATCACTAGTCCTAAATAGACAACGTATCAATAGGAAATCCGAAATCCCATACTGGATAGACCGAGCTATTTGGTACAGAGAAAGATACTCCGACTGTAGGCATATACGTGAATCCTTATTGAACAAAAAATTATACTAACCAACATAATCATATATTTATATATCGGTCTTTTCATTAAAACCATGATTGGCGTGACAAGAGATAAAGTTCTTTTTTAAAATACATTTTGGTCTACAAATCAGCAATAAAAGCCTTCGCTAACGATTAATCTTTAAAAAAAAAATAGGCTACCGACACGGCCTTGCCATTTCGATGTGTATAGTATTATTTATCGTGGCATATTTTTTTTCTGGCAACAATCACTTTCTTCACCGTACTTTTGATAAGTTTCCAATTTCATGCAGAGCGATTGCCATCTGACCTTCGGTGAGATTCGAGCCACGTGGAGTTATTGACGACCTCCGTGGTCGAGTAGTGTGTACACCGGTTTTCATTGGTACGCCATTCCGAGGTCTCGAGGTCGATTCCCGGCCGAGTCGATGTAGAAAAAGTTCATTAGTTTTCTATGTTGTCTTGGGTCTGGGTGTTTATGGTACCGTTGTTACTTCTGATTTTCCATAACACAAGTGCATTAGCTACTTACATTGGGATCAGAGTAATGTATGTGATGTTGTCCAATATTTATTTATTTACGTGGTTCATTTCAAAAGAAACGTAACCTAATTCCATCAATAAGAGTTTAGATTTTTTTAAAGATATTTAAGAGACTTATGTCGATATGTTATAACTGTACAGTGCAATTATTTATCACCAAAGTATAACATTATACTTTTAGTCATAGTATGGACATATTATGCGGAGGAATGACTTTGTTGTGAGGAAGGTCTTGAGCATAGACGTGGATGGATATAGAGGTAGGGGACGACCACAGAAACGATGGATGGATTGTGTGAAAGACGATATGGCTTGAAAGAATGTTACTTGTGAGATGACGTCAGACAGAGAAGTATGCAAGAAGACATGCTGCGCCGACCTCAAATAAAATTGGGATAGGTAATGGCAGCAGGATGATGACTTTTTGGACGCAATAATGTAGGTAAGTCCGCTCTCTTCAGGCATTTTCTTTCTCTATTTCTAGTGTATACGCTTTATGTAAAATTGACTAAAGTTATTTTTTGTTTCTGTTTTAAATCACATGGGCTATTAAATAAGAATTTTATTTTAGCCAATTAATTATTTTCAAGAGCCGAGATGGCCCAGTGGTTAGAACGTATGCATCTTAACCGATGATTTCGGGTTCAAACCCAGGCAGGCACCACTGAATTTTCATGTGCTTAATTTGTGTTTATAATTCATCTCGTGCTCGGCGGTGAAGGAAAACATCGTGAGGAAACCTGCATGTGTCTAATTTCAACGAAATTCTGCCACATGTGTATTCCACCAACCCGCATTGGAGCAGCGTGGTGGAATATGCTCCATACCTACTCCTCAACGGGAGAGGAGGCCTTAGCCCAGCAGTGGGAAATTTACAGGCTGATTATTATTATTTATTATTATAATTATTTTCAAACGCAGTAGTTTTATTTTATTTCCATTTGTTTTATACGAACAGTATAGTTCCACGGTTTCCAATG
Source organism: Vanessa tameamea (assembly GCF_037043105.1). Lineage (NCBI taxonomy): Eukaryota > Metazoa > Arthropoda > Insecta > Lepidoptera > Nymphalidae > Vanessa > Vanessa tameamea. Next base: position 8,181,184 of record NC_087334.1, read on the forward strand.
TCTTGGGACATAGCTTCTTCTTGTTCCGCTGCCTGGTGGCACATCAACTCGTCTTACAAATTTTTAATCATAATAAACTTAAGTATTACAGATAATTATTTTTATCTTTATTTCTCGTGCTATTTTATTATTAAAATTATCAATTATCCTGTGGATATATATGATATTGTTGTAAATTTATTGTGACGCTACCGAAACCCTATTTTATTTTTAAAAAGTCTGAAGGGAGTTTTTGTCACCATTACAAATACGTTACAAATAGTCCGAACAACTTGTTTGAAGAATTCATGTATAAATTGTATAAATGTCCGAGGCGTTGCCCCAAAGTGTAATATACCATAAGAAAATATACCATTTGATAAATGATATACTATTGAATATTACTACCAAGATTGATGTGCTACTCGTTTTAGACCTATGCTGTGGATCTGGATAAAAGATAGATAACGGGTAAAGTATCATGGAACACATGCCATCTTATAAAAGTTTACTTGGTGGTTTGTGTTGTCTGGATAGGTACCATCATCTCATCATATATTCTACCGCTAACAGTAATACTTAGTAATATTGTGTATCGGTATGCAGGGTGAGTGAGCCAGTGTAAGAACAGGTACAAGGGATATAATATCGCAGTCGCCAACCAGCTTTCGCCGGCGGTTTTTGCCGAACCGATACGACTTGGGAACCTTCAAGAAAAGAGCGTACTCCTTCCTTAAAGGCCGGCAACGCACCTGCAAGCCCCTCGGTGTTGCAGATGTCAATGGGCGGTGGTAGTCACTTTCCATCAGGTAAGCCTCCTGGTCGTTAGCCACCTATGACGTAAAAAAATATATTATATTTCTATCAATTATATTTGAAGAACTTGAAATTTATGTTCGCTAATAGCTAATTAACCCTACCCACATTTCCTTCTCCGAAACGTGCTGCATCTTTTGGTATAAATCTTAAGGTTCAATAGCTTCTTCGGTTAGATATAACAAAAAAAAAATCCTCATTTGTTAAAATAGAGATAATTTATTCAAACGATATACGATGGCAGTTTCATTATATGCAGAGGTTTTATGACTCCACTATGTTACATAATTAGCAATAGATCCTATTTAAAAAACCATTTAACCAGTCCAGTAGACAATTCGTTAAGCGTAAATGTAGATTCGTCGTTTTTAGTTTATTTGAATTTGTTCCAAAAATCCGTCGTATTTTTTTTGTAAAGTGTATTTCGATAATAAAGTATTACTTGAGTTGCCTAATCTACCATTTTTATTGCCTTGACACAGTTAACTTACTACGTTCTGAAATGCATGAAGTTATAAATGACGCAATAAGTTACTATGGTTTGCATCGAGCTCAACTTGTTCTCCGACTACAAATTGGAACACTTATATCTATTTTGAGAAATCGAAGGCTTTTTTATCGAAATAATTTATTTATTGTTACATTATTGAGGAAATTTGTCTTCTCTATTTAAGGAAGGCTAGGAGCTTAATATAACAGCATCCACAAATGCTGGTCAGTAGACACACGCATGGCATTCTATGTGCCACCTGCAGGTTTTCTCACCACTGAGCACGAGGTGAACAAGAACTGAAATTAAAGATGGTAAACTTCGTGATACTTGTCTAGATTTGAATCCGCAAGATTTGGCTCAAATCTAACGTGTTTTATCCATTGCGTTTTCTAGGTAGGATAGGTTTTTTATCAGCTACCATTATGAAATATTTCAGTGTAATATACGCAGAAAAATCCAAAAAATCGTACTGCAATAAAGTTTGTAAATATAATGTGTCCCAAATACGTATCTATCAGCTGAATTAGCAAAAATTTGAATATGGAATCCAAGTACTGATTGCGGCGTGCTTTAAATGTTATAATTATTAAAGACAATGCCGCTTATGACTTCCTGATATTTCACGATCGTGTTCAGTTGTAATCGTCGAGTTTTCTCTTACAGAATAGCTCTAGTGTAAGTACCTTTTTTATTTTATTAAAACATTTATAATAAGTGTTTCTTTTAATCCAAATATGTACTCTTTGTTTTATATGAATGAATAACCATCCTATATTTTCCAAGCGTGTGCTAGGAGTGGCAACGAGAAGAGAGAGATCAAGAGGTAAAACTCGAAAATGTGATTTTCCTATTGTTGTCCAATGTATATAATGGTGGTGACTACGTACCATCTATTAATATGGATATGTTATATATAAAAAAAAAGTTTACTCTGACGTTTTTAACTATGGACAAGAGATGCTCTGATGATAATTCCTTATGATTATTTTATAGAAGAAAATTTTCTGGCTTTTATCAAGATATAATCACAGGATTAAATTTGATGTAGAAGTTCTGAGTCAACATATAAGATTGAGCAAGGACTCGTTAGTGAATTCAGAGATTGAAAATTCAATACTCTTTTCAGCTGTCGCAGTTGGGTAAGAATTAAATTTTCCCAACTTTCGCCGAATCGAAACTGAGCTGTCAAAATTTCATCTGACGGGACTGAATGACCTTGAACATCCTACGAAACCGGGTGAAGAATATCTAGTCTTAAATTAAGTGCTGGGCTTCGTCCGTCTGCCCGCGCCGTCGGGTCTCGGCTTCAAGTAGACTAAAACGTCTTAAGCTCGAAGAAAATTCATACAAATTGAGGCTATATTTAGTTACGATTGAGTTGATTTTCGTTCGAAATGTGTATCGTCGAAGGGGTGTGTAGCGAGCTCGGTCGGTGCGTCCTCTAAGAAAATGGAGACAATATGATTATATTATCATAGTATAGGGAAAAATACGATGCTATACAGATGTATTGAAATTATTGGTTTGTCAGCGGCTTAAGAAATTCTTTATAAATGGATAGAAAGCAATTCAGAATCATGGCAACAATATCTCATTCATTGAATTCTCCACATTTTGAACGGAAAAAATATTTTTTTTAGGATGGCTGATTAAAAAGTCCACGGAATAGAGTTTGGGCAGTACCATACTAATTATAAACTCATTGTTAGAGGAATATAATGTTAAAGAGTATGTAAAATTAAAAGTCCAATGACCTTTAAGTATGAATATCTGAGCTATTTAGTTAAGTTGTGTAGTTTTATAAGATATCATTGTTGACTAAGTTAATCGAAACCTTACCTTAACATAGATTCCATTTCGCTGATCGCTTCATCTCAATATGTTCTACATACATCAAATCCTCCAAATAATATTATGTATAATATAATAATTTAGACGATCGTCTTTTTTCTTCTTTCATCTCATCGCCTAGCTATCTTGCATCCCTTTCTGGCCAGTCGGTGTCGCTCGCGGTTTTTTTTCATTTTTCAGATTCTCGCTACACTGCTGATTGACGGAGACCTTAGTTTAGTATGGACGATTTCCGCTAGATGTCGCTATTAAGTGTCTTTTAAGGATGGACATTGAGTGTTATAGATTTTTATGCGGTGACATGATATAAACTATTCATCTTCAGCCTTACTTATTGTTGTTTAGGGGGGGGGGGGGGATTAGTTAACGACTGTTTTCTTTTACTCCTACCATTAATTTGACATTCCATAGGAGGCGACATTGTTTAACTATTCATCCCTTAAAACATTTATAAATGAGACGGATAATGTTTTGTGATGTGGAAGATGATAGAGCCGAGATGACCTAGTGGTTAGAAAACCTGAATCTTAACCGTAGATGTTGGGTTCAAACGTTTGGGTTTCAGCCAATCCGCATTGAAGCGAAGTAATAATCTCCAAACGTTTTTCTTAAACAGAGGGGTTCTAGCCCAGCAGTGGGTCGTTTAGTAGCATTTACTTTTCTTTTGATTTAAGATGTTATTAAATACAAATGAAACATACATACAAAATTGCTTAATGACACCATTAAGCAATTTTGACATATTTCATGAGATACCAGTCCGTGTGATTCTCACACGTCTTTGGTAGTGTGATCAAAATTTCTGAAGAATTAGCCCAATTCAATTGCAAAAAATATTTTTACACCTGACAAATTTTCAACTTTATTTTATTTGTTTATATATATTTATAGTTTCATCTTTCTATACTTTTCAGTAGTAAGATTGTGTTTCTATTATTATTTATTTATAATACATAGATAGTTACATACGCCACCTGTAGTGTTCAACCTTCACCCAAACAGTGTCAGGGCGAGAAGTTTAAGTTATTCCTGACACCATCAATGCGCTGCCAACCGTGAAGGCTATAATTATACCAACTACCCTTTAAAAGCAACCGAAATGGCTCAGTGATATCATGTGAATTTTAATCGTGATCGTGGGTTCAAATCCGAACGAGCACATTGAATTTTTTTATGCAAAATTTGTTTTAATTCATCTGCCACATGACTTTGTATCAAACTTCTTTTGAAAGAGCAAATCTTCTCTACTTTACTTAATTTTATATTTTGATTGCTTATTTTTACTATTAACATAAACATAACATAATCAGCCTGTAAATTTCCCACTGTTGGGCTAAGGCCTCCTCTCCCGTTGAGGAGAAGGTATGGAGCATATTCCACCACGCTGCTCCAATGCGGGTTGGTGGAATACACATGTGGCAGAATTTCGTTGAAATTAGACACATGCAGGTTTCCTCACGATGTTTTCCTTCACCGCCGAGCACGAGATGAATTATAAACACAAATTAAGCACATGAAAATTCAGTGGTGCCTATCATCATCATTCAAATCATCGGTTAAGATGCACGCGTTCTAACCACTGGGCCATCTCGGCTCATTACTATTACTCATATCAAACATAACATCTATTTTACGAAGTCACCTGAAACTATTTCGAATATCACGTTAAATGCGATCTCCTCTCAGTAATACTTGATCTTGACAGATCCCATTGAATCTAATAGAGACGGCCATTTTGACAACGTATTCATGTAAACGGACAGAGAAATAAACCTTCTACCCTTTAAACGTGTATATAATTACTTAATGATACAAACCAGTAAAAAGATCTATAGAGTGATAGCACAGTTCCTTTTACTGTATACAGTGTTAACTTCTGAAGCCTAATGATCAATAAAATAATGTCCAAATTCAGTAACGTCCTGGTCAAGTTTGAACATCACATACATTACTCTGATACCAATGTAAGTAGCTAAAGCACTTGTGTTATGGAAAATCAGAAGTAACGACAGTGCCAAAAACACCCAGACTCAGGATAATATAGAAAACTAATGTACTTTTTCTATATCGAGTTGGCCGGGAATCGAACTGGAGACCTCGGAGTGGCGTACCCATGAAAACCGTCGTCGACCAGTTTATTCAGTACGAGTACTATGCGGTTTACTTTTATACAAAACTAGATATCGGTACACATCGATATTGAATAACAGTTCCTCTCCCTCGCGGTTCAAACTTGCTACCAAATCTGGTTAAATTCGGTTCAGAGATTTGGCTGTGAACATAACTGACAGACAGTTACTATCGCCCTTATAATATTAGTAGGTTAAGTAAATATTGTACCCCTTTCAATAATATTGAGGCGCACGAAAGAGTACTAGAATAAAGATAAACTTTATACAGAATGTGAGTGCAGAGAGTCAATAACTGTTATGTAATATAATATAATATAATATATTTGCATTATATTAAATATAGTAAAAAGTTCATACTGCAATGAAATAACAAGTCAATCTTAAAAATCAATAACGCGTTTTTTGACATTCCTTTTTTTTTTTTAAATAACACAAGGTGTATTCCGGCTGAGCCTAATTTTTGCTATTTTTCAGATCAATATATCCGTTTTATTTACATAAACCAGTAGTTACTATTATAGTGCTAATATTAATGAGCCACGAGGTTTTTAACAATAACAACGACCTCCGTGGTCGAGTAGTGTGTACACCGGTTTTCATGGGTACGCAACTCCGAGATCCCGGGTTCGATTCCCGGTCGAGTCGATGTAGATAAAGTTAATTAGTTCTCTATATCTGGATCTGGGTGTTTGTGGTACCGTCGTTACTTCTGATTTTCCATAACACAAGTGCTTTAGCTACTTACATTGGGATCAGAGTAATGTATGTGATTTCCAATATTTATTTATTTAACACAACCACGATTTAATCTCAGTACTAAAAGATCTTATAGTCTATATAGATCAACCTTATGACCACATGACCAACGAGACAGCTAATACTTTACACACACATAGAAACGACTAAGCCGCGTTTCTTTTTAGTTGGATATTAAACACACACACACATGGTTGTTGTCCCAACATTACCCGCAATAATTCAAGTGGTGGTTAAGATTGGGGTTAATTAAGTAAGACATAGCTAATGTGTCATCTGCGGGCAATGCATCAGATAACCGGAGCCAGTACTGGTGGCAAGATATCAGCGCTGCAACTTGCCCATTCATTGGCTTAACGCCAAGTAACAACGATGTTCGTGGGTTGGATTTTTGGATGCGGTTGTTTTATTTTTATTTAAGGTGGGAGACGAGAAATTATGCCACTGTATCATATACCTTCACCTCACCTTGGCTTGAAAATGTTTTGTTAAATAATCGTATTTTTTTTTTCAGAAATCATGACGTACTTTTCACTCTAGTAACAAGTATAAATTTGTAAATTCAATCAGATTACACCGGGTTAAACGTTAGTGGGACAATGAATACGTTTTTAACACAGAATACCAGAATACATTTAAAAATAATCAACTATAAAATTTAAAAGAACCGTTAAAGAGCGTTTCTGTGCTACAAGAAATTTCAAAACTAACGACTTTTTAATTCGATTGCACGCCTTGGGAATGAGATGATCGCCTCCACTTTCACATAACGAAACTATATATTTTTTTAATATTGTATGTCATTTAAAATTGTTAAATGTGACATCAAAATCTTAAATCAATATAGAAGTGTTACACACACATATTGGTTGTAAAAATTCTACCACCGGTTCGGAAATGAACACGTTGGACCTGAGAAGAATCAAGAAACTCAGTGGTATATTTTTTCTCATAATTATGTATATAATTATGGGTTTCATTGTGGTGAAAATATTTTAGTAATTCTTTTATATCAGTTGGCTATACACAAAGTACATATTGATACGTTAGTTGTGTGTAGCGAACAAGAACTTAAATAAATGATTTAATACCGCATCCATGTAACATAGTCATTGTCCATAGATCGTCTCAAGCCAGTCTCAGAAATTATTATAAGAACAGGGTCGGGGAGCAATGTAAATTGTCAAAAATAATGTTTTTAATTTACGACGGTGACCAGCCTGACTTATGCCCGGTTTTATGATCCACGCGAACTACTCGGAAACAAGAGTGTCGGCTTTTTAAGAATTTTACACTCCTTTTACTCGAGCTTAGTAACATTATACGTTTTAGGTGCTAATTTATAACGCTCCTATATTTTTGTACTGATTGTGCTTGTGAGGTCATTTATGTTGGAAATGAAAAATTTATTAAATTATCGAAGGTAGGTTAAAAATCCGCTACTTAAAAAAGGCATTTTACAATAAATATGAATACTGGCTTTCGCTTGCGTGTGTGTGGGGCTGGGGGGAGGGAGTATAAGGTAGCCTGTGAGTTAAGTGAGGCTACAAGCTGTCCAGCCGTTTTTTCACGATTGAGTAATAAACGTCAATAGAAAATAACAATAAGAAAAACTTTATCCCGAACAGAACAATTGTTAAACAATAGAAATGAAAAAAATATATATATTTATAAGAGTTTGGTTAGTAAGCTGATCCGTGCTTGTATTCCTTGTCAATGTAGTATATTTATTTGGTGGTAGGGCTTCGTGCAGGCCCGACTAGGTAGGGACAAACCACGCATCGTAATATATTCTTTTATTTCTCTTTGAAGGGTGAATGAGCCAGTGTAACTACAGGCACAAGGGACATAACTTCTTAGATTCCGTGGTTGGTGAGGGTTTAGGAGTGAGAATGTTTAGTATATCTTTATTAGCGCCTATGTCTGTAAAAAATGTGTTTTTGTACCGTTCTTGCTAAAATCATAATTATAACTTCCAAAAATTTGACATTTTTTGCCCAAAAATTGGTGTATATAAAAGAGCAGTTCGTGATATCTTAAAATGTTAACTGTTTCTAAATTGATAATGTACTTATATGCTGTTTTAATTTTTGTTTTAATTTTAATTTTAATTATAAATATATATTTTTTTGTGTATTAGCTTTAAGTGGAAACTTGATTGATTTGTGTTTTATGTTATTTTTGTTTTATATTACAGTGTTTTTAAAATTGTTTGTTTCCCAAATAAATAAATAAATGTCCATAGTCGGTGGTGACATAAAATAAACCCTCTTTTTCTTCACTCGTGTAATCTCATACGAGAGAAAGAACATATAAACCTGACATGACTCATGTGTATTTAAGGCGCAGGAGCAACGGTCAGCCTTACGTGCTTTCCAAAGTACGGTAATAAAAACATCGGTGGTGCTTTGGTGATTAATATTTCGTACAGTACTTCTATGAGCAGTGGTGACCACTTACCGTATGGTGGTTCATTTGCCATATTTGAATAAATCCCTCATTCCTTTAATTTACCTGGTGGTTGAGTTTGGGCTTACAATAAAAAAATACATTAAACCACAAATAGTGTAAAAGATTTTTTCTATGTCATAACGAACATTGGTCACGTTATATTCGAGCACTGAGCAAATAATTGCGCATAGATTATTATCACGCGGCTAAAACTTTGTTAGTTTTTAATGAATGCACTTATTAAATATCGCGTGTCATACTTTTAATCGAGCTTTTAATATGCGACCATAATTGACCAGTTAGCACTCTTGTAAACCTGGTCGTGACATGACATTTCGTTGTAAAATAGCTTAGCGGTAAAACTGTTCTATAATTACCAAGTTGTAATTTAACAGCCGAGATGGTCCAGTGGTTGGAACGCGTGCATCTTAACCGATGATTTCGGGTTCAAATCCAGGCAGGCACCAATGATTTTTCATGTGCTTAATTTGTGTTTATAATTCATCTCGTGGTCGGCGGTGAAGGAAAACATCGCCAGGAAACCTGCAGGTGTCTAATTTCAACGAAATTCTGTCACATGTGTATTCCACCAACCAGCATTGGATCAGCGTGGTGAAATATGCTCCAAAACTTCTCCTCAAAGGGAGAAGAGGGCTAAGCCCAGCAGTGGGAAATTTTACTACCTACCTACCTACTACTTACCTACATATACATAATATGATAAACTATAATTTTCTTCGAAATGTACATCCTAAAGATATTAGTAATTTAGCAAATAAATCATTCCTCACATTATCAAAACGCCACCAGCTTTGGGGAATAAAGATGTTGATGTACTTTGTGTCTTTATTAACACTTGCTCAAGTGAAATATCACATTATCGTATTTTTCTTGTAATTATATTTTAAGCACTCTGCTAATTCATAGTATTATTTTAAGAAGCGATTTGACCTATAAATGTATTCATACTGGTCGTGATAAAATTTGGTCAGAGTTCCCACCATGTTTGTGTCCATTGTAAATATGGATGATGATAGCTTAACATTACATTAACAGCCTGTAAATTTCCCATTTCTGGGCTAAGGCCTCGACTCTCTTAGAGGAGAAGATTTGGAGCATATTCCACCACGCTGCTCCAATGTGGATTGTATACACATGTGACAGAATTTCGTTGAAATTAGACACATGCAGGTTTACTCACGGTGTTTTTCTTCACCACCGAGCACGAGATGTACTATAAACACAAATGAAGCATATGAAAATTCAGTGGTGCTTGCTTGGGGTTGAACCCGCAATCATCGGTTAAGATCGTGCATCCTAACCACTGGCCCATCTCGGCTCTGATAGCTTAAAATTTACCAGAATTATTCCTAATATTACACAGCTTGATCTAGAGATATGAAGTAAATCATAATGAATGAGCTATCGTGGCTTACATTTAAAATATGAATATTATACTGAAGATATTGAAAATACACACATATTTTGGAATAAAAATACTGTAAATAATTACTACTGTCCAAATCATGCATCCGTGAAGGAGAGCAAGAATATTAGCAGAATTTCTCAAGGGAGTTGAGTCCCGTTCAACCGCAATTCCAATTTTCTGGGAGAAAAATGGACCAGCATTTGTGTCGCCAGTGGAAGCAATGAGACAGGTATGTTATTATCGCTAAAAGTTACGAATATTTCAATTGCAAACGGTACAAAATAAATTTGGAATCAGGAAGAAAGAAAGAGGAAAAATTATCTTCAAAATAACATAGCGGTAATTAAATAGAATTAAAAATTAAAAAAAAATATTATTCATACTTCTACACTAATATTATAAATACGAAACAAACTGTCTGTCTGATACGCTTTCACGGCCAAACCACTGAATCGAAGTTGACGAAATTATATATGAAAAAACTTGAACCTGAATATACCTCAAGGAAATAGGTTACTTCTGTTATAAGCAACACCCGTAGAGTGAATGCAATGTAACTAAGAGCTTGGTGTAGTAATCGAAGACCTCTAATTAAAGAGGATTTTTTGGTCTGTTTGTACGTTTCATCATTTACCGCTGACTTATTATTTGGATATTTGACGGGATCAATGAACCATCATATGCCGAGCGGAACGTCAATAGTGGCAAGAACATGTTTTATTATAAAATTAATTCAGCCGTGTTCGAAAACCTAAACTGAACCACATTGATAAATAAAATTCAATAATTTTTCAGAAATCAACTTGCAAAATTATAAATAGGTATGTTTATTTCAAAAACTAAATAACATAATTCGATTCAATATCTGTACGTTCTATATTGTGTGCGTTAAATTAAAATTAAACTTAATTTTTATATACTCTAGATATTCTGTCGGATGAAATTCGGCCACTGTAACCAACTCGTAGGGGAAACATGGCGGAATAAGCTCCTAAACTTCTTTTAAAAGACCTTTCATCTACTTTACATTTATTCAATTATTTTTAACATTAAATTAAAAAATTAAAGGAAAGAAAAGTTTTTATTAATTCATATTATCAAATCAATTGTATTTAATTCAAGTAATCTTTACAATAAAGCATTTTTGAATCGTCAATATTTCAGCGAGAAGAAACGGCAAGAAACTCGCATAGCTTTTTTTTTAAATTACCAGATTCACAATGAATATTCATATTCAGAAAGTGGTATGGGAACCCGAGCTAAATCCAAACGCATTTATCTAAGAATTATTATTTTAATGTATATTAGGTATATAAATAAAATACTATTATTTAGTTATAATTAATTTATTATATACTTATTAATAATTAATCTGTTATTGCTTCAATATTTATTGTTCTTATTTCTATAAATAGGGGATTTGATTTTGGTATATTGGAATATTATGGACCAACGCCGTGTTGAATAAAAAAAGTGACATACAATGTATGTATTCAACATAATATACATAAATATATGTCTAATTATGTATATCAAGGTATTAAGTTTTATGATCACATGTATGTAGTTTATTGCATTTTTTTAATTATATATTGAATATTTTCTGAGCTTACTGACATATACAAAAACAAGTTTATATTTACTATGAAGTATTTCGTTCAATCATATATATATATATATATATATAGTTTATTCTTCTGTCTGTTTTAAATTACTAATTAATTAATTGCAATGTATTAATAACAATAATTATATTATTTATGATTTCGTACACGTTGTATATGCAACACTATTATAAAACAAGATGTGTTTTCGGTTTCGGTAAGTCACTTCGTATGTCGATCGTGAAATGTTAAAAAACCGACAGTGATACGCCATTTTGATGCGAGTATCGTCTGTTACAATAATAATAATACTTATAGCGTTGGTCACTTTTTTGACATTTCACGCTCGGACTCAGCTTGAGTTTGAAGTTTTATTTTTTTTCATAGAATATTTTACAGGGTTTAGACAAATGGATTCGATTCGATTCGAAGCGATTTCACTTATCAAATATCACGTCACTTCTAAACATTCTGATATCTTCTACGAACTATTGTTACTATGATCGATTACTTTTTTTTTCTACTAAATATATTATATTATAGCCGAAGATGTATATGTATCAGTTTAGCTCTGGGTATTTATAATAAAATTAATAGTATTTTTTCGGCTTCTGGCGTAATGAATGATCCATCGTTCATTTCTCATTGAAATAATTTTCATATGTTTAATTTTATATAACACATCGCACTTCAGATAATACGGAGATATTTTAAATATAATTAATGCCTTAATTTAATTTTGCAATTGCATAAGACTTTCATGCTATTGAAAATCTATTATCAATACATTTGGATATAGATATATTATTAAATATATTAATTAAATATAACACATAATAATCATACTTTGTCACTATCATACACATCTCGTTAAACATAGGTAAGAGGGAGACGGATAAAAGACAATAATTTATGTCTAGTTTAGTTTCGATGCATTTGTATTGTTGGTTCATTTGTTTATAACAAAACTATTTGAGATCGCACATGACTATTTAGCGTAAAGCTACTTCAACATATTTGCTACAAACACAATTAAAAACCAAGTAATTGCAAACGTTTCAAATCAAGTGTGGCAGCTTTTCACTTGGTCTTTTGAATGTTTTCTAAGAGTAATATATTTAACAAAACTTTAGTCACATTTTCTTATTCAACAGGAGTTTAAATTTTTATTTATCGAAAAAGATCTATATCTACAAAAATAGCTTAGAAAAGGAAAAATCGTTATAAATCACAAAAGCCTTTAGATTATATATTATAATGAAAATCGTTTCTTATTTATTGCTGATAGATTTTATAAGGTAAAGGTATTACAAGTTTTCAACAGAATTGTAGCTGGAGTCTGAAAACTGGAGTCAAAAAAGAAAACTTTTTTTTTTTTACATATCAAAAATCTCGTTAAGTTTAAATATAAACCAAATATCGTTAACATCGTTCGAAAAGAAAATAATGGAAAAATCAATGAAGAAATCAACGAAACCAGATGAAGACGATAAAGAAAACAAATCAGTTAAAACGCACGATCCTATGACTCTAGCTACGATACTGCAAACGGTGTACCTATTTAAATTAACACACATACATACGTACTAATCACCTAAACTATTTACCTAACTCGCAACACATCACATAACATCCTTAAAATCTCTTAATAATAATCTTATTATGATTTATTCTAATACACAAATGTCAACAGGAAGAATATAGACGTTATAATTTAAGTTAGCGTTTAAAATATCTATTATTCGAATAACAATATCACATATATAACTAGACAATAAATTAATATTAAATACGATAACAATCAACAATCATCTACGTATATACATTCGATGATAATAGCTTGTTTATATAAAATACATCGCTTAATCTGAATTCGTATATAATAATTATGTGCGTTATGACTGAATATGATCACGTTAATGCGCGTTAAGTCGATGGCGCAAAAGCTGATGTCGATGGAGAAGTAAAGCGTGACAGAGAAGCTGATGAACCACCTGGTACTCTATTTGTTAATGTCGACAGTAACGCTGGTGCCGAAACAGCCGACGATGAGTTACCAGATATTAACATTATATTTTCAAATTAAGCTTTTGCGCTAGTGACTCAACGATTTTCTACGTTATTAGTTCTAACACCGTCCGATAAAACTATATATAGTGAAATACACACAGACAAATATTGGAATATATTATTTTATTTCTCTACATTTGATAGAATCTAAACACATATATTTAAATAGTAGGAGAATCATTACGTATATAGCTTAAATATAGCATACACAATTATTTTGTTTATTTTTATTTATTTTTTTTGTTTTTGTGAAGAGTTTCTCAATCTAAAAGCTTTATCTTAAGATAAAGATGAAGTAATTATTCGATCGATTAAACGAACTTCAATTGAAAATTTTACATCTCGATATTAAACGAATTGATTAAACCGACGATTAATTTAAAATAATAAATTTGATGTAATACGGATTTCAAAAATACAAATTCGATGATTTGTTCCAAATTCACAGATTGTTTACATCTATGACTAAACATGCAACAGTGATTAGATAAGAAAAACTTTTATCCTAACGACGTGATGAGAAATTGGGAAGCAAATTATCGCTAGTTAAAGATAAAACTTAAGTCGTTCTATTTATAGCAACCATACATACAGGTGAAATAGGTTTCGAAACCATAATTACAATAGCATTACGAAGTCTTAAAAGTAGTCAACGTTTAAAATTTTATAGGAATAGGGGATACACCTATGTCAACAGAATAACTCGCGATACAAATACAATTTCTAAAAGGACAAAGATAATGGATCAGGAATATAAATTTGTAAAGTTATCAAAAACGTCTCTAGTTTAAGGGAAAAGAGTTTGACTAAAAGCCCTTTAAATTTTTCAATGATATCGGATACAAATAAATCAATATTCAATACGACAACAATATACACTAACATGAATATCTTTGAAATTTTAGATTTGAATATGGCAGTTTTCATTATCTAGATGTACTAAGTTATTAATTATTCATTATTAATACTCATAGTAGCAAAGGAAGCGACTATTTAAACAACATTAAAATTAAAGTTGCTTTAATACAATAAATCAGAAAGCATTAAAATTCACGACATATTTTTAATCGACATCATGCGCGATAGATATTTGACCTGATTTAAACATTAATAGTAAATCTATATAAATTATATTTGAACTTATAACGTTTCGAATAGATTTGGTTTTAAACTTAGTGTTTTTTCATAGATGTGATTCTGGTAAAATAATGATTTCATTATGTTTATATCTCTCATCTCCTTTAAAAATACGTGAAGAAGAAGCAAACGAAGACAAATCTTCTGAAAAATCTACCGGAGTCTTACTAACGCGACGATATTGTCTTAGTCCCTGTTATATTTTATTCGATTTCGACGGATCGTAGTATTCCGTATCAAGACAAACCCTTTAGAGGATTACAAACAAAAAGGACGGCTACTTAGTGCAATCTATATTCAATTGTTGATAAAGTATCTAATTGTAAAAAGTTTGTGGAGGATCTAGTATTTTGGGATGATGCTTCATCTAACAATTCTACTGACAATACGGGACTTTGTTTTATACACATAACTCGAAGTATTGTTATTAAAATATTAATGAGTATTTAACAATATGGCGTATTTGTTAAATATTGCTGAAATTTATCAAGAAACTTATTATTTTTTTAGATTTAAAAGATTTTGAATGCCGTTGACTTAATAGATATACAACTAAACATAAAATAGACGCTCCAGCTGAAATAGATAACACAAAAAAAATTCATAATCCTAAGCATCAGACAGATCACATTAAACGCTAAGCACATGATCTAATTTAATATATCATAGTATTTAATAATATAACTATTACTAAGTTCGTTTAACGTAATATTGTCTAAATTACATCGCTTAATAGTCACGAATATACGCCTAGCGAGATATTAAATATAAGAAAATTAGCGTAGTGATTTTTTTTCTTCGATATGTCAGGCAGTAAGGTCTCTAGGCCACAGAATTTTGATCCATTTGTTATTGTCATAAATGTATGTAGATACACTAACAGTACTGCAGTGCTATTTTTAAAGAACTCTAGCTATTTTGATGTATTTTGGTGTATCATTTGAATTATACAAGCTATCGTCACTTGAAGATTTTTGACATTGGATTACGATTTTCAAATGTGTTGAGTTGAATTTCAAGTATTAGTGAACAGCTCTCTTTAAATGCTTATTTATTTTTCAATTAAATTTATAATTAATTTCTCGAGTAAAATATTTTCTTGAACGATATGTTAATCCAATTATTTTCTTTAGTCTACATTAAGACTCTGGTAATCATTTATGACAATAACATTTTAAGCAATTATACACCATAGAGATTTGATTTGATGTGTAATATAATTGTACATACATATCATCTTATAAGTACATATCTTATAGCTGTCATTAGAATACTTAGAAAGCAAATAATATGTAATATAAAACAAAGTATTGCAAGTCTTTCTCATACCAAAAATATCTCACTTGACGATTAAAAAGTTCATATAAGCTAGAACGGAATAGGTTCTCATCTGAAAGGCTTATGAAGAAATAATAAAGTTGAGCAATTAAGCAAATTATTCGTACGGCGATAGACTTACTGTCCTAACAATATAGTAATAGTCCAAGTTAGTAAATTGACAACGTTTTTCGTTACATTATATATATCTGATGTACATACAGCAACTGTTTTCCTCAAAACTATTTGTATTTCTATAAGAAAAAAAAAGTGTAGTAGCTACTTTTTTATTGACAAAATAAAAATTAGCAGAACTAACTGGGCTTATATATTCTTTATCATTCTTTGTTTCTGTCAACACATTAACGACTAATTAGAATAATTATTTAAATCAGTGTATGAGGATTTAAAAGTGTGTTTATTACGATTTAATCGATAAACAACTGTACAGGACATATTTTGGTAAACATGTGTGTGTGTGCAAGTTTCAGTGCACTCTTTATTCCGTTATTCTTACAATCCAATGGAACGACAAAACTGACACGATCGGAAAGGGTTAAGATTTGGGATCGTTTTACGAGTTTTACTAGACACGAGAGTGTGAACACTGCGAAATGCTCCTACAGAATCTTTTTTTGTAAGAAACCCCAACAACTGACCTCAGAACCGCAGCCTTGAAACTAGCTATAAAATTTTCACTTTAATATAGACTGATTTACATTTAAAAGAATACACGATCAAGATGAAGAGTAGTCTTCTGTCGATAGAAGACTGAGAGTTTAAGAACATGACGGAAACTGTTGCTGCTGTCATTATAATTGTGACGAAGCTTATTTTAAAGGCAGAATAATTAAGTACATATAGATTATTTCGTTAAACACTAAGACGTCATCTACATACACATATGCAACATCAATACGATAGTACATTAAAAATTTCAAAATCTTATTAAGGATTCAGTAACGACTAACTTGAGATTAAATAACAAAATAACGGTATCTCGTATCAACAACATCGAAGTTATATTGAATTTTACTTTACTATTTACTAAATGAGAACCACGATAATATGATTTATAGTCTTTGATAGGTTCAGCATCATAGCAGGCTTTAGAATTAGCACACAGAATAGTTACATCAACGTATTAAGGATATAATATATTATTCAAAGACGATATAAAATATAGTGCTCTATGCCCTAAGTCTGTTAAATGATTAAGATAATAAATTAATTTGAAACGTCAAATCGGACAATGTATCCAATTGCCTTGCATTTTGGTCCTATTTATTGTTTAATGATTTCCATAGTGAGCTTCGCATTGAAACAAATCTACAATCTAGATAATAAATTAAACATAATAACGATCATTCCATATCAATTTCTCCATGATTTTAAATATAACATTGAATTCTTTGACAAATATGTAACTTTTAATGAAATAGAGTCTTCTACGCAAGCTGATAAACGATTGCTTATAAGTGTATATGCTAAAGATTCGCTTCATACCGATAATGGAATCAAATTTTTCAATGACTATGTTAATTTTTTCTGAGGCGATGATACTATTTACTAAAATCCTCTTCCAAGATAACAGTTAACAACGATTACAATAACTTAAAATTTGAATTTTTCTCACAATATTAATATACGTAATGACATTAAGGGTATATTTATATGTGAGAAATTTTCAAATTTCGAGTATCTATCACATCTTGGACCCCAGATTTGTCTCATTGTCAATAGCAATTGTAACGAAAACGTTTAAAAAATAGTTTTTCCTCTGATCTAGGTCTTAGGGCAACAAAGCAATCTTATTCTATTGAT
This sequence comes from Vanessa tameamea, assembly GCF_037043105.1. Classification (NCBI taxonomy): domain Eukaryota; kingdom Metazoa; phylum Arthropoda; class Insecta; order Lepidoptera; family Nymphalidae; genus Vanessa; species Vanessa tameamea. The sequence continues at coordinate 8,199,043 of NC_087334.1, forward strand.
GAACGAAAATCCTTTATAAGGATAACAAGCGATATCAACAAACTTTTATTGAGGTATAATATCATCTAATGCTAGCAACTCATCGACTTTGTGCTTTAATTCGTTGCGTCTCGCGCTCACATTTTAACGATATCATTATTTATTAATGGTTATATTATATCGCATCAGAACGTGTTATGCTTACAAGTGAAACAAGTAACGTAGTCATAAAAACAAAATATATTCGAAAATAGAAGCGATTATATCATCCGCGTGAAGTAATGTTGAATAAGTTACTATTTAACCAAAATTTAACCGAATAATCAAATGTGATACATAACACGTTATGATAAATCTATTTTACCTTAATTTAATGATAGCACGTGAATCCACATTAATCGTCCTTATAAGTACCTGTTCGAAGCTAATTATTGTATAACATTTTATTTATCTAAGATATAGGTACAACCAGATATAGACAAAATTGTCAAAAACACACCCAATAGACGAGAGTCTTGAACACTTCTTTTGCATCACTTTATAAACCTCAACCATCTCAATCCAGTGCCATTCCCAAATGTATTGTGAAATAAATTTAGTAAGAAACACATAAATCGATTGAGCATAATAAAGATTGGAAGACTCGAGCGAAAGGAATGGTTCTTTTTTTTTTTGCAGAAATCTAAAAATATGTCTAAAAAAGCCGCTTACATTGCAATTATAAATACCTTATCGAATATCTAAACGAGATGTTTGTGTCTTTTTGATTCAAAATAACTTGACATTGATTTTATCATTTCTGAACCTGAAAATATAATAGGGAAATATTTGTAATATAAAATCTTAAATCAATCTGAATTATTCATCATCATCTGATAATAATATAAATAATGATACAGCTATAAAACTTAATCTAGACGATTATATCTTAACTGATGACTCATATAAAGTCAGTAAATAAAAGCGGGGTGAAGTGGGGGGGCTGGCACGCGGGGCTGTTTGTCCAATGGCGCGCAACATGAGGGCTCGCAGCAAGCCGTGCTATAAGGCGCTGGTAGGAGCGCGTACTGTGTCGGCGGAGCATACAATGCTGGTGCAGCTGAATAAAAGTCATTAATATTATTAATATATGTACTGTTACTAAATATCATATATTTGAGAAAGGACCTCCTCTTTTTTTGTGAGTAAGATGTAATGTTTTCCTTCCACCAAAGAATGTGTACATTTACAAAATAGGTATTTAAAGTGGTGCTTGCATCGGTCATAGTCCACGATCTTCAGTTATGATTCACCATCATAGCTCCATATGAGCTCCATATGAGCGAGCATAATATAGAAATAAAAAAATCAATGAATTAACATAGAACTTTCTATCCTTCTTTTAAAATGATTATAGAATACTTACTATCAAACGGTAGCGGATACACAGCGTAAGGTGGTGGTGGCATCTCGCACGGTGCGCAAGCTGGCAGTGGTGCCAGGGGAGGGCAAATCAGCTGATAGCAGAGAGGTGCCTGAAGAGGTGCAGCTTCAGACGTCAACATAGGCAGTTGACTTATCTGAAAAATTAAATAAAAAAGGGAATCTAAATATTACTTCAGAAAAATCGTAGTACCAAAAAACTGTACAGATAAAATCTTTAATAGATTAGAGATATTAGAGAGAGATTAGAGAAGAAACAGTTCTCTACGAATAGTAATAATTTCGTTTTGTATTGATAATATAATCAATATTTGGCTGCGAGATTCATCTCTGGATATGTGCCCTCATTCCGTCTACACTTTGATAGACATTTTCCTTGTAACGATGGAAGACTTCTCATAGAGATTTATGTTCAAACTTTATTTTTCCAAGATAAAATGTTTTATGGTGGTTTTTAGTTACCTGCTTTCGTACAGCTTGAGCGACACGAAGACGTCCCAGTGGTGAAAACATAACGCCACCGCTCTGAAAATAATATTAAAATACTTGTAAATATATAACGTCGTAACTGATTTCGTTTACGGTAGCTATTTTCAATAATAACCGACTACTCCTCAGCTTAGTGTAAGCACGTAAGAACATGATTTATTCTCCCACTCTTACAGTTCAATTGAACCGTTATTGTTCACGACTTGAAAGAATAGGAATACAGAAACGACTGTACACGCTTTCCGAGGCATGGGACTTGATCCTCTTGTGAGACTGTAAACGGTATTGTTAGATTTGAACTTCTGCTTAACTCTGCTGCTGCTGACAATTCCTTGACACAAAAACTAAATAATCCAAGTGTTCTGAATTTGAACCTTATACTATGATATCTCCATCCTTATAAGTTAGCAATTAGTCCAACGAGACAGTACAGTTTAAAGGTTCATTTTATCATAGTGTTTAAGATTTAGAATCGCTTGCGTCAAAACGTTTAAATATTATTATATTTATGGTATTCCATTAAAGGATCGTCAAGCAATATTCGTCCATACTGATAGGATTTTTACAGGTGAAACACGACCATTTCCAAATAAATTGATTCGATTTAAATCCCTCAGGATATCTCGGTCTGTTACTTTATCTCCAATATTTTTATAATGGTCTTGATATTTTGTGTTTTTTATATATTTTTTCTAGCCTCAAATCTCCAAAGAGCTACAATGTGACTTTAATGCATCTTTCTGTTATTTTAACTTAATTTTGTAGCTTGATACGGTTACCGTTACTTTTTGTTGAATATTTACGTGATATAGATTTGGAAATATTATTGGGTTTGTTCCTAAAGTAAAAGGATAATGTTGAAATGAATGTGTAAATGTAACTCTCGTTGATTTAAACTAGTAATTAGTCGACCTGGTACAAGTTATACGATAACTATAATATAAATACCAAATGTTAAAGCTATTGCAACAAATAACACATTAAGCATAGTCGTTTTCTCACTTCTCGATCTGTTATTAATCATTTCTTGATAGAACCTCAATTACTGTTCGGTGAACTCAATATTTTAACGTCTATATATTAGTATAATATTAATTATAAATGTGAAAATATCTCTGTATGTCTGTCTATTTATCTTTCAAATGGCCAAACTGCTAAACCAATTTTGATGAAATTTGGTATGAGAAGGCTTGTACTCCAAAGACATAGTCTTTTCATACCTAACGCCTGACGACCCCTAAAAAGCGAAGCCTAAGAAGCGAAGCGAAGCAACAACTAGTTAAGAATAAAAACATACCAAAAATGCACTCATCACAATCTACTCAAAGGAAAGAAATAATACAGAAGTATTAAATAATATTGTTTATATATTTTTTCGTTTTAACGCTTTTCAAAACACACATATTTGAAACAAAGCAACACGTATGAAAACGTAGACATATGTACGTCTTTAACACTTTTCGCTTCACAAAGACTAAAACCTAGAAGTGCCGCTCTCAACGGCCTTCTTTGTGGAACACTTTCCTTTTCAAGCCCTTTGAGAGCACCCATTGTTTCAGTAATCTCTCCTATTTTTAGATTCTTCTACTTTTCGCGAGGGTGTGTTTAGAATTTGAATTTCATATATATATAAAAAATATATATATAATTGTAAACGTGTTGCGCAGGAGTGGCGAGTACTTGTATGATTGCCCGTTTTGTTGCGTTTTGCAAAATATACCAAAAGATTATTACTAAGATTTTAATATATTTAAGATTAGTCGCTGAATGGTGTACAATAAACGCAGCATAATCGGTATTATTAGATAATTATAAAATAAAAAATTAATCTGGGTAGATGAGCCGTCCGGTGTTAAGTGGTCACTACCATCCACATAAGAAATATTACATAATCAACCTGTAAATTTCCCACTGCTGGGCTAAGGCCTCTTCTCCCGTTGAGGAGAAGGTATGGAGCATATTCCACCACGCTGCTCCAATGCGAGTTGGTGGAATACACATGTGGCAGAATTTCGTTGAAATTAGACACATGCAGGTTTCCTCACGATGTTTTCCTTCACAGCCGAGCACGAGATGAATTATAAACACAAATTAAGCACATGAAAATTCAGTGGTGCCTGCCTGGGTTTGAACCCGAAATCATCGGTTAAGACGCACGCGTTCTAACCACTGGGCCATCTCGGCTCGCCCATAAGAATCCCCATAAGAAATATTAACTATTCCATAAATCGCCAATGCACCACTAACGCTTACAACTAAAATGTTATGCCCTTTGTGCCTTTACTTGAACTGGCTTGATCACCCTTCAAACCAAAACACATTAATACTAAGTATTCTGCTTAGCGTTAGATATGAATATCCCGACTTCATATGAATAAGATTCCACAGTTAAATTGGCCTATTAAAAATTTGAGGCTCATGTCAAAAATATGACGATTCAAAAGCGCTTTTATGAGCCTAATTGAATAAAGAATATTTTGATTTTGATTTGATTTATGAGTACCTACCAAGACGAGCTTGCACAAAGCCTATCACCCAATAAAACTGTCAACTGTGACTGAAAATTAAAAACTAAAAATATTAAAAAGAGAGTTACAATATATTTTTTCTAAGACAGTTCGCCTAAATCGGCAAGCGTTATACAGCATTATAATGAACGGGAAACTATTCTAAGGTGAGGCTAAAGAAAGACTGAAAGGTTTTTCGCCTTCCACATCCGATTGGATATTATAATTTTGTTTGTATGTTATTGTTATATATTAATAGTTTTTGTTAGGAAAGCTTTTTTAAATAATTTATATCTGTTTATTAAAGTCGAATACGTTATGTTATCTATGCAGTTGTTTTGACTACATGGATTGTTTTCTTTATGGTATCGGTAGTACGAGCAAATGGGCCACCTGAGGGTAAGTGGTCACCACCGCTCACAGACAATGGCGCTGTAAGAAATATTAACCATTCCTTACATCACCAATGCGCCACCAACCTTGGGTAATAAGATGTTATGTTCCTTGTGCCTGTAGTTACACTGGCTCACTCAACCTTCAAACTGGAACACAACATTACTGATTACTGTTGTTTGGCGGCAGAATATCTGATGAGTGGGTGGTACCTACCCAGACGGGCTTGCACAAAGCCCTACCACCAAGTAAAACTACTGGACTATTAAATTTAATCACGATATGTATTAACGGTTTTTGCTTTGATCAAAAAACTTCAGATTTTGAAATTACATCGAATTTTGCAATCTTTGAACAATCGGATACTCGAATCAAGATTGATGTAAAAAAGATGTACTTAACAAACATTTTTAACATGAAAATTTCTGAAAGTTTTGAAGGTTTATATAATGACGCCCTTTACCCTACAACCCTACAAATAAACGGAAGGGATCGAAAACCCTCGTGAGGGAAAAGGAAGATTACTTTTCATCAAACGATTCCTTTGAATTACCATAAAATTGCGTATCAGTGCAGAACATGGGGATCTATTGAAATATCTATGTATTAATACGTGAAGCAGAAACTTCGTAACCCTTTTCATGAAAATACGTCTACCTAATATGCATTAGAAATACATCAAATAAGAAAAAAATCATAGTCACTAACATGCGATAGACACACTCAAACATATACATATTTAATATGAAATATTATACATACACGTCATGTCCAAGTTAAAAAAAATACGCTTTTCTGACATTTTTTTTTTAATTGTAATAATAATAAGGTATCGTCCAGCTGAGCCTAATTTTTATATTTTTCGAATCAATCGAATGTATGAATGAATAAATCATATATTTTTGTTAGATATTAATGACGATCGATCAATGAACGCTTAATATTTTTTTTTTATTGTATAGGTAGGAGGACGGGCATATGAACCACCTGATGGCTTGTAGTCACCACCGCCCATAGACATTAGCGCTGTAAGAAATATTTTCATCGCTAATGCGCCACTAACCTCATGAACTAAGACATGTCCCTTATGTCCCTTGCATTTCAAACCGAAACACAACAGTTAGTACTGTTGTAGTATGGCTGTTTAGTGTTGGAATATGTAGTGATATGTGATGAGGGGGGCTTGCACAAAGCCCTATCACTAAGTCAAACATATGTTTACGCACATACTGAAGCACTAAATTATATCATGGGTAGTCTTGATGATGAGGTCTTGAGGACGTTCTTAGCAAAAGAAAATGCTCAGAATCAGATCATCAACATCTTGCATGTACTGTCACCTTTCATTTGAACCAGTATTATGAAGCTGTATTAGTACTACAGTAATAGTCAAATTTGAAAAAGCTTAAAAAATATTATAGTTTTTTTAACTAGTTGTTGCTTCGCTCACGTTTCCGATGTTGGTTGTCGGGGATATGAAAAGTAGTTTACGTCCTTCCTTGAGGTTCAAGTTTACTTTTTACCAAATTTCGTCAAATTCGGCAGACAGGCAGAAAAACTTTAGCATTTATAATATTAGTATAGAAGATGACTATAGACGACAACACCACACACACACGGGGTTGAAGTTATCATTTTTAACGAGAATGACACCCTTCCGGAGCAGCCAGTACCAAATAAAAGCAAAGTACCTAAATATTCATCGATTCGTCTATTGATTTATTTTCTAAAGAGTTACCATACACGTTTGTACGAAAATCTCTATTGTATCAAGGCCGTTTCAGCTTACAGAGTGATAAATTAGAGAATAGATAACGATTGAACTATAAACATTTGAGACGAAACATAAATTATATTTATCTATAGTATTATAACGTGAAATTTTTTATGTCAAGGTCGGATGGATATTTGGGCGTCTGAGCATCCAAATAATGACTATTGTATTACGATCAATACGAGACTAGAGTTGAAATGAGCGTCAAATAAAAAAAAAATTGGTCACGTGACGCAACGCAAATGTGAAACATCGAGGTTGATGATTATTGACATAATTTAAGCTTAAAGAATACCATAAAATAATAACATAGAGTTTCGATATTAAAATAAATTCTAATATTTTTTTTTTTCGTAAAGAATAACTAATATTCCTATTTACCCCTCCATTTAAGCTCAAAGCTTGTGTTAGGAGAGGGGACGATAATAGCCGAAGGGGCCAGGGTAGCCCTAGGATATCGATCCTGTGACTTTTTACATCGCAGGGCCACCCCTTAAACCATTTCGCTATTGACACATAAAAAAGTCTTTAACTTGGTTTTGATATCCTCGAAATGTGTTTCTGGCTTAGTGTAAAATAGTCTTAAAGCCTTGTAAAAGTTTCTTTACTATAAAAGAACATGGAGTCTATGGCGTTCATTTCCATGATCGAAAATCGCTTCATAGAACGTGTATCTATATACAGGGTTGGAAGAGTAACCGATTCGTACCGAACATCGCTTGGCTCGCTCGTGTGGCCGATCATTTATTCATCGACACGATGACAGAAGGGTATGGTACGGTTAACTCGCTTCGTTGGTCTAGTGGTCTAACTTATAAGGCTATAGATCCTGAGGTCTTTAGGTTCAAGCCCCGAACTGGACAAAGAAAATGATTGCATTTTTTTAAAGACAAAACTGACAACAAAATTGATGCATGTCTGGTTTTGGAAGCCAGTAAAAAAATTTAAAACTCATATAGCAAAATATTGATAAATAAGATACATTGCTCAATATAAGATTATATCAATGACAAAAAGTGTGGATTTAGTATTTGTCAATCAAAGTATTTATAGGCAGGATATTTATATCTTTATTAACATAATTTGTAATTATAATGTAGGAAAAGATGTGTTTCTGAGTTTCTTGTCAGTTCTTCTCGGTAGAATCTACATTCCGAGCCGATTGTAGCTTTAATTTAATTCAACGCTGTAATCTGACAGTTAAAAATTTTTTATGGGCCTACTTGAATAAAGAAAATTTTGATTTTGAATAATGATTGCAATCCAGTGCCTTGGGACATTCTCTCATTTTGAGGCTTAGAGATTATTTAAACGCAGTTCGAAGGAGCCGAGATGATCCAGTGGTTAGAACGCGTGCATCTTAACCGATGATTTCGGGTTCAAACCCAGGCAATTACCGCTGAATTTTCACCTGCTTAAATTATGTTTATAATTCATCTCGTGCTCGGTGGTGAAGGAAAACTTCGCCACGAAACCTGCATGCGTCTAATTTCAATGAAATTCTGCCACATGTATATTCCACCAACCCGCATTGGAGCAGCGTGGTAGAATATGCCCCAAACCTTCTCCTCAAAGGGAGAGGAGGCCTTTTATTTTTATTCATTCAAATTTTTATTCAATAAATGCAAGTAGAGTTGAGATTTATGAAATAATTAAGCACATGAAAATTCTCGTGCTCATTGGTTTGAGCCCTCAATTCAAATTCCATATTCAGGTGTTCTAATCCCTAGGCCATATCGCATAATGCATCTGACTGATTCAATGATCACGGAAGGGTAGCGCTCAAACCTAATAGGTTTCAAAGTTCACGTGTCTATTGTTGTGTGGAGGACGGTGGAATTTAATTAAATATTTTTGACAGTGACAGATGACGGCTCAGCAAAGTAGTTTTCATACCGCAGTTACCACATCGCAGGGCTAAATTACCTTCAACACTAGGCTTTGAAGGATTGTCAGAAATATATTAAAACAACATTTAATTAAAATATACCATAGTTCGTTTGACAGATTTAACTGATTTATTCATAAAAGTTAAAGTTAAACCACTAACTGAAGGAGAGAATGAGAAAAAGCGAGACTGAAGCCTGAGCACGAAATCCTAACGTAAATATTGTATTACTTAAAACAATAACAATTAAATTATTTAAAATGTTAATAAGAATTTTTTGTTTCTTACGTTTTGCAAGGTCAAGAATGCAAGATACCATACAAAAAAACATCGTTACGTAATCTTTTATAAAATTCGTTTTGTAAGTTTTTAATTTGATTACATGCAAGTATCTTAATTGCAGCGGAAAGTCGAAGCAGAAAGCTGATATTATTAACAAAGTATTAGTTTTTCCTTAAAAGTTTTTATATTTTGTATTTGCTTATTTTTAAATATAATAAAAACGTATAAGATAGAAATTATGTTGCGCTTTATTGAAAATTAAATTCTATTCGCTTTTTAAGGTATTATTATTTATAATGATAAGCTTTATTAAAGGTATAAAACTAACATAACTTATTAATATACACTTCATATTATATAAGAATAAAAGTAAAAAATTAATAGTTGAGAATGTCCCACTTCTGGGCAGAGGCTTCTTCTCTCTTCAAGAAGATTTGGAGCATATTCCACCATGCTGCTCCAATGACGTTTGACGAATACAGAATTTTATTGAAATTAGATGTATAGGTTTTCTCATTATGTTTTCCTTCGCTGTCGAGCACGAGATGAATTATAAACACAAATTAAGCACATGGAAATCAGTGGTGTGTAACTCATCTAACCACAAGGCCATCTCGGCTCTTACTATAATACCAAAGGCCGATATTTTAATACAAAAAAGAAATAATATAAAGATAAGAAAAGATATACTAATAAAGGACACAGAGACTGTAGAGAAAAAAAAATTACAACATGGCCATAATTTTGTAGATATGTCAGGTTTGGGTAGTTTTTCTTTGTATCCAATACAAAGAATTAATTTCATAGTATATATTTCATAATAATATAATATAGATTCTGAACTATTGACTAAATTTGGCTATACATTTATTTATTAAGACAACCAACCGTAGATACAATATTACATTAAAATAAAAAAATTCAAATTACATTTCAAAATGATCTAGGCAGAAGTTCTACTACTTACAAGTAGTCACACCATGCACTATAATATCACAATATTTATTAAAAATATAAATTAAATATAAGCAATAATTAGAGATAAGAAGTATAATACATTTTTTTTAACTATTATAAAATTAATACAAACCAATAAAATATACCATAAAAATTAGAAATGAGCACAAATTAAATTCTTTATTTTTCGATCGAACTGAGGGCGACTATCGTGACATATGTCTAATTCCCCATACCCCGGTCCCATTATAGATAAACTAGCCTACCATTTACGATACCCGACCAGTCCAGGAGATTAGAATCCCACGAAGATCAACACTGCTTCAAAAAGGCAACTAGCATACAATGATTAAAAAGCCTAGAACGAAAAAAAAAACTTCTCAAGGAAATTAAGACATTAAACCAGAAATGACGATTGTGATGTTAATTGGAACTAAATAATGCATGCACATCAACAACACAACAATAGAAAAATGAAGGCACATGTGTGAAGATTTGTTAGTAGTAAAAGTATTCTATATCGAATAATTTGCGCAAAAGCTTCCATTCATTGCACGTGTGTATTCCCAGGCTAAGGGGAATTATCCTTTACCTTTCAACCTTTCCTAAACCAGGCATATTCTAGACACGAGAACAATACTGTCTGGAAAACGGGTCGCCTATTTTAAGAATGGTAGGATTCGAGAATAATATATTTGATTTTACGTATATATATAACGAAGCTTTAAAACTATATATGTATATACAACATTTATTTAGGGGATTAAGCTATTCAGTTATTTGCTAAAGGTTAGTTTACTTGTACCAAGTGTACAGGTGTCTTTCGTAATGTCATGCATGTAGAATACAGAAGATTTGAAGGATATTCACCTCCAGTTTCTGAAACGCTTATTGTAAGTCTAATTAATTTAGCTTTAATCTGAAAGCTCATTGGTCGTCTATAGCGCCATGGGCTGCTATCGACCAACAGCTGTTCAGATAAGCGAAATTAATCAATTTAGCAAAGGCTGATTATCAAATATGACGCTAATTTGGGTCACGTCATGTTTAACCTTACAACAAAACTAAAATTTTAATAAAATAGAGAACTTTGTCTGCTTAATTATATATATTTCATTTTATATTAAAATTCAATAATGTATACTAAATTATGTATTTCATTTGAGTTATACTAAATATGAAATCGCGGAAAATGTCCGCCTCTGATAATTTACCGCAGGCAATAAGTTTAAGTAGCCTGTTTTGGAATCCTGCATTGCAAATTAATCAGAGTGCGAGTATGTGTAGTATTTATATATTCTTATGTTGTTATTGGCATTTGTGTAAGTAAATAAACCCGCCCTAGCTTACGTTATCAATTCTCCAAAGCATTTCTCCAAACCCAATGTGTGTCTGAAAAAATTGCTCGTCGACAATGAAACCACTTATAGCATATCTATTTTTTTGGCTTCTTAAGCTATGTTGTATTTTTTGTACCCAGTATCGCTCAGAATGAGTTTTCAGCATTGCACTATTTTTGGTCAGTTATGTAAATAACGCGTAAAATTAAAAAACACGAGGGGATGGAATATTTTGTCATAAGGGTTACACTTAAAAAACAACCTCGGTAATTTAAAGAAAATAAAACTTGCATTTTTTAAACTTATCTTCAAGCTGTTGCCGGTCTTTCTTTGCAATGACTCATTAAATTTAATTTTTTAATTTTAGTTTTATGCTTATTTTATCACGTGGTATCTGGTTTTGCTATTCTACCTTCTCTTTTTACGCGTAATGAATAAGAGACTATATTAGATATTTAAAACGTAATACAAAATTATAATTGTATTGAATTACGCGACGCGCGCCCGTAAAGCAGTCGTCAAGATTTTATGTTTCTTATTTTTTTTTAATTATATAATAGACAGCTGGATGACTAGTTCGGCCAGCTGGTGGTAGGTGGTCACCATCACCCATAGATACTATTGTCGTATTTGACCAATAACTTTAATGTCTTGTACCTTCAACTAAGCCTTCTTCATTATTTTTTCCATGAATTGGTAAAAACCGTATGAATTACGGCATTTTTTGAATTTATTGCCTTCAAACGTACAGACTTTGTTTTATACGTAGTGGTTACTTATTAATATAATCCAATACAATTTACACCAATATATTCGTACCGCTCAAATATTTACCAATTGTGTATTATAGGAAAAGATGAATGACTAAAACCATACATATCTTATCTTAACTTTATTGAATTTAAACCTGTTACATAACGTATCAAAAGTGATTGTAAAAGCTTACTTGAATTATATTTGGAAAGTAAAAAAAATATCTCTTTGTACTCAACTCGTAAAAATAATATTCGTGAAATCAGAAACTGGTTCGCCAGTATAATCTAAATTAAGCAAAATCAATAGGTATTTTCTCGTACCTACAGAGCCGCAAATATTCTGAGATTGAATCTGATGATGGCATTATATTTTGGGAATGTCTCCTCGCCTGTGGGTTCTAAATTGTAGAACATTAAATTGGCATTAATTGCCTAGCGTATTCATGAGATCTTCAACGGTTATATTCAAGAATCGATTCGTTTTGGTCGCGGATAGTAGAATTTTCTACTAGGCGTAATTTCGAAGTAAAATTCGAGGTAGGATAAGGGTCAAATAAAATGTTTATATTTAAGGATAACAAACATTTTTAAGCCGTGGCACTGGCGTTCGTATCCTCACCAAAGTTTCATCGTAATCGGATGAATGGTTTAGAAACGCTTAGAGGAATGCAAACATACAAATATCTATGTTATGTATTAAGATGAAAACTGATAGTACTATTTATTAATAAACGAGATACAGAAAAGCTACAGAAGTCGCATACGATGTAAAATATCTGTCAACTCACGGCCAAGGTATCATCTGACGGCAAACTCTAGCACCACATGCACATTGATGAAATCGGCTCAGAGAACAAACACACAATATTCATGTTTTGACGACCTCCGGAATCGAGTAGTGTGTACACCGGTTTTCATGGGTACGCCACTCTGAGGTCCCGGGTTCGATACCCCTCCGAGTCGATATAGAAAAAGTTCATTAGTTTTCTATGTTGTCTTGGGTCTGGGTGTTTGTGGTACCGTCGTTACTTCTGATTTTCCATAACACAAGTGCTTTAACTTACATTGGGATCAGAGTAATGTATGCGATGCTGTCCAATATTTATTTATTATATATTAAAAAAGAAGACAACAAACAACTATTATGGTTCTATCGCATAAACAAGCACGAGCAACAGACCCATTATAGCAGTCTCATATGATGGGAAACATTTGAAATCATAACTTACGATGGTAATAACCAAGGAACCTGACAGCCAACTTTAGCACCGCGCGTGGTCATTGGTCAAATTAAATAGCGTGCATTTTACCAACTGCCTGTTACATACTTTCGTTCTATTTCATGAAATCACTCCTCGATTGCAGGAAAGATGAAAATAGCCATACATAGATATACAGTACCTATCCTGTACATCTTAATATATTAATTTTTATGATATCAAATATTTGGCTTTGATTTTTTAAATAACTAAATAGATTATCAAAACTGAGAATGCGTTGAAAAAAGTGGCCATCTGTTGGCAGTACACGCACACTATTAAATTAGTATGACGTTTGGCAAGTGTCAATCGTAGCTGTCAGGCACACCAAGATAATAAAGTTAAAACTTTATTTTTCTCGAAGAAAGTGGGGACGAGCTGACAGTAATATAATAAACTTCGAATAAGATTCTCGGAATGTAACGCAGAAAAGTTGTTAAATTGTTTCGTAAATATACTTGTGGAAAACTTTATTACAACGGTATATTACTAATACACTACAGACAAACAATAGACGATATTAAATTGTCGAAAAATATTTGGCCCAAGATTATATTATTGTTTGAGTTTTAAGGTACCACCCACACATATATTCAAACTGAACTAAGTTGTGTTTCGGTTTGAAGGATGCCAGTGTAACTACTCAAGGGATACAACATATCAGTTCTCAAGGTTGTTAACACATTTGTATTGTAAGGAATTCTTAAAATTTCTTCCGCTGCTCATGTCTATGGGCAGTCGTGATCACTTACCGACAGAATACCCAATTTTCCTACTTTACCACACAAAAAAATATAGTGTACTGTATTTTACCAAATGTTATGTAAAAGAGTTACCATATGGTTTTTACGTGCTTATGATCGTAAAATACTTAGTACAACTGGCAGCAGTTTCACATAGGACTCAACTTCTTTTCTTTCGGTGATAAAAAATTTTTTTCAGAACCAAACCGAGGGTCCTATTCTGGTTCTGGAGACGTGGGATTCTAAAAGTCTGTATAATTGTAATTTAAAATTCCATCCCTACCTTCGTATACCCTCCAGTAACTCACTCTGTAACTGTAGGAATAAAGAATATGCCTCTGTTGAGGAGGGACAAATTGAAGGGACTTATACTGCCCTTACTCTTGCGTTCATGGCACGATTTAACCAGGCACGATAGCTTGCGTTAAAGCTGTTGAAGATAGGCCTGTCAGCACATTAACAAAATCGAGATATCTCTTGAACTCCACCACTCTGTTTTTGTGAGAAAAAATGACCACAACCTACTCCTGCAACTGCAAACCAATTAATGAGTTTCCAATTTTTCTTTATTGTACCACTGAATACTTCTCACTCTTAACAAACGTAAGTAATACGAAGTAGTCAAGGCTACCAGTCTTGTATTATATTGTTTGTAGAACAAAGTGTATTCGCTTTTATATATATTGTGTAGCTTTGTACATATCTAAGATGTAGATAAAAGCTCCAGGCTAAGACTTTATTCGAGAGAATGTCGCGGACTGTGTGCAGTGTCGACTGAATCGAAAGTTGAGATTTTCAGATCTTTTGCATTTAATAATTAAATATTAAATTTCAAAGACTTCTCTGCAAATTGCAATTATATAAATTAATTTATATCAAGATATTAAATATGAATCATTTTGTTAATTTTTTTTTTCACTTAATTGCATTCCAAAACTTAAACCAAAATATACATAACCCTTATTATAAAAGCAAAAATGAGTTTTCCCTTCCCATGCAAACCCTCCTCCCCCTTACCTCTCGAAGGTAGGCGAAGCCGTAGTTCAGGAAACTAGTACTAATATTTATTACTAATTGGTTTAATCCTTACCATCAATCAACCTTTTCGCTTCAAAGCTACTGATCCAATTATAAGTATTTAACCAATTTTAGTACCAAATGAACCGTTACTTAATGATGAAGTTATTATCGATTTAATTATATTAAGCTTACGAGTTTGTTTGTTTTTTTGAAGGACCTCATCTCATGATCTACTAGCCCGACTTGAAAATTACTTTATAAAATAAACACTTCCACCGGTTCGGAAAAAAAAAACTCTGACCTGAGAAGAACTTGCGAAAGAAACTCACGAAGTATTTTTTTTTTGTCAATTTTATGATTTAAAAATAGTCAATATGAAATATTTTAAATTTGGTAACAAAGGCATTTTGAACGCATTCTGAGATCCTTTTGTAGAACCGTATACATTGTCCCACAAAAGATTTGTTGACTCTATGTAGTCGAATAAGTTGAGATTTTTCATCAGATAGTCCATTTATTTAAAAAAGATAATAGACCATAAACATGAGTCTACATTGCGTCCGATCATGAAAATAATATCATCACATAATATGTCAAGCAATCCCCGATGTTAACGAAGTGAAACTAGATTAGTTATATTTAACCAAATTTACGAAGGTCTGATCGCATGGATGAGTTAAACCCTTATTAAAATAACAATATATGTTTTATTAACAACCAGATTGATTGTATTGTAACAATATATATTGGAGTCACATTTATTGATAGCAATGTTCGCTGCAATCCTTGTAAACGATTGCTAGTCTTAAACATTCAGCGTCGTCATATATTTTTCAATATTATTGGCGCAACGTTCTTCTTCAGCTATTAGCAGATTTTATTCGTTTCGCTCTCGCCGGATCAAAGATGAAGCAAAGTTTACATTCGTTGCATCGTTGATCGTATGTCTAGATATAAGGGCACAGATGCCGGGGTAAAAGGTTCTGGTAGGGCCGTTAAAATTTACTGGATTCTTCAGCCGATATTACATATACGAAAGGTGGATTACAAACGCAACAGAATTTTATTGAAATGCACATGTATCCGAATGTTTTTTTTGGGAATTGGGGAATCTTCAATGGATGCATAAAAAAGTTTCCATATCAAGGCGCTTGTAAGAATCTACTCGCATAGAGCACATTTTGATTTTTGATTATGATTTATTTAATAAGACGAGTTCACGTCCACGACGCAAAGAAGTCACGAGATTCTTTCTATTTAAGTATTAACAAGACAATATTATACGACGAAAGTAAATGTATGTACACTGCGACGTATTCAATTTGCTTGCCTTTTATTTCTCTCAATAACAAAGGAGGGAAAACAAACACGATGGAACATTCTAGTAGAAAACAATATGGCCGTTTGTTCTGTTAAAACTTATGAATAAACAAATGTTCGCTGTGAACATACCGATGGCCTTTTTAATGCGTTGGAAGATATAAGGAATTTTTATCATATAAGTTTGGGAATGTGAATGTGAATAGGGATGAAATAAGTTAGACTTAGTTGTTCTACCAATTAAGCAACGTTTGCAAAACTATTGCAAAAATGTATGCTTTTCATTTGTGCCAAGTTCTTTTGTGTCGCGATTTTTTTTATTAAAACAAATAAAAAGTAAAAAAAGTGACGTATATATAATTAAAGTGATTCAGCTTAAAATAAAACTTATAAAATTTCATAATTTCTAAGCTTGGGTTTTTTTTTTATAATCTAACTGTAATTCACCTCAATAGATTGTAAACTTCCGAAAGAGAATGCGTTAAATTGTAAGCAGTATGGTACGGTTCACAATCTTTCAACAGTTTACGAGATAGATTATAATCTAACGGTATTAACAATGTTACGGAGACATATACCTACTTTTTTTAATGAGTTATTTTTTTTAAAAGATAGTGTTTTTTATCTAAGTAAGAGAGAAAGAATTGAGACGGTAAGATGCTTTAGAAATTGATATTGGTCCTCTTGAGATGTCTTCCACCAATTTCCAATTTCATTCCAATTTCAGTCCAAGGTTTGAACCAATGATCTCAGAAACTTTGGCCTTTATCGGCCAATTTGAATATACCAATTTATTGCCAAATACAATTTTATGGCGATGAAGTTAATTACTATCCTTATATAGGGACAAAACTAGTCGTTGGATCGACGATATCAAGCGTTGATTTGGTAAATGGACATATACCCACAGGACGATGTTGCAACCATTGAAATCTGTGATTATTTGTATTGATACTTGGTGGTCGGTGTAGGTACTAGCCACTGATCAGATCTTCCTCCGCCAAACATCAGTATCCAGTATTTTGCATTCCGATTAACTACAAGCACGAGGAACATAACATCATAGATCAAAAAGTTGGTGACGGATTGGCGATGTGAGGAATAGTTAACGTTTATTACAGCGCTATTGTCTAAGGGCGGTGGTGACCACTTACCATTAGGTGCCAATTTGCTCGTCCGCTTACCTATATCATAAAAAAATTGAAATGTAACAGTAATAAATGTAACATAAAACATACATTAGCCTGTAAATTTCGCACTGCTGGGCTAAGGCCTCCTCTCCCGTTGAGGAGAAGGTATGGAGCATATTCCACCATGCTGATCCAATGCGGGTTGGTGGAATACACATGTGGCAGAATTTCGTTGAAATTAGACACATGTAGGTTTCCTTACGATGTTTTCCTTCACCGCCGAGCACGAGATGAATTATAAACACAAATTAAGCACATGAAAACTCAGTGGTGCCTGCCTGGGTTTGAACCCGAAATCATCGGTTAAGATGCACGCGTTCTAACCACTGGGCCATCTCGGCTCAATATATGTAAAGCAAAATTAAAATTAAACTCAATTCAGCTATTGAGTCAATTGGTCAATCCAAATATATGTCTGATATTAATCAAACGATTCAACCTAAACAGAGAGCTTTTTCATTTAGAAATGTTAACATACAACAATACGAAATTATTTTTAGTTTCTGTTTAGTTGCAAGTTGAAAAATATTTTGCCAAATGTTCGTATAAAATTCAGATCGTATCTAAAAAAGTGTCTCATTGAATGCCCTTTTGGAAATCAATATCACACATGTGTCAAAGTTACATCCAACATATGCAGGTATCCTTACGCTATTTTCCTTCACCATCTAGCACGAGAAGTAAGAAGAAAATTCAGTAGTATGTGCTCGAGTTCGAATCAGTTTTCGGTTAAAATTAACGTAATTTAATCACTAGACTATCTTAGCTCTCAATAGATAGAGTTCCATTAATATCTCTTCGCTTTTAAGAGATTGCAACAAAGATATGACCATTGCATTAAATAAAAGAGGATAGGTCTAACCGTTGTTAAATGAAAAATTGTTACAAAGATCTTTGCTGTAATTAACGTAACGGTACTTAAAAAAGGTCAAAGAAATGAGTAGAATTTCAAACATTTAAAGGCCAAGAGGATTGTGAATACTTTTCATACTCGTATTTCAAAGGTCAAAAGGTAATACAAACGATTGCTAAAATTACATTATTACCTTAATGAATACAAAACGGCATTGAAATACTATTCATTAAAGTTATATTTATATGAGAGAATATTTAAACAATGTCCTGTCCTCTTCTTGAAATGTCAAATCGTTTATATCAGAAAGAGACAAATCCCTGTTTAACAATACAGTGCTAAATATTGCCGTTAATACTATATTTATCTATTATTAGCTGACTTCAAAAAATGAGGAAGTCACTTTGTTGTAAGAAGTACAAACGAATTGAGAACCTCCATTATTTTTGTTATTAAAATTTCATTTTTCGTTTGAATTTAAAGCGAAAGTAAGTACTAAGGGTGGAAAATACGGAATAATTTTTTTGTATGGACTCAAATTTTGTTTATAGAAAATTATTTTAATATTATTCGAAATCAGATTTTTTTACGTTAAAATTTTATTAATTATTACAAGTAAGTATAATATCTTCAGTAATTTTGGAAACTGAGTTTTACGAACTCAACTTTAAGCGCCATTTCTTAATAGTACCATTTTGGTGCTTTAGTCTTTTTGCCTTTGCAATGACGATATGCTGCTCTCTATAGAATTAAAATAATATAATAACCTACCTACCGAACCTGCCTACTTGTGTGGCTGATTTGCTCTGATTATATGTTTATTTAAATATATCACAACATAACTAAAATACGTATATTGATTTTTTAAACACTTCGTAATATCATGTAATACATTTGTATCTGAAATTATTAGTCAAAACATTAAAATGTAAAACGGTAATATGTGCAGAACAGTTTCAATTGGTGGTAACGTTTTGTGCAAGCCCTTAACACCGCCAAACAACAATACTTAGATTTGTTGTGTTCCGGTTTGAAGGGTGAGCGAGCTAATGTCACGAATTCACAAGAATCACATCCTAGTTTCCATGATTGATGGCAAATTGATATGAGGATTGATTAATATTTCTTACACTACCAATGTCTATGGGTAGTCGTGGCCACTTACCATCAGGTCAAGATGCCAGTCCGCCAATAAGAGAACACGTTCATGCGAGGATTAAGGAGTGAACAAATAATTTGGAGTGATTATCGGGAAGTGGGCGAATGTTAGAAAGCTAGAGTAAGTGTTAAGCTCCTTTACTTTATAAGTAAGACACAAAAGAGGGTAGGAAATTTCGACAATTGTAAAGCCGATTTCGAACGTCCCTTACGTGATACGGCTAAATTATTCAATTCAATACTTCAATCGTTACGCGGTAAATCGTATACGTTATGTAATATTCATACACTTTCGTCTTTCGACAGACGAAATCAACGCTCGTTATTTGTTTTTTGAAACCAAGGTCTTTTACACGGCCTATAGTACAGTGAACTGGCAGAAATCATCACGTAGGGATAAAGGTGCCTGAAAGGGACGTAACCCTTTCAGACACCTTTTCCTCTCTTTCTATTTCTCACGATCTCTTTCTAATATATGCTTATAATATTCATCATTATCATCAGCAGCCTGTCAATTTCCTACTGCTGGGCTGAGGCCTCCTCTCCCTTTAAGGAGAAGGTTTGGTGCATATTCCACCACGCTGCTCCAATGCGGGTTGGTGGCAGAATTTCGTTGAAATTAGACACATGCAGGTTTCCTCACGAGGTTTTCCTTCACCGCCGAGCACGAGATGAATTATAAACACAAATAAAGCACATGAAATTCAGTGGTGCTTGCCTGGGTTTGAACCCGAAATCATCGGTTAAGATGCACGCGTTCCAACCACTTGGCCATCTCGGCTCACTGGACCATCTCGGCTCGCTATAATATTACTTAGTTTTTTTTGTCATTTCATTATTCTTAAATTTATTTATTTCATCGTGACTTATGTAATACAGAATATATAGCAAAAGCAACTTCGTTCGAACCGGGTGTCCCCTGATACCTCTCGTTTTTTCTTTCTTGGGAACCGAGAGTAAGATATAGATAAACAAATCCTGACTGTATTTAAAGAGGATATTTTTGTGCAAGCCTGTGTAAGTAGTTACCACCACATATTCTGCCGCTAAATAGCAAAACTTAACATTGCTAAGATACGTCTGCACACTGGAGTCATAGCATATTAATTGAAAATGCAAAGAATGGTTAAAACTTCATACGGTTCTAATTTGTATAGTTGGTGTTAACTTATGATGAAGTGACCCATTTTCCAAACTGCCTAGTTATTTGGAATAGAAAACATATATACAAATATTATCCCGTTTTCCTGGAAAACAGTATGTATAGGAAAAAGATGTAGGAGTTTATATTTCAATAGAATAAAGTTAAAATCTTCCAATTGGGCTCAGACATTTTGCAGGTAATCGCAATATATAAAAAGATCGCTTGAAACGAGCGCGGTTCGTTCGCTTGTTTTCGTGAATCACATCGTTAAAATTACTTGTATTTTAGTGATGAATTGCTCCATTTGCTATTCAAAACATTTTGGTAAGTTTTAACAAAGTTTTATTTAACTAGCAATATTTGACAGATGATAGTGCGTTTTTATGGTCAGCTTGGCCAGATTCTACGCCCTGAATTGACACCAGACGAAGAAACTCTTCAACGATGTACAGCGTTGATACGACACACGAATTAATATTTAAACGCCAACTCCCCACCCCATCCATCAACGGAAAATTAGTCTTGAAAGTTAAGTAACAAAACATATTATCAGGAAAAATAACTATGTCACAATTAATAGTAAATACCAATAGAATGTTTAAGCTAAAAATTGAAAACTTAAATTGAAATTCTACAAATCGCTGGAATGAAAAGATAAACTTAATTTAGTATGTATACTCAACAAGTATTTATACTCAACAAAAAGGTCACACATTAGGTCCTAGGCTCGAAGTTTTCTACTAAATAATCAATGGATGAATTGTTTTCATTTTTTGGCAAATGGCGACCTGATGCGATATAGGTACGAGTTGAAATGTTCACCATCATAAACATTGGCTCTGTTAAAATATCGAGCATTCCTCATATCACCAATGCGCTAAAACTTAGGGAGCTAAGATGTTATGTCTCTTGCACCTGTAGTTACACTGGTCCACTCACCCTTTAATACAGTATGTGTAATGTCGGAATACAAATTTTATTGCTGCCCAGCGATGGAATGTCCACATAGTAAAAATGGAATTGAATTGATATTGTCGTAATTCATTAAATATGTTAAGTAATAATGAATTTTTTAATATTAATATTAAGATTAAAATTCCTTTATCTTTTAAGAACGTAATGATTTAATATTTTTATACTGTATAAGATCATAAAATATTGCATTAAATAACAAAATTTAATTGTTATTTAATGTCATCTGCAATAATCTAAAGATGAAAGGTAAACAAAACGTAGCATTAGCATTAGCAGCCTGTAAATTTCCCACTGCTGGGCTAAAGGCCTTCTCTCCCTTTGAGGAGAAGGTTTGGAGCATATTCCACCACGCTGCTCCAATGCGGGTTGGCGGAATACACATGTGGCTGAATTTCGTTGAAATTAGACACATGCAGGTTTCCTCACGATGTTTTCCTTCACAGCCGAGCACGAGATGAATTATAAACACAAATTAAGCACATGAAAATTCAGTGGTGCCTGCCTGGGTTTCAACCCGAAATCATCGGTTAAGATGCACGCGTTCTAACCACTGAGCCATCTCGGCTCAAAATGTGAATAATACTAATTTCTGAGTTTCTTGCCGGTTCTTGTCGGTAGAATCAACCTTCAAAATATATTAGTTTTATATATATGTTTTTTTTAAATAACGATTCTGACGTGCTAATAAGAGCCTAACTAAATGATGTATATTTTGATTTCGATTTCGAAAGTCACTCACTTATTTCAGATTTAGATCGAGATTACGATAACACGTTTCTTTTGTGATAAATTTTGAATGAAACCATAAAAATGTGAGGCAGAGTTCAAAGAAATTACAGCGCTCACGTTTAAATTAATGCAGCGCCATTCAGGCAAGGTTAAAGAAAGGTTAAACATTACACACCTCATGCATACATACAAACATACCTCATGACATTTAAAAAAATTAAAACATTTAAATATTTTCAAGCGAACACAATAGAGCGGAGCTAAAAAAAAAATTTATCATCAGAGATGAAAATTTTAGATACCAAAAGTCGAAAAATTATGGTTTGAATGATGATATTATTTCTAAGGCCATAAGGTACAATTTTGATAACGGATTCGTCTCGCTTATCAATGATAGCGATAAGAATTATGAAAACAAAGAACTTCTCCATCACAACGATAAACCAAACGTTATCAAAATGCAGCCAACACTCGTCCTTGGAAGAGATAAAATGAAGTCAAAATTGTACTATGTGTTTTATTAAAAAGTAATGTTAAGAGCTGCTAGGGTCCAGCTGGTTGGAACACGTGAATCTTCTTTGAAGATCCAATTTTCATTTCCCTTTTAATTTATGCTAATATAACTTATAATCATAATATTCAAATAAAGGCTTTATTCGAAAACACACTGCCAAACATAACAAAAAAGAAATTAAAAGACTCCAAATTTAAATGGGACTACACGAGAGATATTTGCACCCAAACATAAAATATTTTTCTAAATCTGTAAAAAAAGAAAAACTACTACTTACTTTTTTTTTAAATCATTTAAAAAATGGCAGTTAAATTCAAACAGTTAAATTCAAAACATGCCGAGGAAACCTGCACATGTTAGATAAAATTGTGCATCAGCTAACCTATTGTAATTGGAACAGCATGTAGAATAAGATAAAGATATACCATTTGAGGTAAAGCCTTTTATTCGGCAGTGTTACTTTAGTTTTTTTTTTTAATTACAAAAGATATTACAATGTGTTCAATAAAAATCATAATGATACTCGATAAATATTGCTTAATCTCATTCGATTATTGTCTATTTGTTGGCGCTGTAAGAAATATTAACCATTCCTTACATCTCCAATGCGTCAACGATCTTGGGAACTAAGATGTTATGTCTCTTGTGTCCAGTTCCACTCGCTCACTCACTCGTCAAACCGATATTACCAATAACTTGGTTGTTGTTCCTGGGCTTTCTAATCTGTATAATAATTTTAAATTCTGTAAAGAACATAACATATTCATGTTTTTTTTACATTTACAGAATATTGACAAGAATGGTTTTCAATATTAATAAGCACTGTATCTCAAATAAATCGATCTGTGTCAGTTATCATACGTTTTTTCCATTTATACAACAAGTAGATTGATAACACAGTGTCCATAAAATTGTATCTATTAAAGATAAATACAACATCAGATTAATCTTATCTCTGTCTATCTATTATTTAAATCTCCTAAACAAACTTGTTGCCTAATATGGGGTATACTTCTGCATTAAATATTTAGCATTTTAATGAAATAAAATTACTACTATAATATAATTTGATTTTTTTTTTCTATCTCTACTTTTAATCGTTTCACGCACATCAACACATTGTCACCACGAAAGTCACTCACTCACACTAAAAGACACCGATGATAATTTGACGTGAAGGGGCTCGCCATCGCGAGTGAATAGATCTTTACTTATTAAGTTATTTGCGTTGAATTAAATAAATTAAAAAAAAACAATATTAAAAATAGCCAGTCCGATCATTTCTTCCCCAACTTCATTGGCATAAAGTTAATAATTTATTTGTAAACAGCGTTACAGAAAATTATTTTGCAATTCAAAATCAATTTATTTTTTTAATCATGCAGTTTTGAATTATATTATATGATTTACTAGCTGCGCCCGCGATTTCGTGCGCGTTTGAATTTAATAAAAAAGCGTGACTTTTTTATTATTTTACATATAATTCTAAAATAAAAGTAGCCTAAGTTACTCCTTATTACATCAGCTATCTGCCAGTGAAAGTCCCGTCAAAATCAGTCCAGTCGTTCCAGAGATTAGCCGGAACAAACAGACAGACAAAAGTTGTATACATACCGTGTATACATACATATGCATATGCATTTAGTAAAACGCGTTTATTTTATATGACAAACAGACACTCCGATTTTATTATATGTATAGATTAATTATTGAGATATATTCTCAAAATAAACATTTTAAGTAAAACAGTCTGAAAGATCAAACCCAAACACTAATATAATATTATTTTATAAATTTGATATGTTCAAACAAAACATATTTACATTTAAATACCAATATCAGAAACAATGTCACTCAACATGTCTATCTTCATGTTTTTTTATAATATAACAGGTAAATGCATTCTACAGGGCTTATCCCTTGTTCTCTTCACTGAAAGGGTAAGAGGAAAATCCTTCACCCTGCCCAAGTTCTTTTGTAAATAATAAACGTTTACAAACAATGAAATATTTAAATTTCGAACGCTCCACTAATGTTCAGTTCTTGAAACGCTGGTTTTATTCATTTAGATTTAATCTCAACGCTCATTGGTCTTCTATAGCGTCATCGGCCGTTACCGACCAATCGGAATTTAGATTTAAGCGAAATAAGTTAATTGGGTTTTGATCAGCGTTTCAAAAACTAGAGGGTTACTTTTTTAAATATATTTTTTTTTTTTACATATTAGTTATACAATATTTAGTTTTAAAAAAAACAGTAGTTTTAAATATATAAAATAAAAAGCTTCAATTTATTTTACAAATGTAAGAATATTCTATTACGAGATTATTGAACTTGATTTGTTAGTGTCTAGAAGTAATGTCCCAAGGCAAATACTTCCACTTCTCTTGAAGGGAAGATTTAAAGATTATATTCAACAACGCTGTTTTTCTAGCACATCGAATGAAAAACCTGTGGTACGTATTTATCATAATTTGACAATCAATAAGTAAGTTACATTTAATAAAGGAATTTGATTTTTTAATTATATCTGAGAAGATATACAAATGTTCCGGCTTAGTTGAGTAGCATATTAACGTCCATCCATCCAAATTTTCGAATTTATAATATTAGTAAGAATCGGTTCTCCAATCCATTCCACGGAACTATTCATAATACGAGTATTCATTCAATTAACAAAATATAACATCGAGTTGTCAGCCCAATCCATTCAAATAATGGAATTATTTAAGGTTCAAAGGGAATAATTAAGATTTTTGTACGGGAATTTATACAAAGCATATTTTTAAACGGTATTTTAATTGTTATTTCAAACACAGATTATTAATTTGCCTTTCACGTTTGTTCGTTTAAGCAAATATATATTATTGTTATATTAATTTTAATATTCTTATGGAAGAGAAATATCTATATTGATATTATAGCGTAAGTCTGTCTGTTCCTTCCTACATGCTTAAACCGCTGAAACGATTAGGAGGATATATATATATATATATATGTATGTATGTATGTATGGTGATTGTTTGAGTCCCGGCAAAGGACATTTTAGGCTTTTGAAGGTTCCGTACTCAAAGGGTAAAACGGTCCCTATTAATAGGCCTCCGCTGTCCGTCCGTCTGTCTATTAGTCTGTCATCAGGCTGTATCACATGAACCGTGACACTTGAATTTTTTAAAGATGGTGTTATTCTGTTGCCGTTAGAAAAACAAATACTAAAAACACAATAAAATAAATATTTAAGTTAGGCTCCGATACAACAGACATAATTTATTTGGTGTTTTTATAGATTACGGTACGGCACCCTTCTACCTAACTTTCTTTTTAATTCACCTCCTACCTCCTCCCTTTTTTTAAGTCCTCGTCGGTGTGGTATCATATTATTTATAATTCTTATAACAAAATGTGTTATTTAAATGTACCTGCATTTGGCAAGCCGCATCACAATTGGCTTAGTAGTTAAGCGAAAACGTAAAAAACAAACTCATTTTCGCATTTATAATTATAATAAGTAAGTGAACAAGATTATAGAATTGATAATAATATCTAATCTTCGTATATTTTATATATTGAATGATTACTTCGTGTGAATTGGAATCGAGCGCTTATTTTCATCTAATCGATTTAATGTTTATTTTTATCTGTGGAATAAACGACAAATTTATTATGATGTCGTTTTAATATTAAAATAAATAAATTTATGAGCTTAAACTGTGATAGCAATACGATTAAAAAATTTAAGACATTGTACTGCTTAAAAATGGTGCCATATTGAATTAAAAATCTATATTTCAATTAATATGTATAAATATCAACATCACTCAAAATGAGGTTTAGTTTCTTTATTCTAATGATACTCAATGTATCCTAATCTGTTCAGGCATTTAAAATTTATACAGCATGAACATTTTCTATCATCATCAATCTCATAAAAAAATCCACTTTATCATCAGATGCTTATTAAACTAAATAAAATTCTCATATTTCTCAAAAATGTAAGGGTCACTGAAAAAATATTCGAACAGCAAAAATTTCGAATAATAATCGTCGTAAAGACAAGGAACGTGTGTATTTTATTTTTAATCCCATCGAGTGGGTTCTATCATTATTCGAATTTGTCCAATAAATCTCGGAAACGACAATTCCCAAACGACATTTATGTGATGCAAGTCAAGCAACAATCAATAAAGAAGTTTGACTTACGGCCAAGAAAGTTTTAAGAAATTCGGTCAAGAGCTACCTTACAGGAAATGTTTTTAACTTTAAATTTTAATATATGTATTTCGAACGAAACTATTGAGAGAATTGTGTCTTGTGCAGATCGTCCAAAACGGAACTATGACGGCTTGGGTGAAAACTTCACACGATAAAACTAGTAAAGTAAAAGTCTGTATTTCTTATCGTCTCCTCGAGAAGATTTGGACGCTGCTCCAATGCAACCTGCATTGCACACGTGGCAAAATTTAATCCGACACCACAATGTTTTTCATTACCGCCGATCATGAGGTGAATTATTAACGCAAATGTTTGCCCTGATAATTTAGGCACCCAAAAATTCTCTTATTTATTTATTTATTTATTTATTTAATCGATACACCACAGTATTTGAAATATAGCACTTAAAACAAGAATACAATAAAATGACAGATACAATTTCAAACACTTAATAGGTATATACAGCATTAATAGTTACGTTAGCCTCCAATAACAATTTTTTTAACAATACTCTATTTAATAAATACTACAGACTGCAATATAGACGCTTATTAATTATTTAACATTTAAACAATTAGCAGAAAAATTAAATGAATTAAAAAAAAAAAATAACTAACAATAATTACAACAATGACAAATTAATTCTCTTGTCAAAACGAGTCGAACTTGATTGCAAATGTTCATAAAATTAATAGAAAGATATTCTCATAAAATTTTGAACCGTGTTTTACTGTGTTTAATTAAGGTATGAAAGTACTTTTTTACTGAAGATCGAAGGTACATTACATGATGGATAGGAAACACTAGTGAAATTTTGATTTTGATGGTACCTGGATATCAAAACATGCAGGTGTCAGATTAAGTAAGAAATAAATAAATAATTAAACAATTACAAACAAGGCTTACACTATGTATTGTATGTTTTAATCAATTCTGTAATAACAATAATTTAATTTAAGTTATTTTTGAATTGTGTTGATAACATTGATATTAAATAAGAGGGTACTTGATTTGTAGTGAGGCTTATATAAGTGATAGAAGCTCGGTACTTCGACTTTTACTTTACACTTTACTCCTCTTGAAGCAGCAAGGTGCTAACATTTAAGGTACGATATAATTTTGTGATATAGTATAATTGTTATTGCTTGTTAAATTATTGATGAATATATGAATTGTGTTTTTGCAATTATCAATATACAAAGTTAGTATTATATATACAAGGTTAGTATAATTGTATTTAACTAACATGACTGTATTTTTGTAGAATCTACATTCCGAACCGGTGGTAGCTTTACTTTAAATAGTTTGTTAAATGACGATTCAAAAGTGCTTGTAAAAGCCTACTTGAATAAAGTATATTTTGATTTTGATTAAGGTAATTGGTGTTAATGTAAATATTAATTGATACAATATTACGATTACTACATATTTCTATAAATCTTTTATTGTCTTATAACTTTAAAATATTGTAAAATAATAAAGAAATAGAAATTATCTTAAAATATCCTGACATAATGTATTAAGTCCCTCTATAAAAAAATCTAAAACAGGCACATCGAACAAACAAAGTTGAAGAGTAGAATACCTTTCGAAAAAGGATATACCTAAACCTAAGCACGAACAACACGTCTGTTCACTAGAAAGATAGAATAAAAAAGGATTAAGGAATTCTTAAGTGGTAACCCGATTCTTCAAGGACTTCGCTGTGTATCATCTATCAAGTCAAGTCAGGTCTGTCTGTTACCTCTTCACGCTTAAAACATTGAACCGATTTAGATGTAATTTGGTGGGGAGATAGTTCGAGCCGAGATGGCCCAGTGGTTAGAACGCGTGCATCTTAACCGATGATTTCGGGTTCAAACCCAGGCAGGCACCACTGAATTTTCATGTGCTTAATTTGTGTTTATAATTCATCTCGTGCTCGGCGATGAAGGAAAACATCGTGACGAAACCTGCATGTGTCTAATTTCAACGAAATTCTGCCACATGTGTATTCCACCAACCCGCATTGGAGCAGCGTGGTGGAATATGCTCCATACCTTCTCCTCAACGGGAGAGGAGGCTCAGCAGTGGGAAATTTACAGGCTGATTATGTATGTTATGTTATGATAGTTTGAGCCCCCGGGGAGGAACATAGGCTACTATTCTTAATCTACCCCTCGAGTGGGTAAAATGTGGAGTGCTGAAATGTGCTATATGTAAAGTTTTTTAAATTTCACGCGGGTAAAGCCGCAGGTTCAGGCCCGTATTATTTTCTGGCAACTTGAAAACGTGAAAGCGTAGCAAACAGACATACTCTTGCATTCATAATATTAATTAGTATTATAAGTTTGCAATAACTGCATCATATGTCTAGTAGCTAGCCGATAAGGCTACATATCCTAAGGTCTTGAGTTCAAACCGGAGTTTAAATTCACGATAACTTTATCAGGATACCCATTTCTTTTGTAGACGAATCCTCTGTAACAGCATGGTGTCTAGAACTTGGCACTGTCAACATTGCCTCACATTACCGACGACTCCTACGATTACTTGCGGCCGTGACTGATTACCAGGCTATCTGATTATGAGAGTAAGGCAAGCCCTGCGCTAGCAAGTCAGACGGACACGATGGCACCATCATCCAACTAATAGCATTTATTGGTTATTTATTTATCAACAGCAATTGTTACACCTATTGAATATTGTGATTGAATGGGTGTTTTGGGAAACGGTAATGGCTCCGTTATGTTTAGTGGTAAAACAAGTATATCTCTATTGAGTCACGAAGGTAGACAATTTAAGGTGGAGGGGAGTGCCTTCGTAAGAAAAACGATCTATAAGTCATAATGTGATCCCCTTTGACATAAAACATTTCGTGAAAGTAGATTCGCGGAACTATACCACATTTCGTATATAGGACAAAAAGTTGATATTTTTTTTATGTGATTTTTTTTTCACGGCAGACAAAGCGTCCGTCATCGCAATGCGACGTTTCATTTCACGTTCTATCTCGTCGGTTTTAATACATTTCGAAAATGAATTCACAGATACTATTACTATTATGACATGACAAAAATATCTATTAACCTTATACTTTGGTACCTTACAGATTCATAAGTAAGAATATTGTTTAACCTAAAACATAGTCGTATTAATTACAAAAAATATAAATCAAAGGTTTCATTTTTTTCTCATAGACTGGCAAATTGGCCTGATTGAAGTGGTCACCACCGCAACTTTAACACTGTATAAAACCATTCCTTAAAATGACAGTGCGTCACCACCCTTTCTTCTTTGGCAGTGGAATATTTATATAATTACAATATAATCCTGTTAAGCATCTTTTGCCAGTTAGATGAACTACCATCTTAGGTATTTGGAAATTTGGAGCTTGGGAAACAAATTATCGCCTCGCAGCCTCTTTCAAATACTAGTATCTGATTCGTAACTTTTCAAATACTAGTATCTGATTTGTGTCTAACAAGACAATGATCATGAGCAACAAGAATTCCACTATCCGTAAGCAAAACGAATCGTTTCTTGAATAAAGTAACTGAGCATTAAGCAATGTCTCTAAACCTTAAAAATTGGGACGTGAAGATGATATAATAAGACATATGTTCTTGCTAATATAATCTTATTAAGGGATTTTATAAGACAATTTTGTCAGTTTATTTAGCAATTTAACGAAGCTAATAGGACGACAGCAAAGCTAAATAGTAATTACACGCAAGAGAATTACGCAGGATTAATCCTCGGTGAAATGTAAACTTTTTTAATTAATCCAAGACTATTTCATTTTATGACATCCTCTAGATTTTTACTATAAATTTTCATCATATCCTAGCCGAAAGACGTCCACTTCTAGACAAAGACATCCCAAAAGGAAAAATGATTGTAAAAATATGTATCAAAGGGGCTGATTTCTGAATTACGTTTCGCTTCTTACGTTTGGTTCACCCCAATATAGGGTCTCGAAAATGAAAATATAATGTTGACATTTTCGGAACGTTGTAATACGTGTCAACACGAACTACGGGTGTGGTTTTTGGGATCCAGAGTGTACAGCATAATGTACTTGCCAGTTGGATTGGCGATCGCAGTAAGATGGCCGAAATACGAAATACGAGAGACGAGATGAGATTGGGTGGTAATATTCGTCGTCGGCATAACATTTAGTTTTGTTTCTCTAAATTACTGTAACGTAAAAGATACGAAGGAGTTTTATTCATTTCTTCGGTATTATTTGAGAATTTTAGAAATTATTTAAAAACATGGCATATGCTCAAAGATTTCGCTCAGTGCAGGATCATGAAAATTTGTACTCGAGAAGAGACACCTATATCCACGAGTGATTAAAATGGGCTAAATAAGATGATGATAATATTATAATAACCTACAACGAAGAACAAAACATATTACATATTAGTAGGTATATAGACAGGCAAAGTTTTTAAGAACTCATATCAGTACCCTTTCCTAATCTGTTCATCAACAGATCTTCTTGTTTTTTGTTTAATATTGACGAGCTGTAGTGTTATCAATAAAAAATGGATGCAGAATCAAAATATAATTTATTCAGGTAGGATGATAAAATCGCTTTTGAATCTTCACGTTACGTGTGTTAAATAAATCGATCCGGAAAGTAGATTCGTCCGAGAAAAACCGGCGATAAGCCCAGTAATTTATCTTTTCTACCATTTTAACTTAGTAAGATATTGTTTATTCTTTTTAAGAACATGGACAGAATTGTATGTTATGGAAGAGCGGGCCCTTCTGTCACGAGTATTATATTATGCTCACTAGAGGGTCCCAACCTTTATTTGCTATGTACAACTTGATAAAGAATAAACTATTTTTCATTTTTTTTTTTTTTTTAACTACATATTATGTAATGAAATAAAACAATAAGAGTAGAAACAGTAATTCGAAACTTGAAAATTTATATAATTTATATGTTCACTCAAATTTTCATATTTTTTAAATAAGTAAGTAACCATTCGTATTTTTTAAATTACTACCAAAATAAGTCAAATTCGGGATCATACCATGTCTGTTTTAATTGTATTAGTTAGATTTGACTGATGTCTTATGTCAACGGCCTTCCTTATAAACGCGGGTTATTTCGCAGGTGTTGGTTAAACGCTGAATGCTCTCTTTCCGTGATTATTGATTTTATATTCGTAAGAAAGAGACAACATTGTTTACCTAATTACCCCATAAATAGCTTTCTTAAGCCTTTTTAATACTATGCATTATATTTCACACTTAGGCTATGTAATACTAATATTAATGTTCGTATGTATGGGGTAATCTCCAGCGCTAATGGTCCAATTCTATTTTTTTTTCACTGTTAGAAAGCTACTGCGAATTGCTCTTGAGTGCTATAGAATATACATTTTTTTATATAATATTATTTTCTTTATTAAGAATATGCAACCTTGCAAAAAATCAAAATATCCTTTATTAAAGTAGGCTTTTACGAGCACTTTTCAATCGTCATTTAACAATTATTTTTTTTTTTATGTTATATGTGGCAAACGAGCAGGAGGCTCACCTGATGGTAAGTGACTACCACCGCCCATGGACATCTGCAGCACCGGGGGGCTTGCAGGTGCGTTGCCGGCCTTTCAATTTGGCTTTGCCTTCCAATTGACCACGGAACTGAACGAGACTCGAAACATCGACGCCAAGTATTCCGATACTAACTGTGGCGGCTAACGGAATGTTCTTGAATCGTGGAGATACGACAAATGGTGTTTTTTTGGGGTTGAAATGGACTAGGTTTAGCCGACCCCAGTTCGAGACTTTGTTTAATGAAGACTCGATTTCAGACATAAGTTTGCTCCGGTTTTCTTCGACGTTTTCCCGAGAAATATTAATTAAAAACTATATTAAGTGTACCTACCACCGGTTCGGAATGTAGATTTTACCGAGAAGAACCGGCAAGAAACTCAGTATTTACTCTTTTTCAACATCTAAAAATACAGTCATGTTAGTTAAATACAGTTATATATGTTTGTAATACGCAAAGCTGGGACGTGTCAATAATTTGGTAATTCCGTCTTAGATTAGAGTGCACTCACTAGATACGAACTCAAGTTACATTAAAGTGTTTTATCTATATTTAAATATAGATTACTTGCTTTCCTTTGAGTACTCCATTACGATAATTTTATAGTTTATAATTATAAATGATAAGGAATTATTTCTATTGAGGACATCATAAGTAACCTCTTCGGTGCCAAGCCCTCCTGTCCTCTCGAGGAGAATAACAGCCTTTTTCACAAAGTTATATGACAAAATTTCATCAGACACAATTTTAGCTTTCTTTAGGATGCTTTCCTTCACCGTCGAGTATGAGATGATTTACTTAAATATTTTTTATATTAGATAAAACGTATAGCAATTAGCCACAGGGCGGGGCGAGCCGAGATGGCCCAGTGGTTAGAACGCGTGCATCTTAACCGATGATTTCGGGTTCAAACCCAGGCAGGCACCACTGAATTTCATGTGCTTAATTTGTGTTTATAATTCATCTCGTGCTCGGCGGTGAAGGAAAACATCGTGAGGAAACCTGCATGTGTCTAATTTCAACGAAATTCTGCCACATGTGTATTCCACCAAGCCGCATTGGAGCAGCGTGGTGGAATATGCTCCATACCTTCTCCTCAAAGGGAGAGGAGGCCTTAGCCCAGCAGTGGGAAATTTACAGGCTGTTTATGTTTATTATGTTTACGGGGCGATAAGGTTTACTTAGTCTTATTTATATACTGATGTTGCGGATTCATAAGGTTAAACATGTCTGGCCCCACGCACTGTCTAGAATCCAAACATATAGTTAGTATAGAAGACTACATAAAGTTTTAACAATCCTGTAATGATACTATAATATTTAAGTTCGTTTCGAGGTCCATTAATTCATCATGTATAGCGCCAAAGCAATGCTAGGTATTATGATGTTCCTGTTTGAATGAGTGTGTATATAATTTGAGTGTTATTATTGACACATACAATGGTATAAAATATTAATTCACAATGGTAGCAGAAATTAAAAGACATATCTTGAATAACACCTGATATTACTTGGTGGTAGAGCTTTGTGCAAGCCCGTCTGGGTAGGTACCATCCACTCATCAGATATTCTACCGCCAAACAGCAGTACTCAGTATTGTTGTGTTCCGGTTTGAAGGGTGAGTGAGCCAGTGTGACTACAGGCACAAGGGACGTAATATCTTAGTTCCCAAGGTTGGTGGCGCATTGGTGATGTAAGGAATGGTTTATATTTTTTACAACGCCATTGTCTATGGGCGGTGGTGACCACTTACTATCAGGTGGCCCATTTGCTCGTTCGCCTACCGCATGAATGTTTGCTTTAAGTAAGAATTTAATAATCATAAACCCAATAATTATGATCAAAATCAAAAGCAAGCGATTTAGTTTGAGTTCAGTTATTTTTCTTTAAACATTGTGGTTGAATTGGAATCTTGACTGAAGTTGATATTTGAAATCAACAAAAAAAAAAATTGCTTGCAATGTAGTAAATCAAAATCAAGATATTATTTACTCCAAAAGGCTTTTAAGAGCACTTTTGATTCATCGTGTTACAGTTTTGAATTAAATGTAAAACTACCTTCGTTTCGGAAAGTGATTCTACCGGGAAGAATCGACAAGAAGCTCAGTAGTTACTTTTTTGGACTATTTTAATTACTGATATACTGTATATCAGTATAAAAACAATTAATTTTTTGTATATTCTGCCTAAAAATCAATATGTACACGTTTTTTATCTTATTTATCAATTTTGATTTCGTCATAAGCTTTTAAATATTTTAATAGACCAAGTTAGGAATAACTGAAACAATTGGTTCATATATAAAAAAGTTAAATTCGTTCCCCCGTTCTTGAAGTCGGTTAAAAGAACAAAGCGTTCCTCAACTTCAATGATAAATAATGATTCTTTTACCCAAATATACCTGAAATTCACGTAAAATGAATGAAACTAGTTAGAAGTATTCAATGGAATTCAAAAGTTAAAATCGTTAAAAAGACATTTTCTGAATGAGAGACACTCTCGCCGCTCGCTGGAGAGCTCTTCAGTTATTTTCAAAGTATTTTATTTTAACGTACCACGATTTTCAAATGTAGAAAGAATTGTGGATATTTCTTTTTTTTTACGAAATATCAATACATTTATTTTTTAAATTTGGAATATTTTTGGAACAATGTTTACAGACAATGTATTAATAATATTTTTTTTTTTTATAAAAACAAATTGTTATATAAAAATTTCGTGTCTTTGCTGTGGATCGTTGAGGAGTTCTTTCGTCTGCGAATCAAGCAGTGCTTACGAAAAAAATGCTTTGTCATCGAAAATTAATCAATATGTACAAGTTCAACTCTTAATTATGTTATGACCTGAACAAACTAACAAACGTACATTGCTAGTTAAATAATTAAAAAAATATTTAACTTGGAAAAAGTAAAGTGGAGAAGAAGATGTAGATTGCTCTTCCAAGTTGCTTCAATGATGATTGTATTATTACACGGTACTGGCAAATTTTCGACACAAGTTTTAAAACACAAATAAAGCACATGAAGGTGAGAGGTGCTTGTCTTGGTTTGAACTGGCGATCGCTAATATAACATCAATTACATCATTAACATTAGTCAAAGTCAAAGTCAAAGTCAAAAATCTTTATTCAATATAGAAGTGTTTACACTTGCTTATTGATTGACAAAAATCTACCACCGGTTCGGAATTTAACACCTCGGACCTGAGAAGAACCGGCGAAAGAAACTCAGCGAGATATCTTTTTTTTTTTTTTAACCATTATTATGTACAATGATAATTATATTTTAGTTATTTGAAGCAGCCTGGAGGCGATCATTTCATTCCCAAGGTGTGCAGTCAACTAAAAAGTCATTAGTGTTGTAATATCCTTTAGCACACAAACGCTCTTTAACGATTCTTTTGAATTTTATAATTGAATAATTTTGAACGTTTTCTGGGATCCTGTCGTAAAAACGTATACATTGCCCCAAAAAATTAAATAAAAGGCCTTAACTAGATATAAAAAAGAATTAAAAATAGTTACTGTACAAATCATGACTGCGTAAAATCGTGGCAAGATTGCTAGCATAGTACTGGTAATAGATATTTTAAACAATATTACGGATAGGACCAGATTTAGAGTACTTCAGAGGCACTATTTTTTTTTTAAGTTATTTTATTTATTGACAAAGTTACAATTCAACTTATCACTAAGCACTTAATATCTGATGTTGGTAACATTCAAAGCGATACCTATACACTAGAAAAGCAATAGAAATTATAAATTAAAAAAAAAAACAACCCAACGATTATTTTTTTATAAATAATTATAAAAATGATGGAAAGTTTATAAGTATTTATAGAGGCAAGAGAATTTAATTTGTTTCCATTATTCAAACACTCGACTAAGAAATATTCAATTTATTTAGAAAATAATAAGGGATTCGTTGCCTGCGGGCCTTGAAACCTCTTCATCCGGCGCTGGTCCTATAATATATAGAATAAGTAAATACGTGGTCATTAGGCACGCAGTTTTAACTAAAACCCACGTCGCTGCTTGATAGTATCAAAAGTAATCAATCTTTACGATATGCAAGGTTTTATTCCGCCCTCAAACTTGATCGCCATACGTCTTATTTTTATATATAAAACTACAATTATTATTAGCAAATTAATGTTTTATTTTTTAGACGTAGGTAGGATAGGGCAAATGGAACGCCTGATGGTAAGTGGTCACCACCGCACACAGAACATAGCGCTTTGAGAAATAATAACCATTCCTTTATTGCCAATGCGACATTAATCCTAGACACTAAGATGGTATAGCCCTTGTGCTATAACAATAATACTGAGTACTGCTATTTGGCGGTAGAATATCTGATGATTGGGTGGTACCTACCTAGAAGGGCACGCACAATGCCCTCCAACTAAGTATTATTTATTTTCTTAAAGTTATAGTGTGACGGTAAGTGAAAATTAAGTTTGTTTTCAGTTTTTTAAACCAAATAGTGATTATAAATGTACATTTATTTTCTTTCGCTGACAAATCTTGGATATAATTTTTTCATCCGCTATAGTTTTGGCAACGTTTCGTTTGTAAAGCGCCCAGACCGACGAACATATATAGAAATATGTTGACATAATAAGCTATGTCTTGCTAACATCAACATAATTTATAATCTGTCTATATCCGTCTTGAAAATAATACACTACATACATAATCGGTATAATTTTGATAATTGAAACTTTAACAAATAAATTATTTATACGATAATACTTAGTACCTTCCGCGGAAGCTGTATTTAACGATATTGGGGAGATTCAATGAAGTTTTTTGAAAATTAAAAATATTATATATTTTGATATGAAATGTCTATTGACACGTCTTAGGATTAGGGCTGGTTAGTATAACACAGTGATTTTATCTCTTTGGACTTATATGCCGTGACGGCAAACGTCATGACGCTCTCGTATGCCGTCATATAGGAATATGCGGACAGTCTCCGCCGGTTTTCTGTATCCGTTGTGTGTGCGTGTTGCGTATACCATACTATTCGTTACTATAATATACAAATTATCTTGTTTTTTTTCTCTATGTTTATTTATTTATTTATTTTGGTCAATATTTATGTGTTAGTTTCCGTTCAACATTAAATGATTTGACCGACATCAATTTTGAAGTTTTACACCTGCGACCCGTGACGGCGACTTTTTTTTTATTGCTTTTTTAACTTATAATGTCAATAGTACCGACTACCCCTTTTATATAATAAAACTATTTTTCTTTATGTAATTACATATACTATATATTATATTGAATATCAGTTATGTATACAAAATTAAAATAATTGTTTAACTTCTATCACGATAACATTAACTGGTAGTTACTTATTTTTCTATACATTAGAATAATTACAACATACTATTATTATAAAGTTATTTAATTTTTAATTAATTAAAAGGTAATTCTCTTAATGTGTTATGATTTTCTTTTGATTTAGAAAAATGTACTTTCGCGAACAGGTCGCGAACCTTTCAAACTCCCTTCCTTTGTCTTCCGAGCATCGTACTCCTAGCTACGATGTAAAGTTTAAATTAATAATAATACTAGAAATATATGGAATATTCACTTAATTAAACACCTACATTTAAATTATAAAGTATTTTTTTTTAATATATAAATTAAAAAAAAAAAAATTTGAAGAGTTCCGTTAAAATAATATACCTATTTAGAATGTTTTAGATAAATTACGTATTGTGATTAAAATTAAAAAAAATATCGAACAACAAGACTATCACGAACGCTTTGATACGAGATATCACTGATAACGCAATAAGATTAGATATGCGTAAATATATCTCAACTCACAACGAAGAAATCTTAAAATGAAGTTCATTGTCACAATATCGAAAAACTATAATTAAAACCGACCTGCTTGACTATCAATCTCGCGACTCGAGGGCTGGCGAAGGTCACGAAGCCGTAGCATTTTGAGACACCAGCTCTGTCATAGATGACCCTCGCAGCTGTGACGGTTGCGAAGCCCGAGAAAAACTTCCACAGGTCTTCATCTGTCGTCGTCAAAGAGAATCCGCCAACAAAGATTCTGTTATGAATGACGGTACCGAATTTCGGGGCGTCTGATGGAGGCAGGGTGTCATCCGTGTCCTCCTCGGGAGAATTGAGCAGCGCCTTTAATTTCTCATGAGGATCTGTACTTTTTCTATTGTTCGAGGTGAGCTCTTCGACCATGTGAGCACAGCTCGCGGATTCGCTTCGTATGTAACGCTTTACACTTTCCATGATTGTATTTAGTCTATGTTTAATTTAAAACATGTTCCCTTGTTTACTACACTAAAAAAAACTCTAGCGACAACTAAACGGGCACTAACTCACTCGAAACAACAACGTGTACTGCCTCGTTGTGGCGTATCGATTTTGACGGTAGGATATTGTTATAGATACATATGTCTTCGTGCGTTGCGCGGTAACTCGCAATCTGAATGATTTTTTTTTAACTGATACTTAGACAACGAAGGTAAGAGATAAGGTTGTGTGGTTTGAGATTTTAATGATACGCACTAAAAATAGTGTTTGAGCTATTGTCGACCGCTATTTTTACTAGTCGAGGGAAATAGGTCATCAGATCGCGGTTAGATGGGTTCTTATCTAGGTATGATTTAGCCTTGATTTGTTGATGATAGATGGCGCTTATTTCCAAGGTCATGTTTTTTAGCTTAATAGTTTAATATAATATAATAGAAATTGTAACTATTTTTATTGTTTTGTTTTACGGGAATGCGGGAATAATATATTTTCATTTTAATTTGAATAAGAAAGTCACCAATAAGAAAATAATTAAAACCTATCATTAAAAGCAACTTACTACATAATTAGCAGTTTCGTTTACATTTATTATTTATTATAACAGTGATTCCTCAAATAATATTTATTTAAAATTTTTTTTTTTATGAATAAACTTTACAATTTTTTAAAGGAATAATACCTTTGGTAGTATAGTTATAACATTGGGTGTCACATGATATTTACTCTTTATTCTTTTTAGTGATTTATAAGTGATTCACTCAAATATAATTTTGGATGATCACTTTAATGTACAAATATATTTTTTATTATAAAAAATATATTTGTGGTTGCACACATTCCTTCAAAATAATGTAATAACGAAACGCTTCTTTCTTTTGGCACAATTATAATGTAATGTTTCAAAGTTCACATTAATTTTTTCTTTACAATATTTTTTTATTAATATTCTATAAAAAAAAATATGAATAACTCATATATTCTGTAATTGATTACCAATTTGTTTAATAAAATTCCTTTTTAAAAGCAAATTTTTTATAAATAAGCTGACTGTAGTCTTCTTTTTTTAGACGTTTTTTACTAATGAATTGTATAATTACATACTAAAAGAAAAGTTGTGTGTATTTCACTTACCTTAAAAGTGCTTTTTTTTTTGACGAAGTAAAAGTATTAATTTTAACTAGCAATTAATCTACAAATGTCAATCTGACGTGCTTTTGCTTGACACTTCAGTTGTCAAATATTCCAATTTGTATTTACAAATGTGTGCCACTGCTAACTGTTGTGTATGAGTGTATTCTATAGGTTTTTTCTGTTTATTGTTGTTTACACATCCTTAATATAAAAGTCTTATTTATCGGATTTATGTAAAATATTGATTTAAAATTAATTATAACTATATA
Source organism: Vanessa tameamea (assembly GCF_037043105.1). Lineage (NCBI taxonomy): Eukaryota > Metazoa > Arthropoda > Insecta > Lepidoptera > Nymphalidae > Vanessa > Vanessa tameamea. The sequence goes on from NC_087334.1 coordinate 8,239,210, forward strand.
AATTTTGATAAAATTTAAATTCTTACGAAACTAGTGCTGTGTCCTTTTAATTTAATCCAATCTTCTCACCAGCAAAGAGGTATGTATATGTAGCATGTACTTATTACATCGAATATAATTTGTTCTTTTGCATTCAAGGAAGTTTGCGGTAATATAGTTTCACTTGCGAAATCTTGAACTGTTTTATTGGACCGAAACAATTTTTTTTTTGTTTACCCGCGACCTATTATTTTTATTACATCATTAATCTTTATTTCTTTGTACACCTTCATGTATTGTAAGTTTGATTTACAATGTATTTTTTACATTATTTAATTATTTTATGACGAAGAGGATGTTTTGTTTATCGATCTTAAAATAGATTCGAATGTATGTAACTGCCCACAAATTGCACGGTAACAGGTTCATTCACTTTATCGCAAATATTAACTTTCTATTCTTAGTTGAAAAATATAATTTTATTATTTTGCATTATAATAAATGAAACTCACAAGGTAAGTATTAGTTGAAAATCATATTTTTCTGTCTTTAAAAAGTAAAATAAACAGCGGGGCAAACGCTTCTCGCTCTTGCGGGGAAGATTCAGATCTTATTCCACCATGCTGCTTCAAAATAAGGTCATTTTCTATACCTAGCATAAAGGTTATCTGGTGTACAACTCCCCAGTCCACTGTCTCGTGTTCAGTCAGGCTTTTACGAGTCAATTACACTCACTCAAATGCTATTATGTATTTATCTTTGTCTGTATATATAAAAAAACAAGTCTTATGTTGATCGTAACTAAGTGCTACTTCACTTAAAGGCAATCACTAAATGCTTAAAAGTAAAAGGACAAGTTATATTGATAATTAAATATAAAAAACAGAATTATTATTATAATGTTCATTACATTGCAGTTTTTTGGTCATATTGAATAAATTTAAATATTAAAACTTTATGACATTTTAAAATTGATCAAAATGTATCAAAAATAAATAATACTATGATGAACAATTAAAATTTAATGTTTCCATTCTACCAGGAAGAACTGACAAGAAACTCAGTAATTATTTATTTCCAATAATGAAATTACATAGAAATGTTAATTATTATTTATTATTATCGGTAGAAAGTACAAAGCAATTGAGAATTTCAATGTTAATTAATTACTTTCAACTAAAGTGTAAATCATAGCCATTTACTAACAAACTGGATGCTGTTGCATCTAGTTTGGTTACATTAAATCCTATCCAAAGTTCAGAGATATTGTGGATGCATACATATGAATAAATTACATGTATTACTAAAGTCCTGTTAATTCACATTTACGCTTTAATGTAACGGCAACAGGTTTACAGGATATATAAATAGTAAAAGCATTCATGTAAGTAAATGAAGCCGAGACCCATTGGTTTGGATATGTGAATCTTATATGAATACCAGTTTTTGCCTGCGGTCTTGCCTGTGGATCGTAGGTTGTAGATATAAAGGAGTATATTTCCTGCCTTGGGATTCAAGCTTTGTTCATAACAAATGGCATCAAATTTGATCCTGTGGCTTAGCCGTGACTGCATAATAGACAGAGTTTATTTTATAATATTATTATAGAAGTATAGATTGTTTCTTTGAAAACAATACAGAAATAAATAATTGAATAAGTGTTCATTGTTAGTATTGTGACACACGTATAATGAGACCAGGTAATTTACAACTTAATTTTATTATATTCTTTTGCTCAGCGGTGAAGCATCATAAGTCACAAATGACATTCAGTCACATGTGTATCGTCAAATGCTTCGAAGGAGCTTTGTGACATTCCAAATCTTACACTTAAGAGGAGAGTAGGTTTTTTACCAGCATTGTGATGTTAATTCTGTTTGCTGCTGTTTCTGTTTCTTTATTTATTTTTATTAATTTTGATAGTGATTACCTGGTTGTTAAATCCATTCAATCAAAATTCAATCAAATGCATTGCTGACAATGAATTGATGGTGTCAAAGGTAGTTTCTTATAGTGCCAGAGTCATAGACAATATTATAAAATAATAACAAATGTACCGAGCCGAGATGAGCCGAAATGGCCCAGTGGTGAGAACGCGTACATCTTAACCGATGATTTCGGGTTCAAACCCAGGCAAGCACCACTGAATTTTCATGTGCTTAATTTGTTTTTATAACTCATCTCGTGCTCGGCGGTGAAGGAAAACATCGTGAGGAAACCTGCATGTGTCAAATGCCGGGGCCCGGCAGTTGTTTATGGCCCTAAAAATAAATCTTTGGTTTTATTTCTCTCCTGTTGAACCATAATTCTAAGTAAACATTTATTTTTATACGTATTTATTTATTTTTTGATATATCAAATGGTCTTAAATCTTTAAAATATATTTATGTGTAATTTTTGAATCTTAAAGAATAAGGCGGCCAATTTTAACGGCTGAGTTCGTAAAACCATAAATAGTATCGAAGACTAAATGTATATCGGAGACCTAAAAGTAATAATTCCAATACGATTAAATTTGTTTTTTTATGGAGTCAATTATATGGTTATTTAAATATTTAGGTCTTTTCTTTACATTCTGTATTAGAATCGAAGAATACTTTTTTTATTGTTATATTTGAATCTCCACAGACATGTTGTCTTGTGTTTTTAATTGTATTTTTTTTTTATTTAGTGTGCCTGCTTGTTTTTATGCCCGAGCGGCATCACAAATAAGTTTTAGGATTGCTTTTTTTTCATTTTCTAAATTTAAAATTTATATGCAATATAAATATGAGTTTGTATGTCTTCTTGAAAGGGTGTTATTTGTCTGAATGGTATTTGGGTTTCCTTAGCCTGTTTGGATGGTATTCAGCCAGTCTTTTCATAATTGGAGCATCTATATTATGAATGGCTATTATTAGGGTGTAATCCGGACTCGCTTTGGTAGTCGTCATTTCTGACTTCATCAGTGCTCCCAACGCGTCTTTGCTTTCGTCGTTATAGGATGCGAGGCTTTTCGTGAGACACGATATTGAAACAACTGCTTGGGATACGCTTAGTGCATTGTAGCTTTAATCAACGAATACTCTATTGAAGCGGTTCGGTTGTATTAAAAAACTACTCGTTTTTTTTACCGATAGTAGAAGTATCTACTTGACGTTTACAAATTTTTATTGAAACGCTCATCTTCATAAATTTACCTTACTGTCCGTTATTAGTAGCAAGACAAAGGTAACTTTTGAGTTACGCCTGATAGATAATTCTACTAACCGTAAGCAAAATGAATCTTTTCAAATCTTTCAACAAGATGTTTCATATTGTAACCTATTATAATATAAGGTTCTACAATTTGTAACCCACAGGCGAGGAGACATTCCCAAAATATAATGCCATCATCAAATTTAATCTCAGAATATTTGCGGCTCTGTAAGTACGAGAGAATACCTATTGATTTTGCTTAATTTAGATTGTTCTGTTGACGAACCAGCTTCTGATTTAGAAATATAAAGCTTCGAAGATGAATATGAAGAGATATACATATTATAACCTTCAACATTGACATGCAACCTGAACGAATAATTATTTATTCAAGTAATCTTTCAAATGTTCTCTGAAGTTTGGAACGTAGATTCTATTGGGAATAGCGAAAACATCATCTTAAACTGTATAACTTTCCTTATTTGTTTTTTTTTTTATATGAAATTATAGGTTACAAAATCAAAATATACATTATTCAAGTAGGCTTTTACGAACTTTTGAATCGTCATTTTACAGAACCATATCACGTAAAGCTATCAACGGTTCGGAATGAAGATTCTACCGAGAAGAACTCAGTCAACAAACTCAACATCTTTTCCAATATATATTTTTTCCAGTTTATATTCCGATATCTATATAGTCTTGTGTTGAATAGTATGCTATATTTATTAATGTTTTATTTAACGAATTATTGTACCTGCGGTATTTATATTAATAATTTGTAAAGAATGTTGGGAATCAAGGATCGCAAACGATGCACTTGTCGCATAGGTACTATCTGTGTACGCAACGATTTCCCTGAGGTTATCACGAGTCAGTGTAACCTCGGTCTCTGTTCCTTGAGGCGATTCTATTTTGTTCGTTGTTCTCTGACACATAATTATAAATGCAATATAAACAGAGTACTAGTTGTCGCCTACAGCTTCCCTCTCGTTCTAAGAGTTTATCGTCAGCTGTTAGGTTAGGTTAGTTCTTAGCTTTAGTTAGCTTCTTTGGTCTTCAGGCTTGTTTAATACCATACACATAACATTAACAGCCTCCAAATTTCCCACGGCTGGGCTAAGGCCTCTTCTCCCTTTGAGGAAATGATTTGGAGCACATTTAAGCACGCTGCTCCAATGCGGGTTGGCGGATAGACAAGTGACAGAATTACGTTGAAATTAAACACATGCAGGATTTTTCACGATGTATGCCTGGGTTTGAACCCGCAATCGTCTGTTAAGATGCACGCGTTATAACCACTGGGCCATCTCGGTTCTTGTTTGTTTGTTTAATATCAAATTTCGTCAAATTTTAGTTCTGTAGCTGTGAAAGCGTAACAGATAGACATACTTAATTTTGCATTTATAATATTGGTATAGATTATTACACAATGCAATTATATCGACAATAAAGCGTGAAGTGAAGTGTTCATGGATTTCCGTATACGTCATGAAAATTTAGTTGTTTATAATACAGAGTTTCTTGCTGGTTCTTAAACATAGAGTTTACACCTACTGGGACGATCGTTGACGTGACCATTCTAAAGTTTGTATACGAGCCTACTTGAGCTCAAATTAGTTTGACTTTGAATAAATAAAACATTTATTTTTAATTGAAAAATCGTAAGAGATAAATATATTTCTGTCGTCTATCTGTTTCACCAAGTGCACAAAATCTTAGACAGGTATGGTGAAATATATAAATCATATCGAGAAATAAAATAAGGTTCAGTAGATTTACAGTTTATTTACTGAGTATACTCTTAAGTGCAGTCCAAACAAATGCACTTCGATAAATGATATAAGGCCAATATAGTATTATAGTTCAAAGTCATATTACAAAGTATGAATACTTGCAGTGATATTTACTAGAATATAATGTACATATTAATTGTCGTAATTATTTTGATAGAATCAATGACAAATATTGTATATGTTATGATAAACTTGAACACAGCGTTTCCATTCCATTTATACATCAAATCAAATCAATTTTATTCAAGTAAACTTCAGAACGATATTAAAAAACTACCACCGTTTCAGAAAGCAGCCTCCAGCGAGAAGAAACGGCAAGAAACTCGCATAGTTGCTCTTTTCAAATAAACAGATTTACAATGCTGTTTTTTTTATAAAAATTAGTGTCCTGTGATGGAACCCGAGCCTAAATCCAGGCGTTTTTTCTAAAAAGTACTCATTTAATGAATAATAAGACTTATTTATTAATTTAGTCTTAATAAACTTTTTAAATTTCGTAAATGGTAAATTGGTTACATTTCCCGGTATCTTATTATATATGCGTATACCATTGCCCAAAAACGTTCTCTGTATCGTATGCAAACGGAAAGTAGGGGTTACAAGTTTATTTTTATTTCTTGTATTAATAGTATGTATATCAGCTTTTATGGAATACTTTTGTATATTCTTCTAACATTATATTATCATAAATATATTGTGAAGCAGCCGTTAATACACCTATTTCTTTAAATTTTTCGCGTAATGATGTCCTAGAGCTAATATTATAAATAGTTCGGATAGCTCTTTTCTGCAGAATAAATACTATTTCAATATCTGCTGCATTACCCATAACAACATTCCATATGACATAAGACTGTGAAAATTACTAAAATAAAGTAGTCTAGCAGTACTTATGTCCGTGAGTTTTCTTATTGTTTTTATTGCATAAGTGGCACTACTTAGTTTCCCTGCTAGGGCATACAAATGGGTGCCCCACTGAAGTTTGGAGTCAAGGGTTATCCCTAGAAAGGCCGTCGACTCAACAAACTCAAGTCTTTCATTATTCAAAATGACGGCAGAAGAATTTGATTTGACATTTGGCAGAGAAAACAAAATACATTTAGTCTTTGGCATTTAGTACCAAATTATTTATGTCAAACCAACCAAGAACCCGCGACAGAGCACTGCTTACAACGTCATAGTTGTTAATCTTTCTGTCGAGTTTAAAAATAAGGGATGTATCATCTGCAAACAGTACAATGTCGCAAGTCTTATTTACAAAATAAGGTAAATCATTTATATATACTAAGAACAAGAGAGGTCCTAAAATTGAACCCTGTGGTACACCCATTTGCGCCAGAGCGCCATTTGACTTTGCACCGTTAACAACAACCTTCAAAACTCTTTCATTAAGGTAGGAGGAAATGAATTTCAATGCAGGACCCTGGATTCCATAATATTTAAGTTTTTCTAGAAGAATATCATGCCTAACGCAATCGAAAGCTTTTGATAAGTCACAAAAAAATCCAATATCATTTTGTGACTTCTCCCACGCATCATAAATGTGCTCAACAAATGCTATACCCGCATCATTAGTCGAACGACCTTTAGTAAAACAGAACTGTTGAGAATGCCATAGCTTATTCGAGTTAAAGTATAACAACAATTGATTAAGCATGATTTTTTCAAAAATTTTACTTAATACTGGCAAAATAGAGATCGGTCTATAATTGTTTGGGTCATTTTTATCACCGGACTTAAATAATGGGATTACTTTACTTAATTTTAATAGATCTGGAAAAATACCAGATTGTATACATTTATTAAAGATGATAGCTAAACAAGGAGCCAAGTCGACAATTACGTTGTTAATAATTGTAATTGATAGATCCCATAGATCGCTGGTTTTTTTTTAATTTAATGTTTTAAATTTTTTTAATACATCGTACGGAGTTATACTATCAAAAGAAAATTCTAACTAATTTTGGGGAACGTATGTTCAAAGGAATATTAGAGAAATATTCTTCGAATTGGTTGGCCACATCTAAATCTTCACTTACAATATACCCTTTTATATTAAGGGTTAATTGCCCTGCATCAAACTTCATTCTGCCTGTCTCTGAACTTATAATATCCCAAGTAGTTTTCATTTTATTGTTAGATTTTAGGATTCAACTTTTAATATGCATGATGTAGAAGTTTCACTATGAAGTGAATTTAAGTAAAGGTTGCATCTCAATATATACTCGACAATGTAACTCATCGTCTTAAAAATATAAATGATTTTAATATGAATTGTAATTAACTTATTAGTAGTCGTTTCATTACCAGAAAATGGTAAAAAAAATCAGTCTGCAATTACGGGTAGAAAAAAAATGAACTAAGTTTGAGAGAAAATGTCAAATTTATTAGTAATTAATAATATATGTGTTTTATAACGCTAACAGCTGTTATTAATTAATGGTTTATAATTAGCCAACCGTTTTGGACAGGACAATCTGAGGGCGATTTAAAAAAAAAAAATTTAGTAGGTGGTTTAGCCATATACTGTAATTCATAGATTTACATAGTAATACTTATACTTAAAACAGATCATCTCATTCTCATCCTCCTGCCCTTATCCCAATTTTACTCGGGGTCGGCGCAGCATGTCTTCTTCTTCCATACTTCTCTGTCGGACGTCATCTCACAAGTAACATTCTTTCTAACCATATCGTCTTTCTCACAATCCATCAATCGTTTCTTTGTTATACTTAAAACAGATATGATTTTTTTTTAGATACAAAAATTTTACCTACGATGATATTAACTAAAGTCGTCTAAAATATTATTTAGGTATAAACTAAAACCGATTTTTTTAAATATAGAAATTGACTTCCGTAACCGTACTATACAGTGAAGGAGTTCTTAAGAAAATTGGTTTTAAAATGGTTATAAAATATTGATTATCCTTTTACAAAAATCTGTTGTTGCCTCTCAATACGTTATGTGCACACAGTTCGTCACGCAAGTACGGTTACTTTGTCCTCTGTGTATTCTTATCGTGTTTATTAAAATTGAAAGCATGACTAATCAGCCGTTAAAAGCTGTTAATACGTCTGTGCTACTATTTAAAAACATTATCGAAATTCCGCAGAACAAGATCGTGAAATGTAAGAGTGAGATTCGTAAACAAATCAAAATTATACAACATTTCAAGTATATACGAAGTGAAATCTTTATATATATATATTAAACTTCTGTACGTGTATATGTAAATCAACGCCTCTTAAACGTTTGAACCGATTTTGATGTTTGTTTTTTGTTTTTGATTGGGTTGCTTGAAACGGTTCGGAACTTAGAACGGCGCTGCGATCGGGAAGTCAGTAAATTTCTTATTTCAACTGGACGTAGTCGGAACGGCTAGTACACATAAAGATATTTTTTTATATAATCCTGTGTCTCAAACTGTGCTAAGTAGCAATGGCTTTACGTGTGCGTATATATTATACATAGGAGTGTAAATATGAAATTCAATTGCTTCATTACACATTGTGTTGTAGGTTTTGATTTGATTTGATTTGTCTTTGGCCACTGGTGATTAAATATTATCCTGTATGTTTAATTGCTTATCTAAATTAAAAAGTAAATTCAGCCGCTGGACTAAGGCCTCCTCTCTCTTTGAATAGAAAGAAACTATTTTAGATTAATTTAACGAATAGGCAATTAATTACTCATCGTAGTTTATAAAGAGTCGGTGGTGAGCTTTGTGCAGGTACTAATTAATTATAAATCATTCTACCGCTAAACTATGATAAGAGATCAAGTGAATACTGAACATACTATCATAATTTAAAGATAACGAAAATGACCATTACTTTTAAAGCATTTATTCTGGATGGTATAAAAAACCAGTTTCTCTACAAGCTCGCTCGTCCGTTTTCGTGCCAAAATGAAAATGTCGTAAATAGGTATTCTTTTTACCGGTCTCTGCAAATGGGAATTTTCACTACCTTACTGCTAACGGGAAAATAGATAAGTTTTCATGTTATATTGGCAACCAATCCTCGTTAGGTATTTCACAACACTTGTGACTCATGACGATGACAACGCCGTTGAATCCAAACGTGTGTGCGTTAGATGGGATTTTATGTACGAGTCAGAACTTGCTTGTTAATAAACTAACGTGGTAAGTTTTACAAATATTCAAGCAACATTTCTTATCAGAAGGCGAAACTGTATATGTACGACATAGACATATTATATTGTTGTTTTACTTTTGATTTCTTATGAGGTACACACACAGGCCCTAGCCAAGTGCTAGTAGGAACTAATTATAATTTTATGAGTCGTGATTCTTAATCGATGATTCGAGTTCAAACCGGAGGCACGCACCACTAAATTTCTGGGTTTAATTAATATTTATAAGTCATCTCGTGCTCGGCGGTGAAGAACATCGCGTCGAAAGCTTTGTGTCGAGGAACTCTCCAAACCGTATTGGAACAGCATGGAATAAGCTTCAAAACTTCTCAAAGGGGGAAGAGGCTTCAGCCCAGCAGTGGGAATATCATAGGCTGTTTTTTACTCCACGGCTTATTCTTGTAGGAAAAAAAGAAAGATAGTTTTGTATCTATAGTAGAGTACTAGTGAACGCTATCTATTTAAAGCAGAGTGTAGTAATTTAGGGAAGCGACGAGTTCCATACAATATTAACAATTTAAATTTTTCGTCTATTTAGCTTATTTAATATAAAATAAAAAATATCCAAATCGGTTAAGCCGGTTTTGAGTTTTAGCGAGACTAACAACCTCGAATAATATATGTAGATTAGTCGATGTCTTCACCGGTTGTAAACCGTACATTAAATTTAAAAGATTATTATACTTTGGGAAGACCGACTTAAATTAAAAAAAAAAAAAAAAACCTAATAAGACCGAAGTTCGTTCTAAACATCACTATTTCATCTGTGCATCACATTCAGAGAACTTAGTATATTTTTGATTTTATAACGCAATAAGGAATATAGTCTAAGTGTCTTTTTTAAGGGTGAGGTGATAGGGAGATCATACCTTAGTTTTCATGGCCGCTGTGATTGAAGAGAGTAACTAATCATTCCTATAATGTTTATATAAATGGCTTTTATTTTATGATTATTATTGTTAACTAGCGACCCTCGCCGGCTTTGCCGGTGCCGATGCTAAATATACCAAAGAATGTCTTTATATACAATGTTCACAGCTTTTTTGTTATTAGACTATACAGACTATGTCCCTGGGTTTTAAATTTGTAATATCTTCGAAAATGTTTTAAATTACAAAGCGCCATATTGATTGGGCGTGCGGCAGATTTCCATTGCCGACGTTTATTAAGTTAACATTATTTTTATATATTGCTTGAATATATTTATAATAAAATAGTTCTAAGAATATATTTTTTACTGCATTTAGTAGGCTACTGGCTGGTCGTAGATTCAAGTCATTTGTAAAAAAATACATTGGTAAAGATGGCATATTATTCGATACAAGATTACATAGACGATAAAAAAGCGTAGAGTTAATGCTTGTTGAGTTCCAGGCAGGAGACATAACATACATATATAATTGTATTTAACTAACATGATTGTATTTTTAGATGTTGTAAAAGAGTAACTACTGATTTTCTTGCCGGTTCTTCTCGGTAGAATCTACATTACGAACCGGTGGTAGCTTTACTTTAAATAGTTTGTTAAATGACGATTCAAAAGTGCTCGTAAAAGCCTACTTGAATAAAGTATATTTTGATTTGATTTGATTTGATTTGACTAAATACAGTCCACTTTTATTTATGTCGTCGTAGTATTATCAAGTATTTATTTATGTATATAAAAAAGAAAAAAGCTATATGATGTATATAGGTTTATATACACTTCATAGATCAGTGTTGATGTTATCATGTTAACAATAAAAATATACCTAGATAGCACATGGGCGTGCATGGCGGGCGGAGCGTGGCGGCGCGGCGCGGCTCGCGTGCGTACTCTTCGTGTCCTCCTGCGGGACACTGCTCGTGCGCTGCAGGAAGTGCAAGATATCTTGGCTTATGGTACGATATCAGATTTGTCTAAATTGGCATTTGAAAACTGATTAATAATATGTAATTTGAAGATTAATGATACCTTAATAGCTCAACGCCAAACAGTTGAGTTAATTCGGTTTTAGCTATTGATTTGGCTGTAACACGTCATCTGCTTAAATATTAGATTAATATTTTTATTTATCTAATTAAAGTATAACTATATCGTACATACTTCGTAAATATGAACAGAAAACTTGATTTTTCTGAGCATTTACTTGAGATTTATATATAATATACTAATTTAACAGTATATTCTTCTAGATCCCGAAATACCCAACATAATCCAGGGCCTCACGAATCAGGCTTCCCGCCCCACCGCCCTGGTGATCTTGGGAAGTTCTCCATCAGCTAGAGCAAGATTACTGAATTGCATATTAGGAAGACGACTCCTGCCCGAGTCATTACCCAGAGGCTGCAGATGGGTTTGTATCACCTTATAATTAGAAGATATTTAACTTGCATTCATTGTTTCTGGTTCAAATTTACTCTGGAAAGCTGGCTTGTACTGAAATGTAAAGATGTAATCTTCAGTCCGAGGAAATCGTCTCCACGAGTGCGTTTTCCAGGTAAATAGAGTTTTACATTCTTTTGTGTGCTGATTCCGAATTTAAACTTTAAATAGTGCTTTTAAAATCACCACATCGCAAAAACATCGATACGTTTTACTTAACAGACATAAAAACTATGAACTTACCGAAATTCGAAATCAGCTCCTGAAAAAATATGTAGAACAATTTAGAGAAATCTTCTATATTTTTTAACCAAAACTCCATTACTGTATCTATTGCATTAAGATCATCCGATCATACAGACCAGTCCATAAAACGTATTCATATAAACTGATATCCTATAAAATATGCCATGATATTATTATTCTATAAAATTTAATAACATTAACGCCCTCCGTGGTCGAGTAGTGTGTACATCGGTTTTCATGGGTCCCGGGTTCGATTCCCGGCCGAGTCGACGTAGAAAACGTTTATTAGTTTTCTATATTGTCTTGGGTCTGAGTGTATGTGGTACCGTCGTTACTTCTGATTTTCCATAACACAAGGGCCTTAGCTACTTACATTGGGATCAGAGTAATGTTTGTGATGTTGTCCAATATTTATTTATTTTATTTTTATTAAAAAAATGGAAAGATTAAATCAAAATATTACATATTCAAGTAGGCTCTTTCGAGCACTCTTAGATCATTTTACAGGATTCGATTAAATTCAAACTCGAAGAACCCGCAAAAAAACTCAGTGGTATTTTTCCGAAAATCCGTTAAATAGATGATTAGAAACTAATAAGATCTCTTTCGTACCCATAACCACTTCACTCTGGTCACTTCTGTTCCAGATCCGTATCCAGTATGGTGCGTCAACGCAAGTACATTTAACGGTGGGCAACTCGGAGTTCGAGCTGGTCGACGAGTTGGAGTGCAGCCGGAAACAATGGGACACTTTGCCATTGCAGGTAGGCAGCATTGTTGTTTACAGCATTTTTTTTTATGATATCGATAGGCGAACGAGCAAATGGGTCAACTGATGGTAAGTGGTCACCACCGCTCATAGACAACGGCGTCGTAAGAAATATTAACCATTCCTTACATCACCAATGCGCCACCAACCTCGGGAACTAAGGTGTTACGTGTGTGCTTGTAGTTACACCGATAATACTAGATTAACACAATTGCCTTATTTATTGTGGCTCCTTGTGCCGATCATGGTAAGTTTCACCGACTAATTCTACTGCAATCTATTTTACTTGGTGGTAAGCTTTTGTGCAAACTGGGTAGGTACCGCTCACTCATCATATATTCTGACGCCAAGCAGTAATACTTAGTATTGATTGGTTTAGGTTTGAAGGGAGAGTGAGCCAGTGTAACTAGAGGCACAAGGGACATAACATCTAAGTTCCCAGGGTTGGTACCGCATTGGCTATGTAAGATATAGGTGACCGCTTACCATCAGCTGACCCATATGCTCGCCTGTATACCGATGCCAGAATGTAAAAATTAGCAAGATATATTGATCATTCATAATTTGTTTGTACTGAAATATTAATTTTACAGGATCTTCTGCGACAGGACAGCGATTTAGGGACAACTCTAGAAGTCGAACTAAACAACTCCTTCCTCAAAGATGGTCTAAAAATAATCGTCCCTCCAGACATAAGCGAAGATCCAGGGCCAGCGAATTATTTAACATTAAAACAACTGCATTCAGAGTTTTATAACAGACGGGGTACAATTTTAAAGTCATACAGCCCGGTGTATCTGTATGCCTTGGATAATTTCGGTAGGAATGTCTTCAGTGAGAATATCATGCCGAAGATGACCGTCTCTAGGAGCGAGGAAGATTTCTGGTCGACGTTTAGCCTGTATTATATGACGAAAGTCAATAATAATGATGCTAATATCAAGATAGAGGAGGAGGTTGATGAAGTTTGGAAAGAAGGGGATGAGTCAGCTGTTTTTAGTTCCGAGGTGATGTAGACATTTCTTTATGTTATGGTATTTTTATAAAACCTTTTTGTAGAATGAGACAAAATTGTAAAGAATCATTAAAATATCTTTTTTTTTTTTTTTTAATATATGGAAGATGTTTTATTTAATTATTTTACTTTTTATTATTTTGAACGGACTGAAAGTTGATTTTTGAACGAAGTGCGAAAGGGAGGGCAACAACACCGCCGACGACTAAGTGGTTCTGTCTGAGATTTCACCCACCCCACATTCATTTAAATATTCAAGTGGTCTATAAGCCTGTCTGATAGTTTTATGTTTCACTTCCAGAACTGTTTAGATCTCCACCAGATCAAGGAAATCGATGTCAACGCTCAGGTCCTGTTCATTCTCTTCTCGAACAGTGAAGCAGAGGAGAAGAGAAGAAACAATCTCAGTGAGGCGACGGAGTCCACTGAGCTGTGTAACACTGAGGAGTTGCCTGAGTCAGACCGGGGACTGGTTAAGAATAATGTTTCTGGGTAACTACTTCTATATAGGTTTTGTTTCAGTACCGGCAGACGTGGTTCTCGCCTCTATAACATATTAAAATTAATTTGAAATAAGTCTTAATATATATACATATCGGCGGCAGCGATGGCTGAGCGATAGAATTGTCATTTTCTCTGTTCGGTGGTACGGGGTCCATCACGATGAATTAAAATAACACATATAGCGACAGAAGTTTTATTACGGATTTACAACTTGGTTCTTAAATAGGTAGACCGACAGTTTCGCCTTGGAGGTGTGGGCTGATCAGTTACCCAAACGTAAGTGTCGTTATCCAGTCCGCATAATCTCCAACACGACTCTGTCCACGTGACTTTAACATTCCATGACGTCACGGCGTTTACCCACTACTATAATAATCAAATAAGCTTCTTTTAATCAAAATGATTGGCTTTCCACGACATACAGATACGATGTCGTGGACTATAGTAGCGGCACGCTATGATGGCCGTTTTGACGTTTGCCCGCTCATGAAGTTTCGTATTTAATAAATAATTACATCAAAGGAGCAAATTGTTGTTCTTTATTGTCAATAGTGACGTGCATTTAGTCATAAAATTTATCGAATGTGATTTCTAAACTGCAAATATTAGGGTACCGCGAAGATAACTTTTTTTATATATTTTTTTGCGTAAACGTGTACGTCACACTCTCACACTCGACCTCGTAGTCGGTGTTATATTTGTGTTGACAGTAAATATTTTATCTATTTTATAAATTATTTATTTTATTTTATTTTTCGTTCGAATATATTACTTAAACTTATTTTATATTTTTTTTATTAAACCTTTTTAATCAGATACTACTTGCAACAAAAACTTGAATTAAATTACTTGCAAAAAAACAAAGATTTGAATATATTATATCGATAATAAATTTACATTTCACATCACTTTTTTAATGTGTCAAAACGGCCATCGTATCTTGCCGCTAGAATAGATATAATTCATATACGTAGAAAACGCATTCGTTCGACTGTTTTTTAAATTTGTTTTTCAAAATTGATCCCCGTGATGGCTATAAGTACTTAATATTTAGTAATAATAAAATATTAACCATTCCTTACGTCGCCAATGCGCCAACCTTGGGTTTTAAGATGTTATGTTCCTTGTGCCTGTAGTCACTCTGGCTCATTTACTCTTCAAACTGAAACACAACAGTACAAAGTATCGTATTTTGATGGTAGAATTTGTGATGAGTGGGAGGTACCTTAACCTACCCGGACGTGCTCATAGATTTTGAAAATGTTATAGAAAAGACAAAGTTTATATATTAATATTAATAGTACATAAGAGGAAGTTTGAAAGTGAACCGAGAAGCTACGTGGAAACCGGCTTTCACGGTATGGGCATGTTATGCGGAGGAATGAGGAACATGTTGTGAGGAAGGTCTGGAGCATGGATGTGGATGGATATAGAGGTAGGGGACGACCAAAGAAACGATGGATGGACTGTGTGAAAGACGATATGGTTAGAAAGTATGTTACTTGTGAGATGACGTCTGACAGAGAAGCATGGAAGAAGACATGCTGCGCCGACCCCAAATAAAATTGGGATAAGGGCAGAAGGACAGACTAATGTGGAACTAATCATACATTTTTTTTTGTTTTAGTACCAGGCAAATAGAGCAATCTGAACAAAGCAAGCCTTCAAATAGAAGATTACAAGAGGAACAGACGGCATTTATGAATGAACTCCTGGACCAATGGGAGCTTATATGTAAGAACTAATTTTTCTTCTTCTTCTTCTTAACAAACTAAAATTCTACGGACACTACAGTCATAATCAAATTGCGTGGAGTTTGTATCCGTTAATTTTCTTAAGTATTATAAATTGGTAAACAGATTAACCGTCTACTGAGTACCGTTCCTCGCGGTACGATCTAGAACGAACCAGTGGTTGCTTTATATTTAATTTATTCTTGATGATAAAGCGAAAATTGTTTAGTTTTTTTGGGCAAGTGTGGTGGAATAACCGTAACCTTCTTAAGAAAACATGATTTCATAGCCCAGCTGTAGGATATTTGATTTAGGTTGTGACTTTTTGGATTGATTTTTTAGTAATTGACAATGCAAAGTCTCTTTAATCGCCCCCTTGGATAATTTAATTTTGATGGGACCGTCTTTATAATATAATTTAAACGTATAATGTGTCCGCAGCTAATCCCCCTCCAAAACACCACGTCAAAAGCCAATGGTCGATTATAGATGACGTTGAAATATTAAAGAACTCCGAGAGACAAGAAAACGAGCACGGCAAGAAGAAGAAGGAAGTCGATATCGATAGAACTATCAAGAGTAGAAGTTCGTTATTGAATACAGTGATTAAGTTCGCGACTGAATGTTCACAGAGCTATTTGTTGGATCAGTGCACCAGGTTGAGCGAGGTGAGAGTAGTTTTAGTATCCTCACGGCTCTATTCTGATGGTCCCCTGTTTTCGGTCATGGCGGTTAACTCCATCAGAGACTAACTAGAGTAACATTCGCAGGGTATATAATAGCGCTCTACTATTTAGGCGAACGATCAATTGTTTGTTTGTTGTTGTTTTATTATATGAAGGTGGACTGGCAAATGGGCCACCACCATACATTGTAAGAAGCCAACAACGTCTGACATTGGTGCTGTAAGAATTATTAACCGTTATTTAGATATACAAATCCAATCAACCTTTGGAGTTATGATGTGCCTGTAGTTACATTGGCTCACTACTAAGTAGGGGGGGAGAAGTGGCATGAAAGAGCCAATTTTCTAAACGGACCAAAAAAGTATAGTTTAAATTTAAAAAATGATGATATTTTTTCTTAAATTATTATTCATTTATTAAAGAAGGTAATTTAATACGAAAAAACCTTAAATACTATGGAAAAATCAACGAAAAATCAATTTGAAAAAAATATGTCTTCTGGCTCTTTCATAACATATCGGTATTGAAAGAGCCAATAAAAGTTATGGAAGACCCAGTCTGTTTTATAAAGTATAATTGTAAGAACAACCCAAATTAATAATAAGAACACTATTAAAAAAAATACTAAGACTGGACATTTATTATTTATTTTAGTATTTTTTTTTAACTATATTATAACTAATATTTTTAAGAAATTTGTAATTTTACCAGTCATTTTAAATAATTCCAACTAACGCTTTAATTTTAACACATTATTTAGTTAGTCATATCTTAAATTTTAGAAACTTAAGAATACATTTAATTAATTAATATAATTTTCCAAATAATAGAAAAATGTCTTGCAAAAAAATTATTTTTTTGAAGCCACATGATTCACGAACCAATCAGAATTTTTTTTGCATAGAGACCAATCTTAATCAGTTTTCATATGTCTTGATTTTCAAACGTTTTTTTTACTGTTTTGTGGTCATTTTCTTAATTATCATTTTAGGTTTATTTCATTTAGCATCTTTTGGTTCTTTTTTTCTTTTCAGGAGTGTCAGCCACGATGACAAACGACATTTTTCCATTATTGCGTATCTTGTTTTGTCTTGGCCCCACTTTAGGAAAGGGACTTATCGTTCTCATAATGCAATATCTGAAGCAAATAAATTATTACATATATCAAATAGCATAATTATTATTATTTTATTGTATTTACCAAATTAAAATGTAGGGTTTTGAAAGAGTCGGTTATTAAAGAGCTCTTTCAGGACCCAATCACCCGGCTCTTTCATAACTTATGCTTTAAAAAAAATATAACCCTTAAAATAACAATAATACCAAAACTTTTGCCGCTTAGTTTTTACGCAGTTGCAAGGCCAAATATATGCACAAATTCGATCTATAATCCATTTACCAATAGTTGTTTACAATAAAATACTAAAAAACAAGTAAATTGAAGTAAGACACTTACTTTTTAGTACCGAAAACTTTGATTCGATGTGCTCGCTATCGTTTGTTTCGGCGGACTTTCAAACGTTGGTGGGTGACGGGAAATCAGTATTTTTACTTAAAAATTAAATCACTAACCAAATCCGTTGATAAACTACCGAAATAATGCATATGGCTCTGGCTCTTCAAAACCTGGCTCTTTCATGCCACTTCTTCCCTATTGCTGTTTGGCGGTAAAGTATAATATTACAAGTGGTACGTATCCAGACGGGCTCGCAAACAGTCATACCACCCCAAGTGAAGCTCCTGAACCATCTCCAGTTGTTTTGGTTTATCGTGCCATTGGATTATAAGAGTGTAGAGGGCACTTGTGTGTTAATCTGTACACAGATTATAATAAGTCAGAAGCAGTCAGTAGTCTCATTAGAGGATGGCCTCTTTTTTGAATCGTTACAAGATGAGAAGCGTAGTCTTCTGTCTGTCGGTCTGAAACCTTTTGTATATATAAATTAAGTAAGCCCGAAATAGCTTTTAATAATAATAACGCTCGAACAACTTATGATTTATACAGTAGTACATCATCCTTGAGTTCCTTCCCCAAGGCTAAGCGTTTAAGCAATTTTTCTAGATACACGTGAAACTACTGCAGCAGTTCATGCTGGCTTCATTCGACATGGCGCGAGAGCTGCAAATAGTGCCGAAGAAGATCCAGTACGTGGCGCGGCAGGAGCAGCAGCTGTACGAGGTGAGTGGCGCGGGCGGGCTGCAGGGGGTCGATGGATTATACATGATAGGTATTTTCGACAGTAGTTGTGTTTAGTTTGAATTCAGTTATTTGTCTTAAATATTGTGGTTGAATTGGTGTCTTGACTGAAGTTGATATTAGAATTTGTTTAAAGTAATTGTATGCGTTATAGTAAACCAAAATCAAAATATAATATATCCAAGCATTTTTGTATCGCCATTTTACAATGTTATTGTTAAGTTAATGGTTTCGAAGCTATATCACCTGAAAATAACCGTCAAAACTTAGTAGTTACTCTTTATTCAAACAAAAATAATATACTAATATTTGTTATAATACGTGCAAATTATATTTATGTGTCCACCTTTAAAATAATTTATTTTGTCATAAACACTAATGGATTAATCTTTTCGTCCGCAGACGATAAGCGAAAAGTTTTCCGAAGGCGATAAGAAACAGGAGCTGCTACAGATAATGCAAGAAGTACTCCAAGAGATGAAGTCAGAAATAAACAACATGGACTGGAGTGTCGATGGTAAGAGAATTATTATACCCGGCGTAGATTCGACTAAGAACGTTGAGTATATACACATACATAAAACTGGTGAACCGTCTCTTGTTACTAAATGCATGTGCAAGCCCGTCTGGGTAGGTACCACCCACTCATCAGATATTCTACCGCTAAATACCAGTACTCTGTATTGTTGTGTTCCGGTTAGAAAGGCGAGTGAGCCAGTGTAATCACAGGCACAAGGGACATAACATGTTAGTTCCCAACGTTGGTGGCGTATAGGTGATGTAAGGAATGGTTAATATTTCTTACAGCGCCTTTGTCTATGGGCGGTGGTGACCACTTACCATCAGGCCCAGTGGCCCATATGCTCGTCCGTCAACCAATGCCATAAAAAAAATGTAGTTTACAAGAAACGGTCAATTCGTTTAATGTATGTTTTTCATTAGATAATGTATTTCTGTTGGAACTTGTCAATGTGTGCGTGAAAATTATCTGAATGAGTATAGTTTTTATACACATGGGTTTGTAGTAGTTATTTAAAATGTAAAAGCTGATGTACTTATCAATGGTGAATCGATGGATCCAGTTGAATCACCTGAATTTCTTGGTCTTACTGTTGATTTCAAGCTGCCATGGGTCCTCCATATAAACGGTTGTTGATACGGCTCGCTTAGAATATTTCAGTTTTGGAGTTTTCATTGGAGTAATGCAGCCGCTATTTCGCCACCTGACTATTTCCTTCTTTTTCTTTTGATATTGAATTGAATATAAGTAAATAAAAGCATATTGACAAAAAATAGTCACTGAGTTTCTTTTGCCAGTTCTTCCCGGGTCAAGGTGTTTTTTTTTCCGAGCCGGTGGTAGTGTTTCATTTGACCATCAATAAGTTCGTAATAAAGTCCACGCTTTATTATCTTTAATGTAATCTCGTTTTAAGTAATATGCCTTATTCATCAATGTTTTTTTGACATGAGCTTTAACTTTTTTAATAGGCAAAGTTAATAATAATTTCTTTATCGAAACGAATACCGTGCCCCAGGAAGGATGTATTAGCTTTGCGAAGTCAGAAACTGGGCGCTATAGATTCACGAGGAGACCCTGACGATATAAAGCTGTTCTCAGACCAGCCGCGGCACCAGGAGCGGCAGCGCGCGCTGTCCCACTGCGTGCTGTACACGCGGCGCGCGGGGCCGGGGGCGGGCGGGGGCGCGGGCGGGGACGGGGGCGAGGGCGGGGGCGAGGACGCGGCGGAGGAGGCGGCGGAGTACGACGCCTGCAACTTGGACGACTATGAGATCATCGACTCCGCCGACGAGAGCCTGTGCTGCAGCGAGGCCTTCGACACCTCGACCGTGAATTCCGACTCTGTAAGTATGAAAGACTGGCTTCTCTTTCTAGAAAGTGTTTTCATTTGTATAGAATGTAAGTCTTAGGACTAGGCGTTGTGATTTCGTGCTTCATTTAATTTTGTTTGTGGCATTTTATACTTTTTTATTTTTACTTTAAGCAGGCAGACTGATGGCAACTTGATGGTAAGTGGTCGCCTACACCAGTAGACTTTAGCCCGGTAAAAAAATTTAATCATCAGTCATCACAACAGGAAACGAAGATGTAAAATCCCTGTTGTATCCTGTAAACTGGAACACAGCAATATTAAGTATTGCTGCTTGGAGGCACAATTAGTGATGAAAGACTGCTTTTACCCAGATCACAAAGCAGCACAACGCCCTACAGATCTATTAAGTCAGTTTATAATTTAACGCGAAGGGGCGCGTCTTCGTAAGTGAATAGATCTCACACCACCGAGTATAACGTCCAACCGGCTACATAATAAACCCCCCCCCCCCCCGCAGCTCGGCCGCGCGGAGGGCGAGGCGGCGTTCCCGCCGTGCGCCGGCGTGTCGACGCGCCAGGCCTCGCTCGACGTGCAGCGCACGGGTGACTTCTATTGTTTATTCTGAATGCATGCACCGGGCCCCGGGTACACGGCGCGAACGTTTACGTGTGGATTCTGCACAAAATTGACGCGCTACTACTTGAGTGCGAAAACGCGAAAGCGCGAAAGCGACCCCCTGGCGCCCGCCGAAGAGACGGAGGGTGTAGCGCTGGTCTTGTAGTGGGTATTCCGGTGTACTAGGGCGTACGTTAGGCGGCCTGGAAATCAGCGAGTCCTACATAAACATCATGGCGGGTAAAGCGGAAATAAAAAAAGATGATACACTAGGTTTTTATACTATCTAATGAAAATGCGGTGTCTAGTCTGTATCTGTGTAATACTAGTACTTTAATGACAGAACTGAAATATATTTACTACACAACAAGTTCTGAACCGACTGCGCGCCAAAACGTCGCTTTTCTCATTCCAATCACTGCGAAGTGGCTTTAGTTTCGTACGCTTGAACAATTGGTTGCTGTCGCGCTGTGTACCCGTAGCCTAAACTGAGCCAAATATTTTTAATATGTATTGCTGGCTTTAAAATATATGAAAAAAAAAAAAGAAATTGATCTGATAGCGCCAATTTATTCCATATAATATATTGAAATTGAACATTTTGATTTTTTTTTGTTTGCAGTTCTGTCGAAGTTAAGTCGGAAGATCAGTCTGAAGTTGGTCAACTTTGTCGACTGTCTCAAGGACACTTATTTTGGAACTCTACAACGGTACATATGTTCATTAAAATAATGAAAAAAAAAAATCATCTAGCAGTCATTCTCAATAGAGGCGAGCCAACTACGCAAGGGGAAATCAATGTCCACAAGTATATACGTAGACGTCTCCACCTATTTTCACACTCCTAGTCCAAGGGGGCGTAAATTGAGTAAAAATAGGTTCGTGTAACACCTCCAATACACTAAAACAAGTAGAAAAACTACTAATGCTTTCATTGTAAAAAACCACATTTATTTGGGTCGAAAAGGGAAGTCGATTTGCAATAGGACGAGTTAGCCAAGAGGTGTCCCCGCAGCTGCCTGGAGTCGCTGGAGGGCTGGTGCCGGCGCGAGCTGGGCGGGCGGCCGGCCAGCGAGGCCATGCGGCAGCTGCTGGCCGTGGCGCGCCAGGTGGACCTGACGCCGTGCGCCTCGTTCTCGCTGCTGACGGAGCTGCTGGACTCGCTGCGGCGCCTGCTGAGCCGCCTGCGCCGCGCGGGCGCGCGCGCCGCCTCGTGCTGCGCGCTCAGCGCCGCGTGGCGCCGCCGCGCCGCGCTGCACTGCGCCGCCTCGCTGGGCCCGCAGCGCCTCGCGCGCCTCATCTCGCTGCAGGTGCCTCTCGAGCTTTACCGATCACATTCCACCGACTCGAGCTGTCTCCGTACCAAATTTCATCGCATTCGCATTTAGATTATAAGTATCGCCTATCATACAAGTGTCGATGCGACGAACACCTTTATATAAAAATATTGACGATACCAATATTATAAGTTACAAGCTGTGATCCAAAATAATGATTTTTAATCAAAAAAATATTATTCTCAAAAAAGTCATATAATTAAAATTACAGATTTTGGAAAGACTGAGCGTCGCGCACGAGAGGTACCAGTCGGCGCTCGCGTCGCTCGAGACCGCTTTAGCGAGCCGCTTACATCACACGGAAGATATCAAGCTAGCTATAAGGAAAAAGTAAATATGGGAACTAAAAGTAATGCTTACTAATATATTAAAATATACTATTAAATGTGGAGACGTATCTTTTGACCACATTAAAGCCTCAAAAACATTTCCAAGCTGTTATGTCGAATTAAATATATTTTTAGCTATCATTTACTAAAGTAAACATTATCAGATGATTTTTTCATTTATGAATTTAAATATTTCAGATACGCACCGGCATTTGCACGTTTGTGTCTGGAGAGCACGTCCATGTGTGATCTCTTAATGTACGGAACCCCGGAACTCGGTCGTGAGATTGGTGAGTTTTGTTTTTGGGATACGCAATAATTATGTTATTATTATTTTACACTTTAAACCTAATAAAGAATCAAATCAGTTCTTAAATGTATATACAAATACCTAGTATTGGATAAAATTCTAAAATTGGTATTTTCCTTAAGTTTTTAGAGTTTAGATCTACAGTTCATCTATCCGGCTCGAAGGACCATTTTTTAAGATTCTTAATTAAGGATTATAAATACGTTTACATGAAAATAAACGTAAGAGGCTATTCGCGTAATTAATCATCATCTCGTGCTCGCCGGTAAATCAAACAAACAGAAACTGTATGTCTGCAGCCCGCATTAGAGCGGTTTGATTAAATAAGATCCAAACGCCTCAAGAGGCCTCTATCTAGCTGTGAGACATTTACATGCTGTTTCTTTACCTAAAATGATGTGCTTAGTAATGTCTGCAGATCTTTTGTGTCGTTAAAAATACCAGCGTGATGAAGCCAGGTGGCACTCCGTCGCAGGTCGCGGTCAGTACGGCGTCGTGTACTCGGTGCGCGGCGCGTGGGCGGGACACAGCCCGGCCGCCGTCAAGTCCGTGCTGCCGGCCGACGAGCGCCACTACCACGAACTAGCGATGGAGTTCTTCTACACGAGGCGAGTTCGCGTGCTTTATGAATGAATTGTACATCGTTTACATCGGTTAAGACGTGGAGCACAGTATAAAATTAATCGATATTTCTCACAGCGATACCCGTATCTCACGTTAAAATAATAGTGGAATCACTGCGTGCCCGCAGGAGCATCCCGGCGCACCCGCGCATCGTGCGGCTGCTGGGCTCGCTCGTGCAGCGCGGGGGCGGCGGCGGCGGCGGCGGCGCGCCCGGCGTGCTGCTCGTGTCGCAGCGCCGCGCGCGCGACCTGCACGCCGCCGTGCGCGCCGGCCTGTCCTTCGCGCAGCGCATGCGCATCGCGTGCGACATCGTCGAGGGTGCGTGTGCAGGGGGGGGGGGGCTTTCTGCATTGCGGATTGCCGCTCGTGTCGCCGTGCGCGCTCGTTATTGTCCGTCTTCTTATTAATTATAAGAAAGTGCGCGTCACTTTCCCGCAGGCATCCGCTACCTGCACTCGCTGGGGCTGGTGCACCGCGACGTGAAGCTGAAGAACGTGCTGCTGGACGAGCGCTCCCGCGCGGCGCTGTCGGACCTCGGCTTCTGCGCGGCCGAGGCGCTGCTGTCGGGCTCGCTGGTGGGCACGCCCGTGCACATGGCGCCCGAGCTGCTGGGCGGCCTGTACCGCGCCGCCGTCGACGTGTACGCCTTCGGGATCCTGTTCTGGTACGCTGGGGTTACAAATAACTTGTTAGCCAAGTTAGTCAAATCCGTCCATCGGTCCTGAAGCCGACACCTGTTGTGAGTCGATCGACGCGCTGTTATGCTGTATAGTCACAACTTCGTCCACTCGACGTGCGTTCTTAACCTATTCAGTCTTATTTAATAAATCACATGTGCTGTGAACACCTGTGTGGTGTATCACACTGCATCGGTCCGTGTACTTTTGATTGCAATGTTTTAGTGAATATGCCGATGGTGTTTCATACAAATAAATAAATCACATACTTTTTATTTAATCAATAAAATAAAACAAATAGTGTCATTAAAATTGGCCAAAGATTTCAACTCAACCGGTTATGTCGAATATCTTGAAACTTCAATTGATTTTTTTAATCTGGAAGACTTAATTTTGGCACTTCGTTTGCAGGTACTTGTGTGCCGGGAATATCAAACTGCCGTCCGCTTTTGAATCATTCCAAAACAAAGAACAACTGTGGAGTAAAGTGAAAAGAGGTAATATGGTAAATCAGAATCGCATTTTAAATAAAAATTTACCATAACTTTTTTTAAGTCAATTAATAACATCGTTTGACCACAAATCACATTTAAAAATTAAAAGTAATGGTAAACTTTGACGACCTCCGTGGTCGAGTAGTGTGTACACCGGTTTTCATGGGTACGCCACTCCGAGGTCCCGGGTTCGATTCCCGGCCGAGTCGATGTAGAAAAAGGTCATTAGTTTTCTATCTTGTCTTGGGTCTGGTAGTTTGTGGTATCATCGTTACATCTGATTTTCCATAACACAAGTGCTTTAGCTACTTACATTGGGATCAGAGTGATGTGTGTGATGTTGTCCAATATTTATTTATTTATATTTATTAAGGTTCAATGGGATTACCTTTAAACGAAAGCCTTAATACCGATTCCTATATACACATACATACATACAATGAAAAAAAGCGAACTTTGGTACAAATTTTCATTCCCAATTTAACCCTCTTGGGTGATTAATTTTCCCCAAAAAATTCATCATCCATTTAACTCCTTAGAAGATGAATTTTAAAATATCTTAGTGTTTACTTACATTTCATAAGGAATTCCTTTGAAAGATTTAATCCTATAATACTGACCGGTTTAGGTTTTGCGTTGTATGTCTGTCAGTCATATTATAAAAATTAACCTATTTTAAGAATCATGTAATATATTAACAAAATGTATGTTTCTGCACTAGGTCTCCGCCCGGAACGCCTCTCTCATTTCTCGGACGAGTGCTGGGAGGTGATGGAGTCGTGCTGGGCCTCCGAGCCTTCACAGCGAGCTCTGCTCGGAGACGTACAGCCGAAGCTGGAGGCCATCCTGCAGCGAGCATTGGATGAGGACAAGGGACACGTGACATACGAACCCACGGACTACAAGTCGGATGACAGTCTCGAAATGACCGGCTTAGATGAAAAGTGGGAAAATAGATGTTAGTCCATTGTGATAAGGAACTAAATTGCATAATAATAAATGATACTTATTACCCAGTTAATATCGAAGTTTTGTGATAACGTATGTTCATATCAATGTAATTTATACAAGGATAAACGAAGCAATCTCTCTATAGTAACTTCAAACTTGTGTAAAATGAGAATTCATTAAATACATAATAACAATTTTAACCTTATAAAGGAAAAAAACACCCAACTGCCCTGAATGAATTAATTAATTACTTTAAAGGCAGTGTCACTCACTGTAAGGATTCCGATAATAGTTTACATCCAAATATGATCAGACACTTGAATCTAATTGCGGAATAAAAAACTTACATACACATATGTCAGATATTTCTGGCGGTCGTGTAATAAAAGAGGTATATCTTTAGTCTTTTGTTCATAAACTCTAAATTAAAGTTCACGGAACCGGAAATGTCGCTTTTTAAGACTGGATCCAAAATGCAACGTGTTTAAATGGTACAAGTTTAAAGTGGATACAATTTGTTCTTAATTGATTTTAGCAATTGTTTTATTTTTTGATTGCATTATTTTAAGAACTTTCAAGTCAAAAAGATATTGCTAACTAGTAGCTAAAACAAGAAAAGGTAAATTTATTTAAGATTGTATTGTCTAAAGAGTTAGGAGTAGTTTAAAATTATTAATTGAAGTATAACTTCGTTTGGGTGCGATACAGGGAAAAATTGAAAGTTTAATTTGAGTGCAGCGTTTCATGTGTGATGTTTAACTTAATCGATTTAATTTTAAAAGAAAACAATTGTCGATTAAAATATAAGAAAATATTTAAAATACAGTAAAGTTATCATATTAAAGTCATAACATTGATATCGTTATGACAGATAACACGAGTTTCTGAAACTTTGATAAATGCAAGATAAACTATTTTTGACTTCAATCTAAGTCGTCATTGGTTAGTGCATAATAATGAAGTTATATTCGACCAATGAGCGTTCAATATTTAGTTTGTTTCATCGACCTAACTTTAATCTTCATTTCCGAAACTGGGTGTTAATGTTTCAGATAACATTCTGGGCTATATAAATTAATGAGCTTTTATCAATATAATCTTATGAATGACAATATTCATCTACTTTACTTTCAAAGAATGTCCTTCAAAGCATTTCACCTCAGGACTGTAAATTTTTTTAAATATTATTTTTAAAACCTTTGCAACTTAGGTCTTTGTCAGTGCAAGATCTCAGAAAAAAAATCCCAACCATGTTTCCAATACGTTGGTGAAAATAAATGTACTCTTTCCTAACCATCAATTCGAATCATTTATCTTACTGTCCATGGATTCAGATTCAGAATAATAATATACCATCTACCAAGAGTCAATACTCAACTTCAAATGAACAATAAACGTGCCTTATAACATTACATTGCATTGCATTACACATTGAATAATTTGTAAGAAGTTCATTATTAATTACAAAAAAATATTCAAGGTCGACTTATTAAGTAAATTATTTGCTATATCTGTGAATGTTTGGGAAATAAGATGTTTTTCCGCGACTTGATTTTTGTTGATCAACTGCGAAACTTCAAGCGATTTGATTCTTAATTCTCAAACAAATAGGTGCAACAAAAATCGGTTCAATAAAATTAATTTAACTCATACGATACGCATCAACTTTTTGTCAACTAAAATCGATGTGTACGAGCCCGTTTAGACTTATTTCCCGCTAAAATATCTGTCATCCAAGTTTTATGTAATTGTTTTAAAATTCGAATGTTTAGTTTTTATAATCTGTAAGTTAAGATTATACTCGAATTATTATTTTAAAGTTGTTTTATCTGTGATCGATAATTATAAAAATGTTCATTATCTTATGCATTCTGTTTATTTATTATGAAAAATTATATTTTTTGATATTTGTTTTGATTTTATTTATTTATATTCTGTTATTGTGAATATGTTATTTCGAAATTTTGTTAAACGTTAATGAAAATAATTGTTTAAAATAGTTTTTAAAACTAATTTTATTCGTTATATTTTTATTAATTTAAATTAATATCATAATACATATAAATTACAGTTTTAATGAACTATTTTAAAACTTGTATATTTATAATTTGGTTTGATAATGAATTGAGTGCGATGAAAGTCGTTTATTCAAATAAATAGATTTGTTTTTCCAACCGTATATTTTTATGAAAGTTTAATTGAAATAGATTTTAAGGTAATAAAATGTAAGATGTATAATATTTTTATTAAAAAATAAATTAAATGAAGTGTTTTTTTTTTAATTTTTTTACTCTTTTTAATAATTTCTTTTTTTTTTTCTTCGTGAAATCAAACTAAAAATTGTCTTTATTCCAGTGGGCTCATAAAACACTTTGAATTTCATGTAACAGTGTTGAATTAAATCTAAAGCTACCACTATTTTAATTGCATAGTGTGTCAGTAAAGTACAATTAAATTACTATATATCCTGCCTTTAATTGAAAATTTTACGAAAATCTTTATATATCCTACATTAATAAGTAACAAGTCCACGATTTTTATGTTTAATATAATAATGTATTGAGTAATATGCATTATTTGTCAATGTATTTTTTTTTTTTCGGCCGTCAGTCCTTCGTCCTTCGACATACGTGACTCCCTGCCACTTCAGTCTACTAATTACTGTTGTTTTGTATTTATTTAATAATAAAATATACTTTGCTCGAATAGCGTCTTACAAACACGTACGTTCGAAACGTCATTTTGCAAGGTAATATAAAAGGGGACTACCATAGGTTCGGAACGTAGTTTTTACCGAAAAGAGTAGAAACTCAGTAATAAGATTTCTCATTTCGATAAAGCCTATATTAAAAATTAAAAAAATAGTGTCGAATATTTTTCAGTCGTAAAGTACTCTGGTGCTCCGCATCACGACTCGAGCAATCATTTGAATGCTAATATAACTCGCAAGAATATAATTAAAATAACTGTCTCCCTTCAGCTATGTGGTGACTTTCAAAGCTGAAATACTAGTCTCAATTATTCGTAAGGAGCTATAAACTGGCATCGAATTTCCATAATTATTACTTTTAGACCGTAACATTTAATATGAACATCCGAAAGCAGTCGTCCGTCCATAAACGAGTATTATGCTAATTTGGTCTCCTGAGCTTATGATCTCTCAAACAATAATATACCTTATCTCAACGAATTAGAGATTATAATATATTGTTCAAACGTTACAAGCAAGTCTTAAATCTTGAGGGCTTCGGTCAGGACGGTCGTTTCGTGATGTTTTCTTATACATATCGTTGATAATTTATGTTAAAATTATATTGAAAATTTGTTCATTCATGTTAATTTGAAAGACCGTTAAGTTTATTCCGTAAATATTGTCTTATATTCTGAAATTTTATGTTAACAAAACGGAGTTTGTTTTTCGCGTCTTATGAATAATATTATGACAAGGCTTGCGTATTCATGTAGTCCAGGGTGTACACGTATGAGCTTACTTGGTAGAAGACTTCGTACAAGCCCGTCTGGATAGATACCCCACCATTGTAATTAAATATTCTAACACCAAACAGCAATACTTTGTATTTGTAATTTGATATACTGCGGCTGATTGGCAATTGGATAAGTGGTCATCACTGCAAGAACATAGACATCTGTACTGTAAGAAAAATTAACCCTTACATTGCCAGAGCACCACCAACTATGGAAACTAAATTTAACTGATTTACTCATCTTCAAACTAGAACTTGCTAGAAACTAGGTAGAATATCTGCGATGCATTAAATTATACTGATATAATAATTACCAATTTGGTAGATTCTCAAAATAAATTTGAGATTGTCCAGCTTATTTTGATTAAGTGTAAATTTGATATTTTCAGAAGTTTACTCCCAACACTTCCTTACTTGTTTCCGTGACGAATGTTCTCGTATCAAGCGAGAGAGCCTTGAAAAGGGACCAAAATTTGCATAATATTCGGATTTGGATTCGCTCGCACGCCGCGACTTACTAAATAATGCAAATAATGCATGCAAATTGGTCGGTGATATATTTAATGAAAAACTTCGCTTTGGATGGAAACATTGGCAGAAAAAAAAGTTTGATTATGTTGTTTTTGTGACGCATTTTTTTATTTTAGAAGATAAATATGGAAATCTGTGACTCTGTGAACAATATCAGAAAAATAATGTTAATATCAGAAAAAATCTAAGTATTCTATATTCGAGTACAATCATAAAAGCACCTTTGAATCGTCACGTTATAGTACCTCAAATCAAAATAAGCAGCTACCTCCGATTCGGAATGTAGATTCTACTGAGAAGCACTAGCAAGAAACGCACAAGTTATATACTCTTTTACGTTAGCAAAGAAAAAAAATATATAATGTAACTAGCGTGTTAGAATTAATATAGCTGGGTTATATTAGCACTCCCCCATCTCTTTTCGTGGGAGAAGTAATAGGTGTCAGAAACCATTCCAATACACATCTCAAACTCTACTGTTCTTGCCAAAACTATAATCCTGGAGGCAGTTCTACGAAGGTGACCAATTATCACAAGATGTTGTCGGTTTTCTGGTCAACTTAGATCTTATTAACAGCGTCGTAGAACTCAGTGAAATGTTGAATTGTTGATCAATGTAGACGACCTGCGTTCACTCTAACGCACCATTACTGCGAAAAGCCTCTAGACTAACGTCTAGGCGAGGCCAAGGCGAGACATGTTTTCAAGCGATTAAAATGGTTTTGCACGACTTTTAAAGTTCCCACAAATAAAAATGTCTGGAAAAATGTCGAAACTATTTCTATAAAGTATCAGGAATAAAATAAACTCAGCTCCATGCTAACAGAACTCACATTTCATTTTGGTCTGCTGGATAATGATCTGCTAAGTTCATATATCAATTATTTTGGTAAACGATGTTTAATAAGGTTATATGGACCAAGTTGAATAGGATTTGCCTGATTATCGCCAGCGTGGCGACAAAATTCGACTACGTTTTTTGTTTTGTATATATTCTCATACTCTATGATAGGACATGAGTTTCTGCGGAAAACTCAGCGTGAATAATTTAACACGAAATTTTCTTTAAGGTTTCATATTATATGGAATATCATGCGTTGTTTATAATTCTTGGTATTCCTTATAGACAAATATTTAACCAAAATATTTAAAAATACAAATTTTTATTTTAATTATTTTATTAATTCAATGATCCAAAATATCACACACAAGAACATTATTTGTATTATTATTTTTTTTGAAAGTCTAAAATCTTTATTCAATATAGAAGTGTTTACACTTGCTGATTGGTAGTCAAAAATCTACCGCCGGTTCGGAATTTAACACCTCGGACCTGAGAAGAACCGGCGAAAGAAACTCAGCGGGATATCTTTTTTTTTTTTTATTTATTTATTTATTATAATAGCATGCATTACTTTAAAAAAATATATCGGATAACAATTATTTTGCCACGTGTATAATCTGTGCTTTTATTTTAGTTTTTTTACTTTATATTTTTATTTTATATATCCTATTAATTTATACTGCGTTTATTTTTATAACTTGCTAACCTTCGCCGTAAACTTGAAAATATACTCTAAATAATCTTATCCGTTGGCCTTTTAAATATCAAATGCGAACCGTTAACGCGATTAACTACGCAAAGCGCTACCTACTTTGTAAATGCGGAACATATTGACTGTGTTTATCGCCAATAACGAGTAGAAATTATACCATTGAAACTAGTATTTAAGTAATTCTTATATTATTTTATACCTGGTAAGAAGTGTTAAATTTAAAATTCGTCCCTTAGGGATTGAAATAAGAATTGTAATGATCGTGCTGTTGCCATATCCGAAATAAGATTCTTAAAACTTAATATTTAGGCGTTCAAGACTGTTTGAGCTGTTCCTGAACATGAACCCCTGCTCCATTAAGCAAATTTAAATACAGATGTTATTTTCTTCTTATTTAAATTAGAACCAAGAATTACTGTGTTTTCATAAAAGCGGTACTTGACTCATTCAAGTATATGTATTATGCTGAAAATTTTAATATTAGTTTGATCAATTATGACTTTGACTTTATGTTTATTTATAAGTAGCAAATTTAATGCTTTTATACGTTAAAGTACGCGAGTGGTCTGTTTTCTAATTTAAGTGATTTTAAATATCGAATATAATTATATCGAAGAAAATTTGAAAATGTTTTGTTGTAACATATTTTATGCCAACAACATAAAAACTGATGACCTTAAAACTTTTGTTTTTTTGGATTGTTTACTCTTCCGAATTGACAAGGGCGAAATAACAGGACCCTACTTTCGAATAACAATTTTACCAAGTAATTGTGAATTTAGTGGCATAAAATATATACCAAGTAATACAATGGTTTCTTCCAATTTTGTCCCACTCAGGCCATGTCACATTCGGGACATTTGGTTTAGTACGCAGAGTGGGCATTGTTATCAATTTTATTATTTGGAATTTCCAGTTATTGTGTGTAGTACTCAACAAGTTTTTAATACGTCAATATTCAACAATGTATTAACGCTCAGCATTAAAGGAAAACATCGTGAGGAAACAAGGCAGGCATGTGTCTAATTTCAATGAAATTCTGTCACATGTGCATCCTACATTGGGGCAGCGTGGTAGCGCAGACACAAAACTTCAAAAGGGAGAGGAGGCCTAAGCCCAGCAGTGGGCCATCAACAGTCTATTACGATGCGTTACGTAAGGTTCAAAAGCTGCGTCACTTTCCACCGAGTATAATATACTTACTCCTACTGTCTACTTAGTCCCGGATTAAAACCATTACTTTCATCCTATACATCCTTCCAGGATATGTAACAGCTAAGTAGATCAGTTCGCAGCATCACGGTATGCTATCAGCGCTAATGAGCCGTGTACAAAATCCGATAACGTGCTTATCTTGTTGCACGTAATAGTTTGCATCACGATTGCATATTATAATAGAGGATTTTAGCGACAACATTGCCGGTATTATATGTTATATTGATTATATTATCGTAACAATAACAGCCTTTGGGTAAACACATGACGTCGGTTAATATAATATGTGATTTATCTGCACCGTACACAAAGTATTAAAAGTCCTTACAAAAATAACTAAGTTGTTTACAGAGGTCTAGAGTATTTTTTCAGATATGGGCCACCCGATGGTAAATGCTCATCAACGCCCAAAACAATGCTGTAATAAATATTAACCATTTCTTCGCATTAAGCGCCACCACACTTGGAAACTAAGATGTAATGTGTGCCTGTATTAACACTGGCTCACTCACTCTTCGAACCGGAACACAACAATTCTGAGTACTAGTGTTCGGCGGAAGAATATCTCATTACTGGGTGATACATACCCAGACGGGCTTGCACAAAGCCCTATTGCCAATTAAAGCAAAGATTATTTAGTATTCACATGTTTTCAAAAGTAAACTGAAAACCCCAAAACAGAATGCATCATTTCATTTCGCTATTATACACAATCGAGAACATTCCTGAACCATGTCGAATAATGAGACATAAACAAAAATAAGAATGACTTCCCTCGAGTTGAAAGTTAATAACGCACTTTGTACATAATAATAAACAACTTAATAGAACAAACAAAACTACTTTATGTTATACGAAATAAGAACTCTTTTAGAAGTTTTTGTAGAA
Source organism: Vanessa tameamea (assembly GCF_037043105.1). Taxonomy (NCBI): domain Eukaryota; kingdom Metazoa; phylum Arthropoda; class Insecta; order Lepidoptera; family Nymphalidae; genus Vanessa; species Vanessa tameamea. The sequence goes on from NC_087334.1 coordinate 8,272,679, forward strand.
GTTGCATTTACTTGGTGCGAGTTGTTGCCCCATTAGTTGAACTTCTGAGAGGAATTGAAGTTTAGTGGAAAGTGAAATAAAAAAATATTGATCTAGCTGAATGGTTGGAAGTCGCTCAAGCTTCTTTTCACGGACCCAGCAAATTTCGGACAGTAACTGAATTAAACTATCCTTCAGCTATTAGGTCCGCGAAAGCTAGGCAAGGTAAGGAAGGCAGTGTAACTACAGGCAAAAGGGACATAACATTTTATTTTCCAAAGTTGGTGGCGTGTGGGCGATGTACCGCTGTAAAAAGTCAATTTTTCTGACCGCTGGTGACTACTTACCATCAGGTTACCCGATAGCCTACCTGTTTATGATAACAGTTAGAAACGATGAGCTAAATTTACCAAAAATGATTTCAATCTTAGTCTATTTGATACAGTTCTTTTATAATGTTGGCTAGATATAACATATAAATAAAAAAATAATAATTGAATTGGCATTGCAGTAGATTTTAATAAAAAAACAATTCACATTTCCCATGCAACTTACCCATACATACACGGCATAAACATTTTCATTAACTTCATTGAATTTGATTGGTAACGCTCGCTTATTAGGCTTTCTAAATAAAACCGATAATTACATTTTACGTTGCCTTGATTTATTAATCGGTATTTTTATTATAGTATTTCTATTATCGGTTAATGATTATTAAATTAATTTTATATCGTATAATTAAATCTTTTGTGATGCAAGAGTTTGGTTGTTTAAATATTCATAAAAAATCGCATTAACATCGATATCGCTGTTTTGGTTGATTATTACGACTGACCATTTTCCAGGGAGACGAGACAAATGAAGAGGACTTATTAAAGTGCCCAGATGTGTGTGTGTATATACAAGTGGACACTTTTTTACCTGAACTAGGGCAAATGCGCCACGACTGAAAATATCTCAAGGCAAATGGCTTTTAAATATTTTTTGAGGAGCGGAATTGTAAGCACTGCTAATTTGCAAACTCTGGACGATTTCTGACAATTTGTTAATTGAAATTTTATATTGACTCGTTTGAACCCAATAAGTTGGGGTCTGTGGTATTATTAGCTAAATACGAAAATAATGATGCAGTCAACACACTACATTAGTAAAATAAAAATACAATTAACATACAACTCATAAACAAGGTATAGTTCGTCTCAGCAATGATCTGGGCCAATGGCTGGTAAATCTTAACCGATTGCGGATTTAACCCAGGGAAGCAACATTATTGTTTATAATTTATTTGTGCCCAGTGGTGAAGAAAAATATTGCAAGAGAAATTGCAAGGGTTTAATTTCACTGAAATCTGTCACACGTTTATTTACTAACCAGCATTGGAACTGTTTAGTGGAATAAGCTTCAAACCTTCTCCTCAAAATGGAGAGGAAGCCTTACATCTTGTAGTATGTCTGGCTGCCTACCTTTTTGGGTTCCTTTTTTTTTGGCTCGACAGAACACTCCACATAGAATCGGCTACTAGACTAACGAGACAATCTGGATTCGCCTATAAAGTATATATGAATATATAAAAAAACAAGCAAAGGTCCAAATTTTCGCGTTCCAAATATGTTCATTATTCATTTTCACCTTAGTCGTTAATAATTAAAAAAAATTACATGTAACGCCCCCCTCCGTCCTCAACTCGGGCGAAGCAGCGAGCTATACTAGTATTCATTAATTCTAAACTATTATACTATTTAACCCTTAACGTTGAGTTCTAAGTTAAACACGTTTATAAGTAACCGTCAGCGAATTATATAAGCAAACAATTATAAGGTTTGATGTGCTCATATTAAGTAAGGCGAGTATGAAACACAGCATCCACTATGTGCGTAGACAAATCCTTCATCAGCGCAAACTTCAACAAACAGTTATCAAATTAGGAGCAAGCGTCGGACAGTGCGGATACTGTCCTTATTTCCAGAAACATTGATTTCGTTATGGCCATGTAAACAATGTGTATTTTAACCGAACTTTGGAGTTTCGAGACCAGTTAAAAAGCGCTGATTGTTTTATTGTTACAATTATCACACAAGACGCGATTCGTAGCCGATGATTCTGAGTTCAAAACCGGAACAGGCCCTGTACTCATGTGAAACCTACACGTAGTGTATGAGAATCTGCCACGTGTATCCACCAAAATTGGTTCAGCGTGGTTGAGTAAGTTCATAACTTTCTCCTGAAAACAATATAAGAAGCTTTATTCTTCGACCTTTTTAGATAAACAGTACGTAATGGACGCACCGGTGAACCCACCACGTACTATACAGCACCAGTAGTAACATTTAACCACGCGCTTTCATTTAAAAGTAATAAGTTAAATTTACAGCCTGTTAATGTCCTACTGCTAAGCAAAGAGAACTTCGTTCATCACTACAGGACCGAAGAATAAAGCTACTTATATGATTACTATGTTGGTTCCAACTATAATGGTTCCATTTAATTGCCAATATAGGTCAGTATTGACGATTGAACATTATTTACGAAGCGTAATTATGCCTAGCGGAAATCGACCCTTGTGCCCGGTAGTGTAGTTACACTGGCTCCCTTACCATTTAAACTGGAACACAACAATACGATGAATTGCGGTATCGGTAGAATATGATTAACAATGTAGGTAAAAAAGAACATTTTATTATCGATAAAAAGTAGGTAATTACAGGGACCAGTATAAATTGAACAGACACGTCCCCTCGGCTCGAGCTCTTGATTTTGAATGACTGTCCGCTACAACTTAAGCACGACTCATTGTGACGTCAGGCTTGCGTTCGGTGGTTTACGAGAATCAGTGTTGCCATAGCCAAATATAGCGACGCACTGATTCTCCGACAAATATGTCAATTAGTAGTAGTTGTATGGGAAAACGTCGTGTACAAAATGTAATTTTTTTTTGGCATTGCTTGGCGGACGAGCATATGGGCCACCTGATGGTAAGTGGTCACCACCGCCCATTGACAAAGGCGCTATAAGAAATATTAACCATTCCTTACATCACCTATGCGCCACCAAACTTGGGAACTAAGATGTTATGTCCCTTGTGGCTGTGATTACACTGGTTCACTCAGCCTCCTAACCGGAACACAACAATACAGAGTTCTGTTATTTCGCGGTAGAATATCTGATGAGTGTGTGGTACCTACCCAGACGGGCTTGCACAAAGCCCGATCAACAAGTATTTTTTTTTTAAATTAAATAAAAAGTACCCTGTCCTATAAACTATACGTTGTTATTCGGTAACCTCGTTCATAAGGCACAAATGGAATACAGTAGTTATGTCGACTGGCGTTTTGATTGCGTCGCGTTACAGAGTACAAATTACAGTATAATTATGTATTCAATTTTAGCCTCGACTCAAAGGGGTGTTGTAATTTCAATATGTATATATATGTTTTCGCACACGTGCCGTCGCATAGTAAACGAAGTAACCGATTTGGATTGTTCTTTTTTTATTGAAAAGTGACATAACTGAATATCTTGTTAGTTAAGGATTAGGAAAAATCAGCTATTTGGATATTATCGGCTTTCCTAGTTTTTGGAATATGAGCAATTTGTACTTGTGGGGACAGTCAGTTCAATTATGTTGGTATGACTTTAACAATCCTTTGTTTTGGATAAATAAAGCAAGTGACGTTAAATTCTAAAGCGATCTAAGAAATATTTTCTAGTAGTGGTGACCTTACCAATTGATGATTCGTTGTCATAAATGTCAGCATTCGATACCAAGCTGGTTCTAATTATTTATATTAATTTTTGAGGCCTGAGTTAATAGTCCTTATGTAAATACAGATGGTTCTAATTTAAATAAAATGACGTCATAATATAACAACGCCAGTACGGTGTCAATAGTAAAATTACAAATACATTCTGTTCCGTTCTGTTCTGTATTATTCAATGTAGACGTGTAAAGTTTATAATCACTTATTAAATGTAGGAAACGCCTACATTTAATAAGTGATATTCTACGAAATGATATCCACGAATCGTTGAACCATCTTTCTGATCTGTACTAGTCTGTGACAAAGCTTAAATATAGTACAAGAGTGCAACGTATTTTGTGCGAAGCTTTCAGATACTCTTTGATAAATAAATAATTACTTAAATTCGATGAATTAACAATAAAATTGAAATCTATTGTAATATCGTAAAATCTGCGGAGTAAATTTGTACCGGGACACAAATAAAATTATAAATATTTTTATTTTCATTAGTGGTTTGTGTTTGTTTATTAAAATATATCTATATTTACAAGTTTCTTTGCGCGTGGCCTTACTTGCTAGAGGGGCGGCGATAACATTTTGATTTTAGATATAAAAAAGCAGGTTCAGCGATTAACGGTCGTTTTTAAAAATCTAATATTATGAATAGATAGCTATCACCGATTATCCGAGTCAAAGAAACGCCAATAGACGTTTTACAAAGATCTCATATCAGCCCGGACTACGGAAAAGTCTTTGGTTTGATGGTACTAATATGAGCAGGTCTTCAACTATCACAGTTCTTCGGCTCCGTTCCGGTCACATTCCATTGAATAACCGTGGTTTTTTTTTGGGTGAAACACCTAAACCTAATTGCAGTATATGTAACATCATAGAAGATACGTACCACGTAATAATGGAGTGTGCTCGAAACGAAGCTGATAGATTATCTTTTTTACGCTTAATAAATTATTGCGGGGAGGTGGGGGCATGTAATAGTGTCCTCGCTGACCCAACTTCAAAACCAGCGCAGGCTTTACACAAATTAGTGGAAGGTCTTCTTAAAAATAGATGTAATTAAGCATGTATTAAGTTGAATGTTTTGCAAGCACTATGAGGGTGGCATTCATTTTCTTAAATAAAAAACCCACTTTAAAATAAATGATTAAAAAAAAATAATATGAGATCTCATGTACTTTATATATTTTTGATCTCTGAATCTTCAACTAATTAAAGGGAAAGCAAGTTAATAACGTCAGTAATCATTGCGTTCTGTCTCTTGTGACGTGACTTAATTCAATTAGGCCGCCGACACACGAGCAGCACGGAGGAATTAATAAACTCCGTGTACTCGATTAAAACGAAGAATAAATCATGCTCGCCTCATGCATTTGTCAGTTACTCTATATTCGTCTGCTAATTGTATAATTTCAAACAAAAGTAATATAAATTAATAGTCCGGGACTGTCTAACTGCGATAACCTCCTCTCTTCGTCCTCCTCCTCTATTTTGTTCTTTATGATTATTTATTTACAGGTGGACGGGCAAATTAGATATTGAAAAAGAGTGACTACTGAGTTTCTTGCCGGTTCTTCTCGGTAGAATCTACATTCCGAACCGGTGGTAGCTTTACTTTAAATAGTTTGTTAAATGACGATTCAAAAGTGATCGTAAAAGCCTACTTGAATAAAGTATATTTTGATTTTGATAGTAAGTGGTCGCCATACCTTACATCGCCAACGCGCTACCAATCATGGCAGCTGATGTTAAGTTATGCTATTTACACTTGCTCACTCACCCTTCAAACCGGAACACAAAAACAAAGTATTGCCACAGTAAGTACCACCAAGTAAGCGTTTAAAGGACTCTTAAAGTTTGGAGCTCATTCCACCATGCTTCTATAATATGGGTTAGATACACATGTGGCAAAACTTCATCCGATATAATATACCGATTTACTCATAAGAAAGTCAAATAGAAATGAGTGTGTTTATTTTGTTGTCGTATGCGTTAGTTTAGCATTCGTCCGATTGAGTTTAATATGTCATTGTGTATGAATTCGCGAATTTCGGATAATTGGTAATCTCTACTAATGTTATAAATGCGACAGCAACTCTGTCTGCGTCACGATTTGAGCGTCAAAATACTGAACCGAATTCGATGAACTGTTAAGCAAGCTTAAGTCACGAGTGAGACTTTTTAAACCTAGCGACCAACTCCTACGCCAGCGAACCTGCGATCGACAACTAGTCATCAATAAAGTAAAAATGCTGTAACGGCCAAAATGGCCCATGTTTTGATTCATCTCGTTCTGGTGGTGAAATAAATAACACCAACGCGATGAGAGTTGGAGATGATAGTTAGAGATGATCGTTTAAACGATAAGCATTTAGTATAACTATATTATTTATAATAACCACTTAAGCACTTATTTGTTAGTTATTTGCTTAAAATTAAAACTTGAATCGATTGATTACGAGTTTAGTTCTAAGACATGCCCTAAATGCAACGAAATAAGATTTAAAATCGAGTACGATTTTTTATAAGTTAAGGCCTATTTCGAGTTCTCGTTTGTAGTAATAAACCTATCATGTTAAAAATGTATCAGTGTCATATAAGTAGACTTTCATAATTTATCAGAAAAATTATCTGCATATTTGCTTTTTAAATTTAATTTTAAATCGTTATTTCTTAGAATATCGTGAAAATAAGACAGACAAAATAAGCCTACCATGCTAAATATCATATGATATGTCATATGTCATATGATATGACGTTTATAATAGTCGAATTATATTTATTTATTTATTTATTAATTCTTTATTGCACCCAAACTTAAAACTAAAAATTATAATATTGCTACACAAAGTTGCACGAGGTGCAACAGGCGGCCTTATCGCTAAGCAGCGATCTCTTCCAGGCAACCTTTGGGCAGAGGATCATAATATTTACATATATGGGAAGGGTACAGTAATTTTAAGTCAGTAAAGTATAAAAACATAATATAATAGTACACAATACACAGATAACAATAAATATATATAATATAAATATATACTATAATAAATATTTACGTAAATAAATACATAAAATATATATAATAAAAATAGGAGATATAACAAAACAAAAAATTAAAAACGACAACGACTGCTCAGTATTACTATCGCGACTAGTAAAAGTCCTTAACCATACTTTTAAAAACGGCTTATGACTGTGCGCGCCTTATAGCTGAGGATAATGAATTCCAAAGTCGAGAAGCTTCAACAGTGAAGGACTTGGAGTAAGAAGAAGAGTGGGAAGGAATGGAGAGAATTAGATTTTCATTCGAGCGAAGAGCGCGCTTATGAGTCTCCCTGAGGAGAGTGAAACGCTCTTTAAGATAGAAGGGTGTCGCTGGAATGAAAGGAATAGAATAGAGAAGAGATAAAATATGAGTATTCCTGCGAAGGCGAATAGGGAGCCACTTGAGTTTTTGGCGAAATTCGGAAACATGATCATATTTGCGTAAACCAAATATGAACCGCATACATAGGTTTTGTAATCGCTCAAGTTTATTTAATTGCTCCTCACTTAAGTTAGTATAACACGTGTCGGAACTTTAGTTGGAATGGGTAGAAAGTTTTTCAATCTTCTCAGTGAGCCAATGGAAGAGAATATTTTTTTACTAACCTCATTTATTTGAGGTGCCCAAGAAAGGTGCCTATCAAAGATAACATCGAGATTTTTTGCTGTTTCACAGACTGGTATGCAGACGCCATCAAAAAGGACAGCTGGTATTTGTTTCCAGTCGATCCGTGAAATAAGTCTCGGGCTACCAATGATAATCACCTTCGTTTTTGTGGGATTAACTCTCAGACCATAAGATTTACTCTATTGACTTATGTGCATCAAATCTTTGTTTATTAAATCGATGGTGTCCGAGAGCCCGCTAAATTGAGAGAGAAGAAATGTGATTAGTGATAGAGGAAATGCATATAGAAAATAATAAAGGAGACAACACGCCACCTTGCGGGACGCCAGCGCTTAGCATACACCAGTCTGAGTTACGACGATTAGTGTATACGCGCTGCCGACGCCCTCGCAAGTAACACTGAAACTCGTGCTCATAATCGTTGAATGTACTTATTTTTTGTAGAAAATCGTCACAGTCCACTACTGTGGTAAACCTCAACCAACGTTTAAAATCAAAACATGTTGGCTTTCAAGATCTGGTATGAAGATCTTGACGACCTCCGTGGTCGATTAGTGTGTACTCGTACACCGGTTTTCATGGGTACGCTACTCCGAGGTCTCGGGTTCGATTCCCGGCCGAGTCGATGTAGAAAAAGTTCATTAGTTTTCTATGTTGTCTTGGCTCTGGGTGTTTGTCGTACCGTCGTTACTTCTGATTTTCCATAACACAAGTGCTTTAGCTACTTACATTGGGATCAGAGTAATGTATGTGATGTTATCCAATATTTATTTATATTTATTATTATTATAAAACAGTCACGTTGGCGTCTTTCAAGATCTCTTATCAAGAGCATCAGAGGGGAACTAATGTCTTAAATGGGTATAGCAATTATAATGCAAGTATTGTTGCACTGCATATTTGTGATGGAATGAATCCTAATCCTGCAGAGTACGAGTTCAGTTTAGGACACTTCATTATTTCATTGAAATTGTCGTGGACGATAACAAAAACTATTATTTCTTTGTAATACACTTGTTTCCTCTTGAAAACGCAAAGGTATTACGTTCTACAGCCACTCAATTAACATAAATTTTGTTAAGCAAACACACGTATAACTTAAACTTTTTCAACGAAAGTAAAAGCATTTAAGTAAATAATAAGTTATTAAAAGTGACCTATGAAAAAAATTTAAGCAGTTAAGCGCATCTTTACTTATAGCATATGTAGCAATCCGCATTGAAGCAGCGTGGTTGAATAAGCTCCGAGCCTCCTCGAGCCTTACTTTGGAACATTTACTTTACAGTAGTAATGTTTGGTGATTGTTTTCCATATATTAGTGTTGCTTACCAAATCGTAAGCAAATTAGTTTCTATTGTGATAACGAAAAGGGCGAATTTCCTTTGCGGGCGGTTTCCGACAGGTGAGGTAAATTCTTAAGAGCGGTTTGCAAGGCGGTAATTAGCTCTCTACCCTACTATGATTAGTCCGACATCGCCCGCTCGTCTCTGACACACGGACAGAAATACAATCGAACGTCAAAGAGAAACAAACAAACACGTGATAGAAGAATATAGCCCTCTTTTTCTTTGTTTCTATGTCACATCTTTTTTCTCTTTCATGTAACGAAATGTTTCTAAACGTGACGTGAATATTAAATATTTTACTCTCAATCATCGAGCACCAATTTAGGAGCCATCAAAGAAGTTTCTCGTCAAAAATAACATTTTAAATACAGCGACAGGATATTGGCGCTTTTCAGAGCGCACTGTCTGTACCCGAGTCAGATATGGTCCAAGTGATTTACCAGTTTAAGTTAAAATAAATTGTGATTATAAGGTTATTATTATTGTTGGTGTGGGATATATTATAAAGGGAATGATGGTACTGACATTTAGCTTAACAGATAAAAATACAAGCAAAATTAAAAAAAAACATTTGTAGAAATGTAACAATACTTTACTTTTTCGTTTCACTCAAAATAAAAATAAATAAATTTGAAATGTTGTAATAAATGTAGGCAACGGTAACGCTTTACAAATTATTGAGAAAACATTTTTGTATAGCCTAACTAAAGAAAATACTAAACCAATATACATAAAACTTATAGCAGAAGATGCATCGCGTTTCGAAGAAAGTTATATATAGAATTGTTATATGCTAGTATATGCGTATTGGAAATACGGGGGCTACCTGACCAGGTCAGGTTGGTTCAAGTATTGAGCTATTGAGGACCCGGGCGTATCCTTTCAGATAGCTTCAGCTACCTTGTCACTCCTTTTTGTTTGGAAAGTCAAGGCCCATAAGCCTGTTTTTTCATTCGCCGTGATATTCTTATACAAGATAAAGTAGATATTAGAAGTCTCTATCCGGAATATGTATCCTAAATGCATTTTTTGAAAAAATATCATTGGATTAGTATTACAAAAAAAAACCATGTTAATAAAGTTCAACTTCAAAAACTGAAATAGGAACTACATCAAATATTAAAGTCACTGTTCTATGATAGTTCGTTATAAACATTGACAAACATCGTATAAACACGAGAACAGATAAACTTGTTACGCTACGTTTTCGACTTCACGAAGTTAATACATCCTCTCTGGACAGGGTGCTCAATGCTATTAAAACATTTCGCAAACCGTTGTATGTTTACATATACGCTTATTATCATGACCTATGGCATTTACATTACCTTAACAGCCTGGGCTAAGGGCTCCTCTCCCTTTGAGGAGAAGGTTTGGAGCATATTCCACCACGTTGCTCCATTTGAAAAATATTTTACCTATATGGCAAACACAATTAAAACTTAACACAGATAAAAATACAATATTAACAGATTAACAAATTATTAAAATACAGCGTGGCATTTATAAAGGCGATGCATTCAGCCCGTTGTGGTTTTGTTTGGCTCTCAATCCGTTATCAAATCTATTAAACACATTAAATCCTGGATACAAATTAAATATAGATAGAATAGATAATGACTCAAATAATCAGTTGCATTTTAAACTAAACCACCTCATGTATGAACATGGATGACATTAAATTATTTGCTTCCACCCAACAAGACTTAGAAAGTTTAGTCGCCTGTACCGAAGCATTTTCACAGGATATAAAGATGGATTTTGAAATAGATAAATGTAAAATTAATTTTGTAAAGCTAGGAAAAATATACCAACATTCCTATCAACTACAAAACGGAGAGGAAATAGAATCACTTGAATTAAATGAAACGTATAAATATTTGGGATATCATCAGTCTAAGTACATACATTTTAAAGAAAGCAAAACAGAATAAATAAAACTGTTTAAAAATAGAATCAGTTCAAAATTAAAAACCCAACTTAATGCAAAAACCATGACTAAAGCAATAAATTATTATGCCATTCCTATTTTAACCTACTCATTCGGGATTATTAATTGGACCAAAACTGACTTAAGTAAATTACAACGCATAATAAACACTTCCCTTACAAAACACCGTAAACATCACCCGCGATCTTGCGTACAACGATTAACATTGCCTAGAAAAGAAGGAGGCAGGGGTTTGATTGACTTTCTTGTCCATGTAAAACCTGTTATATAAATAACAAAGGTGAATTCGTTTATTTTCTTACGCCCACCTTTATCATATAAAAATAGGATCCAAAGCGCTTGTACTACTCGAATGAAGTATATTTATGCAAAAGCTTTATCTTCAGATTAATTTTTCCATCAAGTGTGGGATTAAGTGGTTTGGTCCCTTGTGGCCGTAACACATACCAATTAAGTCGGAATCTTTACATCGGGAAAACGAAATGTTTTTATCGTAATTAACTTTTATTTTAAATAAAATATTCGGGTTGTAACAGAGGTTATTATTTTGCTCGACTTTGATAGCGAGCGCTGGTTGCGAGTCACCTGAAGTGGTCACGATCGAACGATCATGACATCATCTACTCTGTACTTGTATTACTTTCAAACAATACTCTGTATTACTTTCCTCAGGATTATGATTAAGTCGGCGCACAAACTTGAACTCTATAATATATACTGCGTAGGTGGCTATAACAACATTACATTAACAGCCTGTTTCCCACAGCTGGACTAAGGCCTCCTCTCTCTTTGAGGAGAAGGTTTGGAGCACCACGCTGCTCCAATGGATTTCGTTTAAATTAGACACGTGAGGGTTTCCTCACGATGCTTTCCTTCAATGCCGAGCACGAGAAACACAAATGAAGCACATCAAATTTCAATGATAGTTGCCTGGGCTTGAACCCGCAATCATCGATCGAGATGTTCGCGATATAATTGATGGCTATACTTCATTGTAATATCACAATTTTTCTAAGCAGTGTGTATCAAAATCCGATCAACCGTGGTCGATCAAGCGCGTAACGACTCACCGATATGCTCGAACGCTATGATTTGATTACATTTGACTAAGTTTAATCATTATAATCATTGCGTGACTAAATTGGATTTAACGTTTTAAGCACATCATTATGACTTATGATTCGTGATTAGTGCTTTCAACTAATTTGTCTTGTTACAAAATTAATAAAAAAAAAAGTTATTTTTTTTTTTTAATTTACATACGTACAAGGGACATAACATCTTAGTTCTTAAGGTTGGTGGCGCCATTGTCTATGGGCAGTGGTGACCACTTACCATCAGGTGGCTCATTTGCACGTCCGCCTACAAATATCACAAAAAAAAACATATATCATATTATTTAATGGTTAGAAAAAATGGTTATATTAATTAATACCTTCATTTGGTACCCTTTGTGATTTAAATGCGAATTAAATTGCTGTTAAAAGTAAGTACTTTTAAAACATAGTTTTGCAAATTTTAATTATTAATTTAATTAGCATTGAATACATTTCTAAAATGTATCATTTTCTAATTTTCAACCTTTGAATATTTCATTTCGTCGCCTTCTGCCGTCTCCAGTGTATGTATCGATCTGGAATCGCTCTGTCAAATGTGGTACGAAATCATATGAAGTTTTTCGTTATATAATATATAAAATACATAAACAACAATCAATATTCAAGAATGTTTTGAGTTTAAAGAAAAACAAAATATATTTAATATATTTTTTAAATGTATTGTGAAATATCTGAAAGTTATTGGTGCTGTGAGAAATATTGAATATTCGTTATATTGCCAATGCACCATTAACCTCGGCAGCTAAGATGTTATATTTATTTTTCTTGTAGTTAAGTTACTCTCGCTCACTCATCCTTCAAACCGGTCCACAACGATACTAAAATTTGCTGCTTGGTCAATAGCGCAATGTTTTCGGGTCGTCTAGCAATGTAAAATGCCGCAGGATCAGGATCAAGGAAAATATACCTTCTTTTCTTGGCCTTCCCTATCTTCTCTTTCTCTGTTTCTCCCTTCCTTCTATATTAAGAATGCCTTACTAATAGGCCAAGACCCTTAACATAAACTTGAAATTTGGCAAGTAGGTTCCTTATAGGAATCAACATAGCTAAGAGAAAGACCTGCAAGATCCATAATCCGAATTCTCGACAAATGTACTATTCATCCCTTAGAACTGCGGGCAGAATCTACCATTCTTCATTAAAAGATTGTGATCCAAAAAAAATTTACGTATCCTCTACGGTAAAGGCTTTGAAATAATAGTCGTATCATTTTAATTATACAACCCTTCTAGTCCCCTGGCGCTAAGCCCTCATGAAAATAATTGCGAAGGGCCCTTCAAAGAGTGCTACCTGCCCCCTCGGGGGTAAATTGAGCTCTCGTACCCTTGCCTTTTTAAGTTTAACGTTTCCAAAAGCTCAGATCTATTATGGGTTTAGAAGTGATATGCCATTTGTAAGTTTATGTTACGTTGACACGTGTTTATCTTTTTATAAAATCGTGATATAATTGTTTGAGAAAAAGAAATACTTTATAGAATTTATTTTTAACTACTATTCAACAAACTACTATTAGCCGATATATTATAAGTTGCTTGGAGTCTCGAGGTTGTCAGTGCTCTCCCGTACCTTCAAAAGTAAGTTTATATATACAATTTTCTTTCTTCAATGGGCAACGTGACTAAAATCGAATCGCTGAATTTGAAAGACATTATTATCAACGTAATTATATGTTTGTTCCTACAAGTCCATGTGATAAAATGGTGCTCAAAATCATTATTAATTACTGAATAATGATCTCCAGGTTCTCAGTGCATATTTGAATTTGTGTAATTCATTATTTTATACGACTTCGGTGCCATCTCACGTTGATACAGTTACTGAAATTCAAGCACTTCCCAACATCTTTTAAGTTTCAATTTAATTACATGTATATATGGTGCCCATAGAATACGTACAAAGAATTTTGAGACATCTGACAGAAGATTGTCACTGATTTGTTGACGATCAAAAAACTGTTCTCATCTGGAAAAGAAATATTTCAGATTTGTAAAATAATTTGCAAAAATAAATCAGTAGTAGACTAAGTATTCTGGAAAAAAGACTAAGGAGAAATATCTTTAATTGGTGGTACGGCTTCGAGCGAATCCGTCTGGGTAGGTACTATCCACTCAACAGATGTTCTACCGCCAAACAGCAGTTCTCCGTATTTTAGGGTTCCGGTTTGAAGGGTCAGTGAGCCAGCGTAACATAGGTACAAGGGACATAACATCTTAGTTCCCAAGGTTGGTGACGCATAGGCGCGATTGTCTATGGGCGTTGGTGATTTACCATGAGGTGGCCCATTTGCTTAACTGTCTATCTTATAAAAAAAAAAAAACCTTAACCTCATACAATAATCTCGTGAAACGAGACAAAGAATTGTAAAATATAAAAAAAAGATAATTTACTTATGCTACTTCCAACGTGTCTTTGTTGTGTGACCAGAGACTTACTAAATGGAAGTGGTTTAGCAAATTTTTTACGGAATTCAAATAGTCATAGCGTTGAAATAAGGGTCGTTGAAAAAACTCTTTTCATTTATAATTATCACTAAAAATATAAAACTTGTAATGGGAGACCGTTGGTCGAAATTGTAAATATATAATTGTTTAAGAAATTATTTTATATCCGTTCAAATATATTCAGAAGAATATACGTCAGATATATTTTCATAAATGTTACTGCATTGAATAATAAATAAAAATATCAGCATTATAACGTCGCTGTGATATAATGATTACTATTAGTATTCACTTTATAAAAGGCAATTATTAATATATCATATATTAGAATTAAATACAATTTAATTATTATGCCACGAATGGTGACTCTACACATTCTATTATTAAGTAAATTCCGTCGTGTTAGTTTGACTTAAAGTGAACAGACTCTAGCTTCCACGCATGTCACTCCGAACACTGAACCAACGCTTCCTGATACACTTTAATGCATAAACTACTAGCAACCAGCCCCATCTTCGCACGGGTTCAATACTGATACTAAATATACTATAGAATATCAATATACCTATACAAAGTTCATAGCTTTTTGTCATTAGACAATACAAACCGCTATAATTCTGTAAATATTCATTTAAATTACATGCTGTACAGGGCTATATTGATCTATATGAAATGCACAATGTATTTATTTACTTAATTGGATAAGGATTTATGCTGTATTACTTAAAATAGCTTTATAAATAAGCGATTATTTCTCGTAAAAAGTAAAATGATAAAAATTGTTTGTTATCCCTAAGAGATAGACATATGCCATGTTGAACTTTTTTGAAGAACTTTTTAAGTTGTACAATGTTGTAGTATATTATTTTGACCTATCTCGTAGGGTTCAGCCAGCGTTTGCAATGTAAGCGCAAAAAATGTTTTATTTACGACATCAAATTAGACACCTCTAAAATTATCAGTGTTTCTCTACTATGTTGTGCCTGTATTATACATATAAACTTTCCTCTTGAATCATTCTATCTATTAAAAGAAACTGCATCAAAAGCCGTTGCATAATTTTAAAGATCTAATCATACACAGGGACAGACAGACAGCGGTAAGCGACTTTGTTTTATACTGTGTAATAATTCCTTAAGAGGACAAAATCCAAATAAACATTTGACATCAATTTGACTCTATTTGACATCATTGAATTTATGATATTTATCATGAAAAAATTGTGTTTTAAACGTCGATGGAACGGTTATCGGAATGTTTGATGTCATTTTACTAGGTATAAGTATAATTGAGGATGAATTCATATAAATAAAAATATATTCGTGGTAGCTGTGCACAATATGTGTAGCCTAGCTATTAGAAAATTGGCATACGTAAATCTTTAAAGTTACGTTTATTTATATTCCATTGTTTGATTGGAATAGACTATAGGCTTCATTTATCAAAAATAATCTTTGTTCTATGCAACTCTAAGTAATCACATTAAAGCGCAGATTAAATTACTACTAACGCCATCTGTTATCACGTAGAAAAACTTTTAAAATTTAACAATTCTTTTTTTTATTATAATCAAAGCGCTTTAACACAATATAATAATATTTAGCAAACTTCAACGTATATAAGGATCCCATCAAAACATAAATGTGAAATGAGAGCCAAGTTCAATATTATGATATAGGCCTTTGTTTTTGACTTCAACGACAAAAGAAGTGAGAGCTAAATGGGTGCCAAGTTCAATGGTCCGTCCTGAAATTTATTTATAACTACATAAAATATCATTTCTGTTTATAACTTAGAAGAATATATTGTAGCCTAAGGCATGCCAAATTTGAACTTTCTAGATCACCTGGAACTGGTTTAGAGTTTTGATCTATAGGTCAGTCAGTAATAAAAATGACGATTTTTGGACGTTAATATCTAAATAACCATTTGAGATATGTTAATGAAATTTAAAGCTCATATGTATCTCGCGAGTCTCATTAGATGAGAAAATTTGACACGTTTATG
The DNA here is from genome assembly GCF_037043105.1 of Vanessa tameamea. Classification (NCBI taxonomy): domain Eukaryota; kingdom Metazoa; phylum Arthropoda; class Insecta; order Lepidoptera; family Nymphalidae; genus Vanessa; species Vanessa tameamea. The sequence continues at coordinate 8,288,952 of NC_087334.1, forward strand.
TGAAATTGTTTTTGAGTTATGAGAGGGTCAAAAGTGGCTCCAAATGGTTCGTGTAATATAGCACACGGTGCTGCTTGCCAGTTCTTTTACTTGAACTTGGCTTGACACGCTACCGGGTGTCTAGATAATTCTTATTTACATCACATTTACAATATAACATCGCAATGTTTAATCTTTTACTGCTATTTAATATAATTCTGTTTTATTTGTCATTATTCTGAGATAACTAAATTGTATCTTACATTAATTAGATCGTGTGATTTTTATCTTCAATTGCGAACCACAATAAAAGGCTGGTAACTTGTGGCGGGACACTTTCCTGTTGATCTATGAGGGAGAAACTTTGCATTTGCATTTTATGTTGATTATATTTTAACTTAATTACTTAATTTACAGTAAACAGTAATAACCTGTTAATTTCCCACTGCTGGGCTAAGGCCTCCTACCCCCTTGAGGAGAAGATTTGGAGCGTATACCACCACGTTGCTCCAATGCGGGTTGGTGGATACACATGTGGCAGAATTTCGTTGAAATTTGACACATGCAGGTTTCCTCAAGAAGTTTTCCTTCACCGTCGAGCATGAGATGAACTATAAACACAAATTAAGCACATGAAAATTCAGTGGTCCTTGCCTGAGTTTGAACCCGCAATGATCGGTTAAGATGCACGCGTTCTAACCACTAGGCCATCTCGGCTCAATGAATTCATTCATCTACTTTAATTACTTTATTTCGTATGAAATGTTGCATGCATTATAATCCTACTAGTTAAATGTTGGATAGGTTGCGAAGGTTTTTTTTTAAATAATATATCTTGTATGAGTTTGCTTTATCCAGTATATTAAAAGGAAATAATGTTATTTTCATTCCGTATTCTCTGAAAATGTTCAAAACATAAGTGTTTTGTATTCATAGTCGAAATCATTAAAGGATCCATTCACGAAAGGGAACCCTAAGCCGAATTTTTAATTAAATATCCTTTTATACCATAAGCTAACAAAATCCACTTCACGTCTGAATATTGAAGGGCGGGTCGAATTTTATATCCATCCTTTTATGGTTTGTGTTCAGAAACTTTTTGTTATTTTTCTTTTCTATTGTAAATAGTCAGAACGACGAATGTTCTACTTGATGGTAGGTAACCTACCTGTAGACATTAAATAATATTAACCATCGATAATAGGCTATTGACCTTGGAATGGAACGGTAGGTCCCTTTTGTCTGTAATTATTCGATACTCGGCTTTGTGGAAGCCCGTCTGGGTAGGTACCACCCACTCATCAGATATTCTACCGCCAAACACTATTCTATTCACTACTCATCGTTGTGTTCCAGTTTTAAGGGTGAGTGAGCCAGTATAACTACAGGCACAAGGGACGGGATCTTAGTTCCCAAGGTTGGTGGCACATTGGCGATGTAAGGAATGCTGGAATGTTATAAGCAATGCTGTCCACTTACCATCAGATGGCCATGGGCTCGTCCGTTAACCTATACCATAATAAAGACAGATATACTGGTTCTCTAATCCTTCAAACTGAAACGGAGTACCAAGTAGTGCTGTTTGGCATTCCAATATATAATGGCACATACTATGTTGGAGACCCAGATGGGCTTGCCCAAAGCGAAGTAAAAAGATCGTATTTAATAATTTGCTAAAGTGTCCTATTGAGTTCCCCGAGGAGGACAGAGGGAGGTAATGATATGACAGTTTCTGTTGAGGGTTATTCCTGACTTTGATAAATCTTATAATATCTTCTCTCTCGGGAGGGATGGGGTGGCTTTTGTTCGGTTTTTTTAATGGCTCTTTGTTATATTGTCAAATTAAGTCTCGTAGCTTTGTTTTGAAATGATATGATACCGGGTAAAATATTATTTGCGAATAAGCCTAAAAATCTATTGGACTGATAATGTCAGCGGCTTTTGTTTCGAAATATTTTATATCATTACAGTGTCAAGACTGTGTAAAGTTTGGAATTATACGATCTAATTAAATTTCGCTGTGTAACAATTAAAAATAATAATTACTTTTTTGTATCAAAGTTTGTGTTGACTTTTGCATCTAACATTAATTATATCTATAAAATATCCTTGTTAAATGACATATAGCTTTTTCATGAAATTAGACATGTAAAATAAAATTCCAAATATATATTTAAAAAGTTATATTGAAATAAAGAAACTGACACACACACATACAGAAGCCCTGAAAACATGACATTTCTATTTTGGGCAGTCGTGTAAATATTTATCAAGGAGTTCACGAGACGCCTTCGCATCCCCAAAAGTCGTGTCCGTCTTTTCTTAATCCCCCTGTATTTATTAAAAGCTAAGTATTCCAATTTATTTTCGTAAATAGTTTTTCTTAGTTTCATTTAATTTATTTTATAATTAAATTCAGCACTTTTCGCTTCCAATTTCTAATGGAATTGGGGTTATTTTTTTTCTTTTAACGAGTTAGCTTTTTCGGGGCGATCGTCCACTGGGTATATAGCACGATACATCTACGAAACTGAGATAAATTAATTTATATATAAATGCTGTAAAAAATTTATATTTTGTATAACCCCAAGCGAAAGTTAGTTTGTTTGTTACGCTTTCACGCCTTAAGTATTCATTATGAAATTTTGAATTTCCTAAGAGCTACAACATTTTGACGAAATTCTTCTTTTCTTTTTGAAGCAGGAGACATCTTCAAAGGATTTTCAACTCCTGTACGGAAACCGGATAGTGATTCTAAATGTCCGCAACCCATCTCGTGTCTTGCTTCGCTCAATGCCTTCTTTCCACTAAACGGGAGTCATCTCCTTGACGACCATGATGATTTCACAGAAGGAGGCTGCGGCCCTCCACGCCGATTCCCTGCGGAGCATCGCTAACACCGCTCGGAGGTTGCGTACGTCTCACGGATCAGGATTCTCCCCGCGTTCGATGCGGTTGCGGGGCGGGGTTATCTTTTTACCTAATAAAATATTAGCTACTTAAAACTATGAATGTCTAGTATTGTATTGATTTTTTTATTTTTCTATTACACGACCTACTATGTCGGTAATCATAAGTGATACGCACAGTTCTTTAAAATGATGTTTATATAAGATAGGTAAATACAGATAAAAAATATATAAGGGTTTTTATATATGCTGGTTCTTGTAGATACTTTACCTGGAAAGAATAAACGAAGAAAATTCCCAGAGACTTTTCGTCAACAGTACACAGCTATTGTTTAGAAATCGATAGGACCAGACGGAGACCGTTTCATCCCAAAGAGTCCATCATCTTCAAAGTCACTATTGTCACCTTTCGCATACAAACGTTCGCTTATCACAGTAAAAGGACTTCGAACGTTTGATAGCACCATGTATAAACGTAAACGTCCTATCAAACGTTATACGAGTTTTTTATTAACAGACTTCGAAAAATATTTTCTCAATTTTTTGTTTAACGTTCGCGTGTATTTTTTAAATTTGACGTGGTTATCGCATTCAATTTAATCTGGTTTATATTCTACTGAGAGGATAATCTAGTCACTTTTTTTTTCTAAAATGAATGTTATGGTAATCAACGAATATGGCAACCCTTAAGTATCGTGCGTATGTTTTTGTTTTTGAAATGAGAATACATTTCGGTTCGATGGGATTTATTGTAAAATTTTTGATAGTAGGTACCTACATCAAATTTATAACGAAATCACCAAATTAGACCAAACCCAATATTCCTACAACACTAATTCAAATGTTTCCAATAAATATTTGTAATCATTTATAGTAAATATGATTTACACTGGTATTTTTATGATATAAGTAGGGGGACGAGCAAATAGGCTACCTGATGGTCACCATAGCCCATAGACAATGACGCTGTAAGAAATATTATATACCTTACAACGCTAATTCGCCACCAACCTTGGGAATTAAGATGTTTCTTGGGCCTGTAGTTACACTGATTCACTCATCCTTCAAACTACAACAATACTGGGCACTATTGTTTGGCGAACTGTTTACACTAACTGAATAAATATAAATAACAATTACGTGCGTACCTTCATATAATATATAATGTATACATATCATTACAGGACATGGTTGTCCCAATTCGATATTACAGCACGTTTAATAATAATATTTAAGATAAGTCTCTACGTTATATAGGATATAATCCAGGTGGCAATCCTTGTGAGCTCACTCAGGCTTCAACAAAACAAATCCATTCTGTCGGCTATCATTTGGAGTGTGATGCGCGTCAGTGGCGCCGCCTTGAGTAGCTTGGTTTCCCCGTTGGGCACCCCTAGCAACGACGGTCGATGTCTCCGCCACACACGAGGCGCACAGACTCAACTGGCTTAACATATCAGCATTATGGAATATTATGAAAATCGTCACCAAAAGACGTTACTTACATCTTTATAGGGTTACCATACACAATATAAAAAAAGCAAATGTCATTATAGTTCCATAATATTCCTTGAAAACCAATTTCAGTATTAAAGATACCATTAGCATATTAAGTGCTAATGACGCAACTTGTGACGCTGTTTAGTTATTCATAAGATTTGAATGGATACGATATACCGTATTATGTAACACATTAATGTATTAACATGTATATTAATAGATTTGAATGTATATATGACGTCTATATACATTGAAACAATAGATAATCTTGATTACAAGCCCCTACCATTGTTTACGGAAGTGATTATTTGATTTTTTCAACTTAAGCTGGTGTTTTTATTTAGTTATATTTTTATAAAACTTTATTAACATAAGAATTTGTAACATTAAGTGCTTAAATAAATACAAATATGAATTAAAAAAGTTACTGTATAAATCTTGACCGCGTGGAATGGTGGCAAGAATGCTAGCAGCATTTCCCCGTTGAATCGCAATTCCGATCCTCTGGGCTAAAAACGAACCAGCCCTCCTGTCACCAGTGGAGGCAATAAGGCGAGGTGTTATACTTTTGATGAAGCTTTTTGCACCATTACTCCAAGGGCCAAGTGTTTTATGTGATTTTTTTATGCTGATAGTTACATAATATATTAACATTTAGTGCCTTTTGCCTCTTATCATCAAGTGGTCCATCTGTTAATCTGCCTAACAGTTCATACATTTCAATAAATAGTCTAATAATTCTCCGAGTAAAAAACTTGTAACAATAGATTTTCGACCCCGAAAATTCAATACATACTGCGGTAGAGTTTTTCATACTATAATTTACAAATGAAAATAAATACTTTAACTTTATATTATAAAGCGTTGTATTGATAAATAGAGCTTACTATAAATTTACTATTTTACAAGATTACATGGAAGATATAAGTGTTTGGAGATATTATACGTTATAGTCATAAAACACGAAAAAATACATAATTGAAAATATAATTAAATGACTGACACTTCTAAGATTTTTTTTAATACCAAAAATATTTTCTAATAATATCTAAATATTTTCTATGATACGGTTATAGTTATTATCATTACTGACAACACACAGATACAAACAGCAGAGCCAAGTCACCTTCGCAACAGCAGTTACTTGCCATGCATCTATGATACAGTATCTTCAAAGTTACATAACCTAGTTACCTGATATACATCGGCTCACAGGGTATACACGGACTTCAACGTTGTGAGTTGCTAATAAGGTTTCTAAAAATATTTTATTTGTTTGGTTAGCAGTACTAGCAGTACACTGCTGTATGTGTCGAGCATCGAACTGCTAGATGAACCACAATTTATGGAAAAACCGGGTCCATTTTCATCATGTAAAAGTGTCGAGATCTGCGTTCATCGAGTTTGTAAATCAACGCTGTGTAAATATAGATTTGCGGAAAACAAAGTACATTGTTACAATTCAGTTGTAGAAAAGAAAAAATCGGAAAAACATGAGAACCAAATCCAATAATGACAAAACATTGATACGTATTTTTAACAAAGAAGATTTACAAAATGATGAATAATTTCTGGTATCACTCAGCGCTTTGAGCGCTTTAACTCGTTCCCTTTCTCCACGGATCCAGCGCTTAAGGTTTTCATTCAGAAAACAGCGTGAAATCAATAAACATATTTAATTTGTTTATATGATATAAAGTGCTCGTTACATTTTCGTAATTGAATTAGAATAGAAAATAAGCTAATAATTACAGAATAAGTCACACAACCTTCAATTTTATGGAATATAATAATTTCAATCAATCTTGTAAAATGAAGATTCAAAAGTGATCGTATGAAACAATTTAATTAAAGTATATTTTTGTTTTTTATTTTGTATATTAGATCTCGAACGAAGTTGACTCCATTGGTAACGGTAAAAGATCACTTCAATCGCAGCCTCCGAAAGATTTTTGTGACATTAAAAGCTACTTTTTGTAAATAAACGAAGGGATTTGGGAGCTTCTAAGAACTGTCTCATCCTCCGTGACAGTTTTGAGTGCCTTTGTTTTGAGTCACGTTGACGTTATATTTCTTCATTTCGTTTTGATTTTTGTTAATTGGTTTTAATACTATTCAGTAAACTAATTCGAAGATATAACGCTAATATCATAATATTAAATAAGAAGCAACTTAATTCTTGGAAACTTCTGAAGAGTTGAATTGACGACTCAAACTTAACGCTAGATCACTGTTAATAATCCGAGCAAGCGCTTTTGAGTCTTCATGTGGATAATTTGCGTTGATAAAATATATTGTCTCTGTCCGCGGTTTCACTTGGATATAAAGGGGGGGGGGGTGCTTGGTTATGAACTGTGTGTGTGTGCATGATGAGAAGTAAATACGTGAAAGCGTAAATTAATTTCGTATTTTTATTGCTTACTCCTGTGCAGAAAAAGCATCGCTGATATAATGTCAGATAACATAGTGCTTCATTACCTAAGTGTTCATCATCCCACACACAAACAGTGTGGTAGCATAAGCTCCAAGACTTTGACTTCTCCTTGGCTTTGACAGTGTGGCACTTGCTTAACGTCTTCTCAATCGTTTAATTCTATATTTAATCAATCCTATTATCCTTACCTTCCTTTCCTGTATTTTACAAATAAACATAGAAGACAAAACTGACCGCCGGCATCGTCAAATAGATTTAAAAAAAATATAGTTGGACTTCATACAAATCCGTCTGGCTAAATATCACCCTTTATAACATTGCTAGTAGTTTTGGGTTGTAGGATAACTGAGCCAGTACGATTTTAGATCGTTTTTGTAATCATTACATTCGCTGTCTGTCCCTGTGTATGCTTAGATCTTTATAATTACACAACGGTTTTTGATGCGGTTTTTTTAATAGATAGATTGATTCAAGAGGAAGGTTTATATGTTTAATACATGCACAACATAGAGAAACACTAATAATTTTAGAGATGTCTAAAGTGATGTCGTAACTAAACATATTATTTGCGCTTGCATTACAAATGCTGGTTCAACATTACGAGATAGATCAAAATAATGTACTCCATTACTGTACTCCTTAAAATGGTCTACAAAAAAGTCCGCGATGGTATATGTCTATCTCTTAAAGATAACCCACAATAAACATTTTTTTATCGTTTACTTTTTACGAGTTTAATGGCTTAATTTTCGAAGCGATTTTAAGCAATATAGCATTAATCCTTATCTAATTAGGTACCTTAAATAAATTGTGCATTCAATATAGATCAATATGGCCCTTTACAGCATGTAATTTAAATGAATATTTTCGAAGATATTACAGGTTTAAAACGCAGGGACACAGCGGTTTGTATTATTTAACGACCCGCAATTTTTGATTTATTACATCTGATAAGCTTATAGCTGTATTATAAGACACACTATAAATTCTTAATATATCCTTATTTATAATACAACACTATTACACTTAACTACTTATAGCCACCGAAGTTTTACTTCCGAAGTTCCGATAACAACTTCTTAACTGATTTTCAAAGCGCCATATTCACCATAATGACTATCATATCTGATTAAAGATCTCGACCAATTATAACTTGTCGATTCAATGTTAAAGTTATTATGTATCCGCCTTTACTTCTGTGATTGGAATAGGCTGTAGAATCAATACTGAGGTATTGATCGTTGATATTTATTCAAGTCGTGTATACAACTCCATTCCGACCGGTATCAGAATCCAATTGTTGAAAAACTATTTGAATTATTGGTACATCATTGATAAGATTATCGTAACAAGTTATGTTTATAAATCAATTTTACTGTTTCCATAGGTTTAAATATAATAAATTTTAGACATTTTTGTTTTATTTTTTATTACACGGACTGGCAAATGGGTTTGATGGTAAATAGTCACTGATGCCAATTGATATTTTAATAAAATTCCTTTATTCGATTTAACAACAACCGGAACACAACAATACTAAGTTTTATTGCTTTACGGTAAAATACGACTAGTTGGTGGTACCTACCGTGTTTGCAAACCTGTCTGTTGCAAACAATCCTACCGCCATATAATATACTTCTTTTTTATGGTAAAGGTTGGCGGACGAGCATATGTGCCACCTGATGGTAAGTGGTCAACACCGCCTGTTTAATTTACTTATTGGTCTGACCAGGGGTTTGAACATAGAATCTCGAGAACTGCGACTTAAGCTGGACAAGATAGCCGATAATTTTTTAAATATTTATTATATAATCTGTCCAAAGAGAATTTCTGGTAGTTGTTTCCGTTTGCCACGAAATATTTAATGTTATAGTATATAAATATTGTAGTTGTAAAAGAGGAATTGATGTAAATATATGTAGTATATAGTCCTAACGCATACATTTGGTCCTTCGCGCCGGATCCGAACTAGTGAACTTACGGACTTACAGTCCACCATGTTCGGTCCTAGCTCATACATATGTGTTAAAATTAGTGAAAACAGCATGTACATACACCTCCCCTCCTCTTAGAAAAGAAACAAGAAAGTTTGTCTTATTTTACCAACAGTACCACCATCTGAAGTGAGATATTATCAGATATGGCAGAATGTAGTTTCTTCCATAAATGGATGGATGGAGCACGAGATGAATTATAAATGCAAATTTAGCGAAAGAAATGCTTCTTGGAAAGTTTTTAATTCTTCTGTTCTGTTAAATAAATATTATATCATTTATTTTATCAACAATTTTAACGTATCGTACGAAGCAATGGAAACTGTACAATATTAGCATAATATCATGTAGATTTTGGTTTTATTGAAAACCTTTTTAGTTTACGAGGGGTTCGAATAAGAGTCTCCTTATCAGTGTTTAACTGATCGCTTCCAATAAGACCCCTATTTTCATTACAATGTTCGGATAAACGTTTTTATATTGAAATGTTGTAGTTCCGTACCTTTTTTTTTATTTATTGTATAACGTGACGCCGTTTTGGTATTTGAATGATATAAATTTGATGTTATTTTTTTTAAATCCGTCATGTAGATGAGTAAAAATTAAAAATGATAATATTCACTGTACTAAGCTTTTTTTTATGCTATAGTTGGTACACGGACAGGAGGCTCACCTGATGGAAAGCGACTACCAACACCCATGGATATCTGCAACATTGGGGGGCTTGCAGGTGCGTTGCCGGTCTTTAAGAAATGTGTACGCTCTGTTCTTGAAGATTCACAAGTCGTATTTGGAAAAACTGCTGGTGAAAGCTGTTTCCATGAATGAAAGGTTGTGCTAGGCAGAAAATGTGTTAGAAATCGCGCTGTTGAGGATTTTTGGACATCTAGGTGGTGGGTGAAACATGGTATTCTGGTGATATATCCGAAGGTGAAATTCAGCAGCCGGGATTATTCCAAGCAATTTCTCGGACCATTTCCCGTGAAAAATGCGGTACAAGATACAGAGATCCTGAAGCTAAGCTTTATTTTAACTTTAATAAATACTTTTTAGTTTAGTCTCTTTGTACGTACCGTTTACATAATACGCGTGCGTCTTGATGAACATAATTAAAAAAAAAAAACCGGAGCACAATGAACGTGATGTTATTTATATAGCAATAAATATATTAACGATGTAAGGGTAATAAGCAGAAATGTCGCAAGAGTCGTTCAAAAAAAAACCTTTAATGTCACTGAAAATGAGTACCCAGTAAGCATTTGCCTGTAGTAGAGCCAGACAAATTGTATCATTACAGTTAATGGTCACCGTAATGCTCAATTCTTCTCACCCATTTATGTAATGCATGGATCTGAACTAGTACAATACAGACGATAGCTCACTGGGAGATATTAAGTCGGGAGACATGGCTATCACCACCCATGGACAATTAGACATGGGACTTCAAAAGACTTACAGATGCGTTGCTGGTCTTTAAGGAATGTTAATAATTTTCGCTCCCATGCGGGTATTTGGATACACAAGTGTCATTCAATAAATACAGATTAAGATCTTTCAATGCTGAATAAGATATTTTTTTTGTATTTTTGTGTTATATAGGTAAGAGTACGGGCAAATAGGCTGCCTGATGATTAGTGGTCACTTTAGACATAGACATAAACATTAGTGCTGTAAGAAATATTAACTATTCCTTGTAGTGCCAATGCGCCATCAACCTCGGGAGCTAAGATGTAAGTCCCTTGTGCCTGTAGTAACACTGGATCGCTCACCCTTCAAACGAGAATACAATAATCTTAAGTATTGCTGCTCGGCGGTAGAACGTATGGTGTATGGGTGGTAACCACTGAGTAAGCACAAAACCCAACCATCAATTTGTTTCGTACCCATCGTGTATCACGTTTCGTGAAAAATAATATTTAATATAAAATAATATAAATTATATTTAACGGATGTTTAAAACGTGTAAATAAATTTTTCAAACAGAACGATATGAATTTTACAGTTTTGTCTCAGTTATTTATTAACAACTAATTTTATATAACGTCACTATATCTATACAAACGGTTCGTATGTCTGCTGTATGTATGTTCGTAATCCTTCTGCCATAAATATGAAAGCTAGTAAAGATTCTCTAGAACTTTAGATATTTATACGTAAAGAGAAATCCAAGTTGGTGATTGTTTTTTGGATCAGAAATTGTATCGACATTAAAGTTATTTATTTAGTTATAGGTATTAATACGAGTAGTTAAATACCTAAAGTCGTCGTCGTCGAATCTTCTCCTTAAAAGTCCAGTCATTTTCCTCGTAATTAAATAAAGATTAGCTTCTCACGCAGACGAAGTCGAGATTAAAGCTAGTAAACATTGTGTCGAGTTATCGCATTCTTCCGTAAATAATTCACTTTATAATACTTTAAGCTTACTTGAGTAAATCGATTATAATAACTATTATTTATAGTATAAATCACTGCGACTACATGTGTTGTACGTAATATGTCACGCAACACACTGATAAGGACATTTCGATCGTAACCATGAAGAGACAATTAGTCAAGGCTGAAGTGAATTCTGACACAGTACAGTGAGTCTTGTTCATAATGAGTGCGCGAAGGACAGTCATGTGCCGACGGTTTGTGTTAGCTGTATTGTTAAGTATGTTCCTCCTGTCCGCTGCGGAAAATGGTAAGTTTATCGTCCTTGCTTTTTTTTTTAAAATTAATAATACATAACATCTCTAGAAAAAAATCTAGAGCAAAATGGATTTGCTTTATGTTTTTCATGCATAAATGCAAATTTTAGAATTTTAGATTGTGACATTTTGTATTTTTTTTTTTTTAATTAAACTACATCCTTACGATCGCTCGTGTCTTTTTCACTTTTTAGTTTCGGCTAGGTGTTAGCCGTTTACAATTTTTTTTATTTACTACATTACTATTTACATCGGCAGATCTTCGCTGGAGTTGGAGCTCGTCGTCCTTCTTGAGAGACGTAGCCCCACACTGACTGAATATATATATTGTCTTTATATTATATAGTATTCTAGATATCGTTTATATTTAATTTTTTTTTCTTTATTTCATGTGCACTTTCTGCTAACACATAATTTTTAACAGGCATGGATTTTAAATACACAGTTATGCTACTCTTAGAATCTAAGATAGATAGATAAGATTTACCGCAATCCAGCGATATCTGGTCGCTTGATCAAAGAGAACACAGCCTCGGCAACTCTGATGTCGCGTTTGTGTATAAATGACTCGACGTTGTGCTCTAGTATGGTCCTTTCTAAGACAGATAGTAATGACAGAACAGCTTCCGGTGAGGGACTGCCCTAATATATATAATTTATAATAATGTAGTATTGATCAGTTCGATAAAATCAGTGATAATCATTGTATGTGCACAAGAAGTAAGGATAAGCTTAGAACGCCAAGTTTCCGATTCCGCAAAGTCAATAAATCTTTCTTGGAGCAAGGTATCCGCTTCTATAATAAAATTCCGCAGACATTTTTAACTTTTCCGTTTCAAAATACATTGGTAAAGAAGGCATATTATTCGATACAAGATTATATTGATGATAAAAAAGCGTGGAGTTAATGTTTCTTGACTTCCAGGCAGGAGACATAACATACATATATAATTGTATTTAACTAATTTTATATGTTGAAAAAGATTAACTACTGAGTTTCTTGCTGGTTCTTCTCGGTAGAATCTACATTCCGAACCGGTGGTAACTTTACTTTAAATATTTTGTTAAATGACGATTCAAAAGTGCCTGTAAAAGCCTACTTGAATAAAGTATATTTTGATTTGGTTTGATTTGAATGTGCACTTCGTTCATCTAGTCACTAGCATATAAGGCCGTAGCTCCTAAGGTCTAGGGCGGTTCAAGTCCTTAGTCAGCTTAGAGTTCAAAAGTTGCAATTTATTCTAATTGAAAAAATAATTAAAAATGTTTATTTTACAAGGACAAAGTTTTAGTAATAGTTTAGTATTAACAATATACGTTTTGAGTTGTCGCTCAGTGATAGGAAAATCGCCCTTGGTAAAACCTTGCGTGGGTTTCTATCGACCACTTAATACAATTAGACACAATGAAACTTATCGGTCGCGTGTATTGTACGAGTTTTGTGCTTGAGATGGATCGTAGTTGAACATATATATTATATCCTAAGCTTACCCGAGTTCTCTATAAATTATATTAACATTACACAATACTTAGCGTTTAAAATTACACGGAAGCAATTGTTAATTACCGAATTTTAACATATAAAAGTTCTTCATGATGGCGCGAAAGCGTCGCTGTTCGTTAGTCAAACGACATCTCAATAAGTAATGAGGGGGAGATGGATGTATAATTTGATATAATTAAGAAGGACTAATTGTGTATTTACTTAAACTGTGGTATTGCAAGTAATATAAACTAAACACTCATTTTTTTATATAATAGTGTTGCCATCAGGTGAGCCTTCTTCTAATTTGCTACCTAAAGCATATAAAAAATGTCTTCATCCTGAACCAGTCTGAGCTGAACCCTATTTAATAAGTCCGACTACATCAATGAGAGCTCAACTTACATTGGAATATGTTGGTAATTTTTAAATCTCCGAATCTATGTAGATTTAACTTTGCGTCCACATTAACTTTTAATCATCAATATGTTATAGACTATAGTTAACCAAAGTTTAATCCAAATCAACTTGATGATTTTTTTAAAATAAATATTTAGATGTATTTTTTTTTTAAACTGACAATGTTTTTATTTTTGAACTGATTTCAATAAAACGTAATATGTTACCCCAGTTAAAAACCGCATCCAAATCAAAACAAACAAACGGACAAAAATTCTAAAAATCTTAGTTATGTGATCTATTCCATTAAAAAATCTCCCTCAGTAATATATTTTCTCAAATACCTTCCATGTACAGATTTCGATCAGTTGCGATTTTATTATATGTATAGACTAAGAATAAGTGCAATGGACTAAGAAAAATATATATTATTAAAAATCGTTTTTGATGTATTTGTTGAGCATTGGATGAATGTTTCATACAATAGTTTCCTGATTTTGTTCGCATATATGTATGAGTTATTATTACACCATGACTCGGATTAAATTTACTAGAGCTGATTTCCATTGGACGAAAATGAAATACGTATTTAACAGACATACAGATAGCAAATGAAAAAAAAACTTGTATTGATATCAATAAATCCTCGTAAAAACGTTAGTCATAAGATATAAAAAAAAAACACGTACATTACATAGAATATATATTTATACAGAATGACTGTATTTAAGGAGAATACTTGGTACGTGATTCTTATTCGAATTATGTAAAAAAATAGGTCATTAATTTGTGATCAAATTTCGAAAAAAAAACAATTTAAATAAATGAAGTGTGGACACATTGCCAGCGGCGCGTGCGGCGTGGTTTTGTACTGTGCCATGGACTTGTACCGATAGATGTTCCCAAATCGCTGAATACCTACTGCCAGAGTAATCTTAAACACTAATCAAAGACTACGAGACTTCGGACAGTTCCGTATTCAAACACATGTCCAAGGAAATGTGCGCAAACAGACAGGAGTTGAAATTAAAAATCACCTGTACTTTCGAAACTGTTTTAAGTGACCCAATCGTGCTGAATCGTGGGAAATACAATATGGGTACACGTGCCGAACTGTGTGTCACACAAGTGGGAGCTCACTTTGAACATTTGTTATGTAGATAAATAGGTAGTTTAAAGTTTGTCAATCGTTGTAAATAAGTATGATTCCTTTTTAAAATACGCCGGATATTCCATGATAGATAAACAGGTCTTATTATTTTATGTCTCAAGTTAGCATAATTTACCTAGTCAACAAATTTGTTGTTTAAACGATTGAAATATCTTGGTATTTTTGCCTGTCTAAGCGAGGATTAAAGTATGAAGAGAGATTGAATCATGGTTGTTTATCAAAGGAAGCCTGCTACCCTGTTAACCCGTGGCGGCGTATGGACACAGGTAAGCTACCGCGCCATAACTAAATGTACCTACCTACATACTTGTTTTGTGTCGACAGCGCAACTAGGGTGTCCACACGATGTGTAATTAATAACATAGCTTTTGTAAACTTTACTTAGAAGTTTATTAATATTTATGTTATATGTATTTTTTTTTGTCATATAACATGATCGTCAAATATCAATAGTATTCAAACAGTCAAGCTGTATATTACAAAGATTTTACTAATGCTTTTGAATCGTCATGTTGAATTAATTGATAAGAAATTAGTTCGGAATGTAAATTCTACGGAAAATATTCGATCTACACTAATATTATAAATGTGAAAGTAACTCTGTCTGTGTGTCATAAGTCGGCTAAACCACTGAGCCGAATTTGATGAAACTTAGTATGACGCAAGCTTGAACTCCAAGAAAGGACTCCATAGGCTGTCTTTACGTCTAACAGCTGACGACTAACCCCTAAAACATTTATTGTATTTATTATTTAGGAATTTTTTACATAATTAGTTATTATATAAGAATCAAGTGATAGCTCGTTTAATATTAATATTATACTATATCCTATTGTATTTAGTTTAATTTTCTTTTATCTTGTGTCTTGATTAATTCTCAGTATCTCAAGAGTCGGCTGGAGATTAGGACAAATCCGCTTGGGTCCACATTGTCTTGTACATTAATTTTATAAAACATAATTATACAAATAAATATAAAATACAACTAAGTATAATAGGCGTGATTATCCCTTAAAGAGATTATCTGTAGACCAAAAAAGGAACGAATAATTTACCTCCATAAAGAGATAGATAGATAAAAGATAGATACTATCATACAAAATGTAAACAACACTGTATCTGTTATGCAGATATATGCTAAAAGATATGAGAATTCAGAATTAGAGTAGACAGATACTACTATAAAAGCGTAAAAGTAACTCTGTCTGTCTGTATGTCGCTCTTTCACTATCAAACCATTGCACTACATTTAATGAAATTGTAAAACCTCACGACCAGCCCATAAAGCGCGAACGAAGCCAAACTCGAACTCTACATCATATCATTTTATTAATATGTCTGTCAAGTCTTTTATCCAGAGGTTGTCTGAAAGAGATCGCTCTCTTAGCGATAATACTGCCTTTTACATACGCTTAGTAATTATATTATTTGGTTAGTTTAACTGTAAGACTAGTTTTCTCAATATCAATATTCGGTAATGTTATGTATGTACGGAAAAATATTAATGATTTTAAGGAACAAAAGCAAACTTGTTTCTCCTGTTACTTGATTGTATAAAGTCAGTAACTCTTTTGTGGGGTTGTATGTTGGTAAATGTATACGGTTCTGCAACAGGAACCTAGACGGCGTTCAAAATGCTTCTGTTGTCTGCGAAAGGTTATTATAGAATTAGTGAGTTTTTGATTGATAGCGCACTTTGGGAATGAAACGATAGCCTTCTGTCTATTTCTTTTGACATAAAAGAAGTCCCGCTGAGTTTCTTTCGTCGCTTCTCGGGACAGGGTATTTTCTTTTTGAAACCGGTGTAGTGTTTACTTTGAAAATCAATAAGTAAGTGTAATGCTTCTATATTGAATAAAGGAATTTGATTTTAATTAAACGCTTTTGGTGTAGGAAAGCATATTCTATTGTATTTTATAGATATTTATCTATCTATTAATAAGATTTGTGAAGATGAAAGAGACTTAAAATAACCACAGATTGCTATATTTTCTATGACGATAGAAACTGTATACAGTGGACTGTTGACACCCGGATGCGCCCAGCATTACCACAGGATATACGTGACGAAAGAAGTTCCCGCTCGGAAATATATGTACCACCATGAAGTCCTTGCTGGTCAGCAAGGCGACAGTGACCTCAAGACCATAGATGTAAGATTAATTAAACCATATTGATCATAATAGCATTTTTAGTGTAATTAATCACGTAAAACTCAAAATTGAGTTTGACAAAGAAGTAGGTAGATTAGCAAATTCACTACCTGATAGTAAGTGGTTAACATCGTCCATAGACATTGGCGCTGTAAGAAATATAAACCACCCTGATATCGTCAATCGCTCCCAACCTTGGAAACTAAGATGTTATGACCTTGCGCATGTAGTTACACTGGTTTTTCACATATCAAACCGGAAGCCTACGATAATAAGTATTGATGTTTACCAGTAGAATATATTGTAAGTGGGAAGTACCCAAGCTGTTCACCAGCGTCCACCAGAACTGTAAAAATCAGGTTACTTTTTAAAGTTTTCCTTATGTAATATGTATGTCTTTAAATATATTTTTTAATAATTTTAAAAAACGACAGTACCATATTGAAGGTTTCTACCATTATCAGATACGGTGGAGGATAGTGGGGGGCGTCAAGATTCCAATCCAAGATGCTCCGTACCAAGTTTTGCACGGCAAGTACTGTGGAGCAGCACTGATAGCACCAGAATGGGTCATAACTGCTGCTCATTGTAAGTAAGTAACATAGTAACCACTAGTTATTTACACAACAGTATTTGCTCATAAAATGATGTTCTGCATAATATTTTAACTAAACAAATGTTCCAAACATTCCAACTTTACATTTAAAAAGACGAGACTCAATATATGTCGAGGTGAACCAAACGTTTGCGTGATTCAGAAACTTATTTTTTATTATATATTTTTTGGTACACATTTTTATTAATTAAGTTTTTCATTGATGGTCCATTTTTTTCCTTTGTAATTTGATGTGTCTCACTGGTTAGATCACGTGAACCTTGAAACCTGACAGGCACCGTTGATGTTTAATGTGCAAAATTTGTGCTAGTAATTTATCTTGTGCGGTAAAGGGAAACATCGTGAGAAAACCTGCAAGAGTTAAAAGAATATCTATCACATACGTATTCACTAGCCCGAAAGCATCGAAACAGCATTGTGGAATAAGCTCCAAATATTCGCCTCAAAAAGGACACCTTATCGTTTAACTTTACTTTTTATCCTTTTCGAAGAGAATTGCTATTTTTAGATTTTCATTTACGGTAAGGTTATTTTTTTTCAGTTCCAAGGAAACACATGTTTACGCTGGTTCGACACACCGAAGTCACACAATAGGGTATTTAATTTGCGCGCATTTTATACACCCCTTATGGAACGTTACCAATAGACAGCATTCTCACGACTACGACTACCAGTTGGTTCTGTTAGAAACTCCGATACCTGTCAGTTCAGTCGCTAGACCCATTGCGATTGGAAATGTTGGAGATATCATACCAGGCACTATGGTCTCAATAAGTGGATGGGGTCATCTGGCGTTTAAAGTAAGTCTTCTTACTAATAACTAGTCTTCAAAGTAAGCGTGCTTTAATATGTAAAATATATTTATTTTTCAGATTTTACTTATATATGAATCTTGAAGTGAAACCGTTAATTACAGATTTAGCTAGCTAGATACCACAAGCCTTCTAACCAAGCATGCCCGAAGTTTGTACCATGCACAAATTTGACGCTAGTTAGATACAGTATGCTCATTAGATATAATAAAAACCGAGTATGTCATCTTTTGCATATGTGATGATGACGATGTCATCCCAGCCATACTTGAACGACAAAATTACTTACCGATGGTAGGTAATACCTCTATTGACTGGAGTCACTACACTGGAAGAGTTTTTACAGTTTATAAGGGCACAGTTACACCAAGAGTGTTTGCTTAGCAACTTCGAGCACGCTTGGTCGGACGACTCGTATCAAGCCTATTCTAAATTTGTAATCTTGATAGTGACGGTAACAAATTTTAATAAATATTATAATCAACTAGTACTACTAGTACTAATATTGAAGATAAGAATCTTCAATTATAAAGCCTGGTCTCATAGGATTATTGATGTTTTAAGTACTTCTTTATAAACTGTATTGCCAAGTTATTATTATTCTTTGCTTAATAGCACGCTATAAACCGGTTACTATGATATCCATCTATTATTTAATAGTCGTCACTATGAATTATGCAGTTAATTGACCATTTATTAGAATTTTATTTTTTTTGTAGAAAAGCAAAATGCAAGATCTGCTACAACGAATATTTGTACCTATAATAGCAACCGAAGATTGTAAGACTATTCCTCATGAATCCTACACTTTCATGACGACGAGAATGTTCTGTGCGGGAGATCTTGACGGTTTTAAGGATTCTTGTCAGGTAAAAAAGTATTCATATTCCATTAAGATTCCATTTTTTTATCGTGATAAATGTATCGTTTCTTCCCAATGTAACCAAAGTATTACCCGATTTAGTGTAGTGTTCAATTGTGTATTTCCTACATAAAGCCAAAACAATTTTCTTTCTTATTTAAAATCTCTTGGCGTTTCAAAAAACTGAAAAGAAACGTTTTCCTTGTCTTTTTTTCTAGATCTTAGAATTATACTCTAATGTAATACTTAATCTATTTTAAGGGCGACTCAGGCGGGCCAGTTGTGGTAAATGGGAAACTAATAGGTCTTGTCTCATTTGGTATAGGATGTGCAACTCCGAATAAACCAGGTGTATATGCCAACGTACCGTATGCTAGACCATGGATAAGAAAAATCACTGGTTTACCTTTATAATTAAGAAATGACGTTCGTATATAAATATTAATATTTTCAATGTTAACATGAATGATAAATAAAAGGTGATTAATAGTATTACCCGGTGGAACTCCTAGATTTTGTGCCATCATATACAGGTATTCTTAAGTATATTATTTTAGTTATTTTGCAATGTGTAAAATTACAAATAAGTTAAACACAAATCATATTATGTTATTTTTAGTTTCAATTAAATAAACTAAGGAAATAATGATATAACAATTCGATTGTGGAATGTAAGCAATTATAATCCATTGTAATTAATTAACTATATAATATTTGTTTAATGATCGTATATGTCAATTTAACTAAAGTAAAGTTTCTTGTATAATCAAGTATTGTAATTTTACCCAGTGGCTACGCGTGAATCTTAACCGATGATTGCAGGTTCAAACTCAGGCAAGCACCCCTGAATTTTCATGTGCTTATTTTGTGTTAACAATTCATCTCGTGCTCGGCGGTGAAGGAAAACATCGTGAGGACACCAGCTTGTGTCTAATTTCAACGAAATTCTGCCACACGTGTATTTCACCAAACCGCATTGGAGCAGCGTGGTGGAATATGCTCCAAACCTTCTTCTCAAATGCAGAGGAGAGGAAGAGGCCTTAGCACAGCAGTGGAAATTTACAGGCTGTTAATATTGTATGTTCTAATTTTTATGAATTTTGGTAAAATTCTTTTTACGTTTTATTACATAATGTTAAACATTTCTGGAAAAAATATTAAAAAGCTTTTACAACTAATGAAGACGGCCGAGGTTCCCAAGACGATGTATTAATTTTTCTTGGACGAAAATCCTATTAAAGCAAGCTTTTCTTTTATAATAAAAATTAATAGACATTTCTTGTATGTATTTATTTCTGTATGTAATATTCGTCCTGGCCTAGCGATTTTTTCTTTTTAATATACCTTTGTTTTAGTTTTGTGAAGATGTTAAGCTTACCAATTGTTTTAAATAAAGTACGCCCCACTGAGTATGCGAGACGAAAGAAAAACCTTTTACGTTAATGAATTTTAACTCAAATTGTTTGGACCAACTGCTTTACGAGCTATCTGAGGCGCAGAGGATATACACTTCCAACTTACAGACTCCGGGCTGTTATTGAGAATTTTTGAATAGTAAAACTTTATATTTTTTTATCGACATGCCCCGTTGATCCGAGGAAATGGGGAATTATGAGGACGACCTGCGTGGTCGATTAGTGTGTACACCGGTTTTCACGGGTACGCCACTCCGAGGTCCCGGGTTCGAATCCCGACTGAGTCGATATAGAAAAAGTACATTAGTTTTCTATGTTGTCTTGGGTCTGGGTGTTTGTGGTACCGTCGTTACTTCTGATTTTCCATAACACAAGTGTTTTAGCTACTTACACTGGGATCAGAGAAATGTATGTGATGTTATCCAATATTTAATATTTATATTTATTTATGTATTTTAATTTTATCTAGCCATTAGACCAATGAGGCAGCCAATATTCATTACAAATTAAAGAACACAGACATATTCTTTTTGTCGTTTAATTAGCCCATTTAAATTTATAGTTACCATTGTTTTGGAATGAAGATAAGAGTTATTTGAAAGTCTAACATCTCTATATATTGAAATCTATTTTATTATAAGATATAATCTTCAGGTAGAAAAATTGCGGCTAGGTTAATAAATTTCCTCGATCGTTGTCTCTACGAGATCGCTAATCAGCACCAGGATTGACGGGGAAGCCACTGTTTATGCTGATCTTGGTATTTTATCAATATTTGTCATGTCACGAAACGTTTACTTGGTGGTAGGGCTTTGTGCAAGCCCGCCTGGGTAGATACCACCCACTCAACAGATATTCGACCTCAAACAACAGTACTCAGTATTGTTGTGTTCCGGTTTGAAGGGTGAGTGAGCCAGTGTAACTACAGGCACAAGGGACGTAACATTTTAGTTGGTGGCGCATTGGTGATGTAAGGAATGGTTAATATTTCTTACACCGCCATTGTCTATGGGCGGTGGTGACCACTTACCATCAGGTGGCCCATTTGCTCGTCCGCCTACCGATATCACAAAAATGTATATATTTGGTGTCAATTACATAAAAAAGATGGCGATATGGCTCAGTGGCTACAATAATTGAATTTAAATCGACGTTTGCCATCGAATTACGATTGCGTCTCTGTTTTTACAACTGTCACTAAATTGATTGTCGATTAATATTTTGTTTCATCACAGTGATTGTTCCGCTTATCACTCATAATAAAATTAATATTAATATATTATATGTTCGTCAGACACGGTCAGCTGTCCTCACATTTTCCTTCAAAGCTGAGTATGAGATAAATTATACAGACAGCTAGTGTAACTACAGGCACAAGGAATATAACATCAAAGCATCCAAAGTTGTTGGCGTATTGGCAATGTATGGGATGTTTTATATTTCTCACAGCGTTAAAGTCTATAGGCGGAGGTGACCACTTACTATCAGTTGACATATGATTCGGTCCACCTTACTGTACTACAAAAAAGACTACGTGAGCTACTTGACTCTATGGCCAATAAACTTACACTTGATTAGTTTTCAATTATCGACTTATCGTAAATTAAATTAAAAGCAGTATTGTAACTTCTCGAATGTTTTATCAACCGCAGATATACTTTCACTCATTCGCTGGTATATTTTTTATTAATAATATATTTGTTTCCATGAAACTAAGTAGATTTCGCCACACAAAGACGATCTAAAGTTGATTTTTCGTATTACAGCCCTCATTCCCATATTCAGACCTTGGCGCGTTCTTGTCAGCAATCGAGGCTGAGATACACGTTCATCTTTCCTGTACTTAAACTGCAACGTTTAAAATAAACATCATATATGTCGGCGGAAAATCACGAATTTAAGAAAACCACGTGCCCGAAAATAATTATTTTAATAATTGAAAACTGTTTGATTATTAAATTAATAATATTTAGTGAATTTTAAGATGTTAAATTAGTCTGAAATATTTTACCGTCCATAAGTAGTTGTTATATTGAGTGAATATTGCCCCCACCCATTTTGTTATAAAAGGCCGAACGCCTGCCTGTTTCTGGAGGCTTGTTCGAGCTGTCGGAGCGATCGGACCTCCTCAGTTTGGAATAAATCAGAGAAGAATATTTCCTGAGTTTAATTTCATGCCTTCGAGGATGGATAGAAAGCCAAAACCTGACATTCGTGACGTCACCAATGCTGACGTCATGTTTTTTAAAAACAAGCCGGGACACTTCGTCATGTACTTAAAAAATATTCCACTGTCAGTTTAATAAATTGTGACTGCCTCGTTAGTGTAGTGGTCAATTTGCGAAGTGCTGGGTTCTAATCCCGGGTCGGATTAATAATAATGAATTGGGTGTTTCTGATGTTAAAGTTTTAGAATGGTCATAGATTGTTTTCAACTGTTTTTTTCAACGTTACAAATCTCTAACGCGGCCAAAATCTTAAAAGATACATGTATATACATTTAAAGATATGTAAAATGTGGCAGAGGAATTTGCAAGAACATACTTAATGTCTTAGACAAGACACGATAGATATTTTTGGTTTTAAATATGACAAATATCATACATATATCAATATCAGACAGTTCTTAACTTATTTTAAAGTCAATATTAAAATTAGACGTTTACTTTGTTATTTAAATATAAGTATGTCTATAGCAATATATTATATATATATAAAAATACGTAATGGGAGGGTAATTTATTGTATAAACAGGTGGATAGACAACTTGCTTCAATCCTTACTTATATTATAATTATATTTATAGCTTAGTTCCGCACCTTTGGTGCATTTAATTTAATAAAAAATCAACATCTTTAAATATTACGTGTATAAAAAGAATAAATAAATGAAGCGACGTTTAAAAGTGAAATATAGTATCGTGTGTTTACACGCTTCAATCTGCATTCAAGTCGAGTCGTCGCGAGTGTTTTCCGAGCGTTTTCGCTGCGAACACTACTTCGTATGCAGGGTAACGTGACCATGATTTATTTACAGAGAGAGAGAGTGCGGGGATGACGTCTATCTCGCTTTTATTTATCTAAGGGATTGTGATTCGACAATAGGAATGATATATCGTCTGCCGAAGAGCGATTTTCGCTAAGTTCGTCGACGTTCGCCGTCCCCCGGCTGTTTTGATATGACCAAATTAAATGGCGCGTATTATACCGAGACCCTCGGTATTCTGTTGGGAAAAATATTTTTATAATACATTATATTGAATTGTTATGTAACTTGTGGAACATGTTATTAATATTTGGATTTAATATATATAAAGTCGTTTAAGGAATACCTATTAACGAAAATACTTGTTCGGAGTAAAAATAAGTAAAGACCTCTTTTAGTGTCAGCTAGTAACAAGTCACAGAAGCCACAGAAGTCACAGAAGCATTTATACCCTAACTTCTTTATCAATAAATGTTTATCTTTTTTTTTGTTATCACTAACTGAAAAAAACTACTTAGCCAATAAATGTACATAAAACTTTTAGCTGAAAACTTTTAAAATGACGCATAACATTTTCGAAAAGGTTTTCCTATCTAAAATCAAAATATACTTTATTCAAGTAGGTTTTTACAAGTGCTTTTGAATCTTCATTTAACAACTTATATACAGTGAAGCTACCACAGGTTCGGAATGCAGATTCTACCGAGAAGAACCGGCAAGAAACTCAGTAGTTACTCTTTTTCAACATTTAAAAATACAAAGTCAAGTTAGTTAAATACAATTATGTATGTATATAATACATTCTGCTTGGAAGTCAACAAGCATTAGCTCCACGGTTTTTTATCATACATAATCTTGTATTGAATAATATGTTATGTTAACTGGTTCCTACCTAGAGAGGTTTGCTCAAAGTCCACCCACATAGTCTGATATTACAGTACACGCTCAGTAACTCTACTTTTACTAAACTGAGATACTCGTATAAGCGTAACATTCCTATTTTAATACTATGTTAATTTCTTGCGGAAGTTAAAACCACGAACGTTAAATACTGACGAAGTGACTATTAACATTTTAATTGTTCATTAATTAAAAAAGTAATGTTTTTAACAGCCCGTAAATGTTCCATTGCTGAGCTAAAACTGTCTTCTTAAAGAGGGGGTTCATATTCCACCGTGACGTTCGGAGTTATAATAGTATAATTTATTTATAAGAACATAATCGTATACGTAGAGCCGAGATGGCCCAGTGGTTAGAACGCGTGCATCTTAACCAATCGTTGCGGGTTCAAACCCAGGCAAGCACCACTGAATTTTCATGTGCTTAATTTGTGTTTAGAATTCATCTCGTGCTCGACGGTGAAGGAAAACATCGTGAGGAAGCCTGCATGTGTCTAATTTCAACGAAATTCTGCCACATGTGTATCCATCAACCCGCATTGGAGCAGCGTTGTGGAAAATGCTCCAAACCTTCTCCTCAATTGGAGAGGAGGCCTTAGCCCAGCAGTGGGAAATTTACAGACTATTAATGTTAATGTAATGTAATCGTACAGTAAGAACAACAACTACACCCTTATCCTTTCTGTGCTGCCTAGAGTCTCATCCAATCACAGGACGAGCTTACGACCTTGACAATGAATTGTCGTGATATCATTGGCCGCGATCTTGTATCAATACTTATATTATAAACGCGGGAGTGACTCTGTTAGTTACGCTTTTACGGCCAAACCGGTGAAATGAATTTAATGAGATTTGGTACGAAGTAAGCTTGAACCCCAAGGACATAGCCTTTTTTTATACCGCAACAACACAAACTACTAATCTATATTTTATTCACTTCACACGGAACTTTGTAAGTAAGATTAAAGTGGATATAGGTAGTTAAGTTTTTTTTATGATATCGGCAGGGCGAGCAATTGGGCCACCGGATATGACAATGGCGCTGTAAGAAATATTAACCATTCCTTACATCACCAATGCGCCACCAACCTCGGGAACTAAGATGTTGTGTCCCTTGTGCCTGTAGTTACACTGGCTCAATCACCCTTCAAACCGGAACACATCAGTACTGAGTACTGCTGTTCGGCGGTAGAATATCTGATGAGTGGGTGGTACCTACCCAGACGGGCTTGCACAAAGCCCTACCACCAAGTAAAAGTAAACGGAATAGTGTTGAATTAAAAATAAATCAAATTAAAATATATTTTATTTAAGTAGGCTTTTACAAGCACTTTTGAATCGTCATTTAACAAACTATTTTAAGTAAAGCCACCACCGGTTCGAAATGTAGATTCTACCGAGAAGAACCTAAAAGAGAGAAGAACATAAGAAACTAAATATATAATAATTTAAATCACAGAATAAGTAAATTTAACGGTTGTTTATATTTAATACCTCTTCGATTGGGAAATTTAAGTATGTTAATAAAATACAATTCAATATGGGATACAAATTTGACCTAAAAATAAAAAGATACTAACTCCACACTAAGTCATTATAATTGAAGTCTCAAATAAGTATTACGTATTCATAGATAGATATGAAAATGATACCAGGTTGTATTTTAAAGAGCGTGATAAGGGCCGCTATTAACGTGGCGAAGTTTTTAATTTAGCGGGAAAGTCGCGATCCCGGGGGAAATAACGGAACGTATAAATGTCTGGAAATTTATACATTTATGTTGTAGTAAGCTCAGTTATTGGTGCTCTATTGATATATCTGGTTATAATTCAATGGTTATTAAGATATTTCGAAGAATTCGTATTTGAAATCTATATTAATGTTATAAATGTGAAAGTATCTCTGTCTGTCTGTCTGTCGCTCTTTAACTGCCAAAACAATTGAAGCGAATTTGACGAAAGATGGTTTGAAGCAAACTTGATCTCCAAGGAACGACATATGCTACTTTTTTTGTCTAAAATGACCATCGACCCTTAAAATACGAGTAAAGCCACAGGCGACAACTAGTTTCAAATAAATTAATATAAAAAAATAAGCATTTTTATGCACACAAAATTTCATGTCTTTGCAGTTGACCGTGGTTGGAGAATAAGATCATGCTTACCATAAAAATGGCCTTTTCTGGCACCGGTAGGAGGCCATTGGGCTACTTGATGCTATGCAGTCACTACTCCACCTCATTTTTTGTGTGGTGTGTGGTGTTATGCCTGAAGTTACATTGACCCACTCACCCTTCAAATCGGAACATAAAAAAATTCTAAGCAATGCGGCTTGGGGGTAGAATATATGGGGTACGTATTCAAGCGGACTTGTCTACAACTAGGAGGATTATTATCCAAACCAAAACCAACGGAAACCGGAGGCAATGGTTTCCAATCAGCTTGCAAGAATGTGTGCTAAAAAAACTACCAAACAAACGTATCTAGTTGAATAAAAGCTCGATAAAAGATTTTCCATAACATGCAACGTTTTTAAACGATGCTTATGATAAACTAAGACTTTCAACAGATTTTGTTTAAAAATCGAATACATTTTACTTTTATATGACTTTTATTGTCGTGATAACTTTTATCCGTAAAAATAAGTAACACTGTTTAAATATTTTTTGCTTAATAGTGCATGCTGCATGCATCTCTGTTACTGAAGGAGCACGCAAATTGTAAAACTTTCCTTGATGAATATTATTAAAGTATTTAGTATGTATCTATTTTTTAAAGACCCATAAATAAATTATTAAAACTATAATATGGAGATTTACGTTATTTTCTTACGCTTCAAAGCAAATGGGCATATACTTTTATTACCTCCACAAAAAAGCTTTTACAATCATGGAAAAGTACAAACGGTATTTTGCCAAAGAGTCTAGTTTTATCACGAATACAATTCGATTGTAACTACGACACGATTTAAAAGCGAAAGCAATATTTTAAGATTGATGATGATGCCCTCATCTCTAGACAGTGATGCTGTGGTTAGGATTTTAGAGCTTCAGGAGCGACCCTTCATATTTGAATAAAGGATTCATTCATTTCTCAAATTAAAACAAATCAAAATCAATATCTAAATGTACTTGAGTCGAATATCTTGGAAGCATTTCTTATTTTGTTTATTGAATATTGGAACGAGATAGTACATTATGTGAATGTAGACTTAACGGTACTATAATCCTTTATTAATCACAAATATATTAAGATGAGGTGTGAAAAATTCACGTAAATAATAATGAAATAATAATAAATAATTGTTTTAATAATAATTGTATAACTTACACATACATAAATGTTTAAACATACGAATACAACCCGAGAAATTGCTACATTGCGTTTACAAAGATCGAGAAAAATCGGAAAAACCTCCAAATTATTTTTCTGAACGAAGACACGCATTGCAATGTAAGGATTAACCATTCCTTACATTGCAATGCGTGTCTTCGTATATGTAACAGCGCCATTGTCAGGTCGATGGCGACCACGTACCATCAAGTGGTCACATTTTACTAAGTTAAATAATAAGCATAGAGCCCGAGCGTTATCATTAGAAATCGCGTCGAGTAAAATGATATATCTTATATAAACTTAACGCCTTTAGCCAAGAAACGAAGCCATTTTATCAGGTAGTGATATATTAAAAAGTTTCTTAACGGCACTTTTTAAAGCTGAGCTCTTTATAAATCAAGTAAATAGCTCGCATTGAAGTCTTTACAGCCTCACTGTTTACGGAAAATAGAGAAAGGGTAATGTTTGATTACTTTATGTAACTTCAGGTGTAACGACTGAGCACACTGGCAAAGTGTTAGCACTTTAAGGTACCATTTTAATTCACAAATTTAACAATAATTGTGTTAGTAAAAAGATTGACTTATCTTTATAAAAATATTAAATAAGTATCGTAAGCTTCGTATTTGTTGATTTATAGGCAGGAAATACATATTCGCTCGGGTGCAATTCTGCCACTAAATATACTACAGAATGTCCTACAACGTTCACCGTTTTTGAATTGTTAGACAATACAAACCGCTATGTCCCTGCGTTTTAAATCTGTAATATCTTCGAAAATATTCATTTAAATTACATATTGTAAAGGCCATATTGATCTATATTAAACGCTCAATGTATTTAAGGTACTTTATTGGATAAGGATTAATGCTGTATTGCTTAAAATCGCATCGAAAATAAACCATTATTTCTCGTAAAAAGTAAAGGATAAAAAATGGTTGTTGTGGGCTATCTCTAAGAGATAGAAGACATATAGAATAGAGAAGACATATATTATCGTGGATTCTTTGAAGACATTTTTAAGTTGTACAATACAGTAGTATATTATTTTGACCCATCTCGTAAGGTTCAGCCAGCGTTTGCAATGTAAGCGCAAAAAAATGTGTTCATTTAAGACATCACTTTAGAAACCTCTAAAAAAATCGGTGTTTCTCTACTATATTGTGCACGTATTATACATATAAACCTTCCTCTTGAATCAATCTATTTATTAAAATAAACTGCATCAAAATACGTCGTCTAATTTTAGAGATTTTAGAGAAAGATCTAAGCATACACAGGGACAGACAGCGGTAAGCGACTTTGTTTGTCATGTAATAATGATGATAATTTTTTTTTTAAATACAATCATTACCCTTCTTGTCCATGCTGAGTCGAGTGAAAGTCCTTTAATAAAACCCGTCAGGAATGTCAACCCTTTAAATGTAACTTCTCATTAGTCAAAGAGCTTTATAAAATATTTTTACACATAACGTCTGTTTGTTACAAAAACCTCGGTTAATTATACATATAATGTGAAGCCAGCTGTACGTTTCATCTGTTGCTGACAGAGGACGGACGCCGCTTAAAAACAGAACGACAGACGTGGAAATTAATATGTATATGTCGAGCCGTGAACACAGCGTTGAGGACACGTGTTTGGTATTTCAGACAGGGCTGTAAACGGAGTTTATCATTGCGTTTAACGCGTTCCTAGAATGGTCATGCTTATGAATTGATTTTCTGGAGATGGTAGGAGCTTTCAGGCCGAATTTGCCGCGCCTATCTCGCTGTCTATGTAAACGGGATAAATTTAAAAACTACCTAACGGACTTTCGGTTGGTTTACACCGTATCGCCTTACTTGGTGGTAGGGTTTTGTGAAAACCCGCCTGGGTAGGTTTTACCCACTCATCAGATATTATACCGTCAAAGAGCAGTACTCAGTATTGTTATGTTCCAGTTTGAAGGCTGATTGAGTTTTTTTTTTAATATATAGTTTGGCGGACGGATAAATGGGCGATCTGTTGGTAAGTGTCACCATCCACAGACATTGGTGCTGTAAGATATAACCATTCGTTACATCGTTAACGCGCCACCAACCTTGACAACTAAGTTGTTATGTTCCTTGTGTCTGTAGTTACACTGGTTACCTCCCTCACTCTTCAAACCGGAACGCAACTATATTAATTATTCTTGTTTGGCGGTAGAATAGCTGAAGAGTGGGTATTTCCTACCCAGAGGAGCTTGTACAGAGTGCACCACCAAGTAAATATCTTACATTACATTATTTTTTACATTAAGAGCCTGTAAATTTTCTCACTGCTGGGCTAAGGCCTCCTCTCCCTTTGGAGCATATTCCACCACGCTGCTCCAATGCGGGTTGGTGGAATACACATGTGGCAGAATTTCGTTGGAATTAGACACATGCAGGTTTCCTCACGATGTTTTCCTTCACCGCCGAGCACGAGATGAATTATAAACATAAATTAAGCACATGATAATTCAGTGGTCCCTGCCCGGGTTTGAATCCGAAATCATCGGTTAAGATGCACGCGTTCTAACCAATGGGCCATCTCGGCTCTAAATAAGTAAATATCTTAATAAGAAAAACAATATATATTATCTGTTTCGCCATTTTAATGGCCGCATTCGTCGCTATTAATGATACCGGCGCTTTGGACACTGGGCTCGTCGCTTTACGAGTCATGTCGTCTTAATGCGGATGTAAAATCAAAAATGTTTACCTATAATTCTATAATTAAAATAACCATAACTTCAAAATCAAAATCAAAATATACTTTATCCGAGTAGGCTTTTACGAGCACTTTTGAATCGTCATTTAACAAACTATTTAAAGTAAAGCTATCACCACAAGCTGCACTGTAGATTCTACCAAGAAGAACCGCCAAGAAACTCAGTAGTTACTCTTTCTCAACATCTAAAAATACAGTCATGTTAGTTAAATACAATTATATATGTATGTTATGTCTCCTGCCTGGAAGTCAACAAGCATATATATTCCATATTTCTATCATCAAAAATGTCGAACTCGTCCTCTGATGTAATGATAAATTTTCAAAAAGCTTTAACTCATTAACTAGTTCTCTCTCTTCGTGGCATTTATGATTCACATCTGATGGTGGGGTCTGCGTTTCTGGATTTTTTCCTCCATTTCGCTCTATCGGACGTGTTCTCTTCGTTGACATTCCAGGAATTTAGATCATTTAGTTCTTATTCAAGTTTGGAAGATCAATTATTCTTAGTGTTAAATTAAAAAGCTGTTCGTTGAGAGTATACCAAAATGCCCTCATTCGTGTGCATCACGGACCCGTCCTGATCTTTAACGATTGTTGTTGTTACTAGATCTTGCGTTGCTCTGTTGCGGGCTTTTGAAACCTTGTAGATTTCTTTCTGACTCTCTACTTTCAAATGTTGCGTAAGATGTACGTAATGCGTTTTTCCTCTCAATGGCTACAGTTTTCTTAGTAGGTAGGTTCTACTCCAGACAATTGGCGAATGAGAATGAGAATGACAGGAAAAATATGAAAGTGTAAGGCTGTCCGATAAACACTGACACTGCTGTTGTAATATATAGACATACATTCGTCATCCTCCTGCCCTTATCCCAATTTTATTTGGGGTCGGCGCAGCATGTCTTCTTCGTGCATACTTCTCTGTCTGGCGTCATCTCACCGCTAACATTCTTTCTCACAATATAGCAGCATGAATATACAGACATACATTTTAATAAATATAATTAATAGAAGACGTCTGAAGAAATTGATTACTATATTTTTCTTTTATAGTCAATAAATTAAATCTGAGACAAAGACACACTTTTATAGAGCCATCATTTATTAGCAACGCTTAGAGGTCCTAGATACAGTGGGTGACCTCTTAACTAATAATACCAATAATTAGAATTTTATTTGAATATGTTAATCTGTTAAAGGGCCGAATAAGGTATATTTTTATCCTCAATTTTATATATCATCAATATAAGGAAATAAAAATTAATATGTCTCTAGGCGAAAGTGAGTACTTACACATCAAGTGGTCTATTTCCTTGAACGGCTAACTATTCTTAATAATAATAAACGTAGAGATTCTTTGATAGTTGCTGACCATACTAAAAAAATAAAACATTTAGTTTTATTGGATTTTAAAGAACTTATCTAAGTAACGGAACGGAATTAAGTTAACGCAGTTCGAGCTATCAGTACCTTGTGGTAAATTTTGGGAGCATTAAAAAAGAAACAAAAATATCTATAAAAGAGTTATTAATATAGTTTCTGATAAAAAGATGCCACAAACCTTTTTTGTACTTGAGAGATTGTACCAAATAATTTTAAATGGAGATATCAGAGATAATAGAGCTGAGTTGGCCCAGTGACCCTTAATAAAAGGTTCGTTCGAATCACCACTCAGATTTAATGTGAATCATGTCAGTAATTAAAGTGAAAAACAAGGTAGAAGGTAAAGTTTTCGAAAATCAATATATGTTTATAAAATATTCACTAACTAACATTAGCACGATGTTATTGAATAAGCTCTAAATTTTCGTTTCAAAAAAAGGAGTGTATAAATATTTGCACAACATTGCGATCGATTTGTTTTACTCGCTATTCGGGAAATTAGATACATATTTTTAACTTTATTAAAACGCACTATTGACTGGACGACATGCCGTCTAGCGATGTGAAAAGTCGCCGGTCAGATCCTGACCCTTTGGGATATTGTTATCCCCATTCCTAGCACAAGCTATAAGCTTAATTGGAGGGGTAAATAGGAATAAGAAGGTAAATAGAAAACAGTAACAACCTTTAAATTTCCCACTGCTGGGTTAAGGCCCCGCTGCTCCAATGCGGGTTGGTGGATACACATGCAGGTTGTCTCACGATTAGTTCCTTCACCGTCGAGCACGAGATGAATCATAATCATATTTATAGGAATATTAGTAACTGCTTATAACGGGACACAGGTACTACTCTTTTAAAAACAAAGGTGTAGTTACGAGGAATTAGGAACTTCTAGCCATCAAATGATTTTTAGATATCAAATATTAATCTCTCCATTATTTTAATATGCGTTTTCGGAGACATGACGATATATTTAAATCAAATTTAGGTCATGGACATTATGTATATTTGAAATATGCCGAATTGACATTGAATTGTAAACTACGTAACGAATTATTCAAATACTATATTACTTGGGATTTTAATAGCTATAATAAGACTAGTATTATGCCGTGGTTTTGATGGATCTATATGTCCACTATTCTGCAGTCGGCATGTGTGATACCGGCTGATGTAAGGATTTTTAGTATAAACGTAAACGATCCCTCGTGAGATTTAGTAGCTATCAATTCCAGTCTCACCAAATATCAAGGATCTGGTCTGATCGCTTTGTTATCTATTCATGCTGCATCCGTGCTCGTCAAGGAAAGCGCTTTCAAGATTAAAATTAGTTTATTCGTTACCATAAAAACTCAATTTTCTTTGACCATCACTTTCTAAAGTAAATTTGTTTTGTTTAGTGATAGCTCATGTTTTTCTTAATCTTCAGTTTCGTTACATCAATTCGAGTCACTAAAGAAAATTGTCAAGCCCGCAAAATACAACATTTTTGCACAAAATTCACCCTTACAAAACGGTTACAGTGTTATAAAACTTATGTAATCTATTTTGTAATCACGCTCAGGCAAAAGTAGGATGAGTCGCCAGTATTATAAATAAAGACGAACACATTCGTATTTATTTCTAGACTTCGATAAAAAGGTTTCTCCAATACAGCTCTATTTCTTTAAAACCGTGTGTAGTGTCCGAAGTTCAATTCCACGGCACTTGACACGTTCTTGCCGAAGTAATCTTAGTCCGATCGAAACGAGAACTACTTGAGAATTCTTAACAAAATACAGAAACGCTAGACAAAAGTACGGACATTTGATAGATGCATTCGTTTGAAACATTTTTACAAAAAAAATAAAAGTTTTGTATTTATCATAGTCATTTATTAGTCAGTTATTTTATGCTTCGTTGGTCTTTTAGTAAATAAGGAGGCAGATATTAAGTCTCTAGGTTTAAATATTATTAATATATGTTTCTTACACGAGTTTCTTAGAACAAGCTATTATATATGTAGGTGGTTTTTTGTATGTTGTAGGGGCCAAAAGGGATGGAGGCTCACCTATTGTAAAGTGAGACTTGTCTTAGAGCTTCTCAAGATGTATAGTTTCGAAAAAAGCACTGCCAAAGCTGTTTCCACATAGTGGTTGTGCAAGGTACAGCTTAAAAATCGCACTATTGGATTGGTTTTTTTTTCCTATGTTTGTGCACTTAATTGTTAATGTTTGTAAGGATATGGATTAATTTATTATGATTTATTAACCTCAGTATGGTGGCACAAACAAATATAAACATACATGTGTTGAATGAAATTCTACCACTGATAAACCTATCGTTGGAGCAGCGTGGTGGAATAAGTTAAAGCCTTCAGCCCAGGGGAGTGACATTTACACACTGTTTTTATCTTTACAAACAATTTCGATATATGCCTAAAGCCTCTATAACTAAACTTTAAAACGCAAAAATTGTTTATCTTAATCGTATCTAGTATTCTGGTCCAGTATTTTCTGAAATTCTAAGATCGAATTTAATTTTTACTGATAGCATTTTAACATTAGTATGTCGGTGGGAAACCACGTATTTAAGAAAAACACGTGCCTGGAAATGATTATTTTAATTATTTTAACGATTGAAAACTGTTTGATTATTAAATTAATAATATTTAGTGAACTGAGATGTTAAATTAGTTGAACTATTTTACCGTCCATAAATAGGTGTTATATTGAGTGAATATTTCCCCCACCCAATTTTTTGTATAAAAGGCGGAGCGTCCGCCGGTATCGTTAGGCACGTTCGAGACGTCGGAGCAATCGGACCTCCTCAGCTTGGAATAAATCAGAGAAGAATATTTCCTGCATTTAATTTCATACCTTCGAGGATGGGTAGAAATCCAAACCCTGACATTAATGTTTTTTAAAATGAAGCTGAACCGAGCCAGGATGGCCCAGTGGTTAGAACGCGTGCATCTTAACCGATGATTTCGGGTTCAAACCCAGGCAAGCACCACTGAATTTTTATGTGCTTAATTTGTGTTTATAATTCATCTCGAGCTCGGCGGTGAAGGAAAACATCGTAAGGAAACCTGCATGTGTCTAATTTCAACGAAATTCTGCCACATGTGTATGCCACCAATCCGCATTGGGCAAGCGTGGTGGAATATGCTGAATATATGAATAGGAGGCTTTAGCCCAGCAGTGGGAAATTTACAGGCTGTTCATGTAAAAATTTAATGTAAAAAAACAAGCTGGGACAAGCCCCTTCGTGATATATGATATAGTTTAAATAATATGAACATACAAACAAACAATTAATTTATATACTACTACAATTTCTATATCAATGGTATATAACAGAAAGTCATTAATTAATATCGAATTCCATTAGTTCTGCAATTGCTTAATTTGATTGAGATTAATTGAAGTTTCATTGATTGAATTTTATTTACAATACTTGATATAATTTAGGTATTTGATAATCTGCTTTAAGATTTATACATTTAATATATTACTATTAATGCAAAAGTAACTCAGTTTGTCTGTCTGTTACGCTTTAATGACTAAACCACTAAACAGATTTTAATAAAATTCGGTACAGAGTATTCTCCTCGAATGGATAAAGGGGGTATGGTGAGTTAATGATTTGTGTTTAATAGAATTTTACAAATTTCCCGCAACATATTATGTTGTATTTTGTAATAAAATAATGATAGATCAACTTGTATGAATCGGAATCATTTTGTGGTCTCATATAATTCGCAGCTACTTTAATTGGAGCATGGCATTTTGGGCTTCCAAATGATATCTCGAGAATTTATTGAATGAAGTCTGTTATGGATTTAATTTATGCTATTGTATATGTTTTTACGTTTTAGCATATAATGGTGAAATGTATAATATATTTTTTTTATCATGGGTTCGGCAGATTTATTTTATTTTATTTTTTTATAGATTTTCGTAACACCGTCGGCATACGCACAAATTATTGAGTAAAAGTAAGAAATAAATTATTTTACAGTGTGATACAGCACCACAGGCTTTTACATTATACATTTTAAATAACAGAAAACTAAACACTACACTCCTACAATAATATATCTTTAAAAAAAATTGACATCAATATGAAACCACATAAATTAATACAAATTAAAAAAAATAAACCATGAAATAAAAACAAAAATTAACTTGACACTAATTAAGCAAAGAGGTTAACATTCTCTTAAAACTGTTGCTATTGTGGCTATATACATATATAAATGTCATGAGAAGCGATATCATTTTAACTTCTCATATATCGGATCATAGGCGAAAACTTCACTACATTTGTACGAAATCTAGGAAAAGCGAAGGTATTTTGAATTGGGCGACGCGAGGCGTTCTTGGGACATTTATATAGATTTCTGAGAGGTAAAAGATTTGTGTAATTTATCTAACATTGTGCTATTTGTGGCATCGGGACTGTTATTATTTTTTCCTTTATTTTTGGAAAATAGTTAATGGTACAGTTCATCTGATGAATGTATTTTAAAGACACTGCAAAGAGATAAAACAACTTGGTCCACAGATAATACATTGCAAATTATGGTGACTATAGCGTCAAACTTGTAATCACTCTTCGCCTAATCCATCCAGGTACAAGTGAAATAACTTCTTAGTTTCCAAAGTTGGTGGAAAATTTGCGACATAATATGCCTTACAATGCCAATATATATGCCCATGTATCAGACGGTGACTACTGGATATCAAGAGACCTATGCGTCAATCCACCCAGTTATTATAAATAATAAAATATCAAACACTTCACGATCCTTATAATGTTATTCTTTACCATCGAGTATAAAATTAATTAAATACATTAAAAATATTAGGTGCTCAATCTAAATTGAACCCGTTATCCCAGCTAAGATCTTCTTGTTCTTTCCGCTGGGCTTCTTCCTAGGGTTAATTATTTATTAACGAACGTAGTACGTTTTAGAACTGTTTCTTTCTAAATTCGAACGAACCCCATGACTTCGCTCAGCTCGTATGTTAATAATAAAATTGAGACAGATAATTTGACAAAAGCCTTCAAGCGGCAAACCGTAATAACCGTAATACTATACAGCAATATTGTAACCAGACCGTGCGTACTGAATTACGTTTTTGAATTTATGACGATTTATATAAAGTACGTCCTCGGACCAACGAGTACAATGGAAGCGATAAATGATTCAAATATATATGTGCATACATAGGACTTTTGATGATTGGGAGGTCCCTGACCGATTTTGAAGACGGTGTAAGTTCTCATGGAAGATTAACCTACTTTAAGAGCCTTATTATAGTGCACAAATATATGCACAAATGCTCTTTATTCTCCTACACTCATTATTCAACCGGACGTCCTCTGCCACGATCAAAAAGAATTAAGGAGGGGGGGTCCAAATGCTATACATATTTTCTGAAGCATGAGTATAAGCACTATTGATTTAATGTCCTGAAATTTGCACCCAGGAGTTCGATATCAGAAGCATTGAATCTGGACCTAGCAGGGAGTCAAAGAAAAACATTGTATGCATCGAATGAAACAATTACCTCTATGAAACCAGCTTCCGCCGGAGGTTTTTCCAAACTTGAGACTTCTTGGGAATCTTCAAGAAAAGAGCGTACTCATTTCTTAAAGGCTGGTAACGCACCTGCAAGCCGTCGCAGGTGCAAAGTATTGCAGATGTCCATGGGCTGTGGTATTCACTTTCATCAGGTGAGCCTGCTTGTTTACCACCTAAAGCATAAAAAAAGTATTAATTCTCACAAAATGGGAAATTTTGTTTTCGTTTACTATATGCCTGTATGTCAACAATGAGATATATCGAAACTAAAAATTACGATTCACGCATTCTAGACACTTCTCCACGGCCACCTTCCAAACTCTTTTTACCGCATTTTTTTTAAATTTATTTAATAGCCGCTGAGCGGAGCCGAGATGGCCCAGTGAGCCGAGATGGCCCAGTGAGCCGAGATGGCCCAGTGAGCCGAGATGGCCCAGTGAGCCGAGATGGCCCAGTGGTTAGAACGCGTGCATCTTAACCGATGATTTCGGGTTCGAACCCAGGCAGGCACCACTGAATTTACATGTGCTTAATTTGTGTTTATAATTCATCTCGTGCTCGGCGGTGAAGGAAAACATCGTGAGGAAACCTGCATGTGTCTAATTTCAACGAAATTCTGCCACATATGTATTCCACCAACCCGCATTGGAGCAGCGTGGTGGAATATGCTCCATAACTTCTCCTCAACGGGAGAGGAGGCCTTAGCCCAGCAGTGGGAAATTTACAGGCTGATTATGTTTATGTTTATGAGCGTTATTCTATCTAATTATCACTGTACGATGTTATACCGGAAAAAACAGTCAAGAAGGTATGAACCTTATATTTAAATGATATTATTTTAGTCATTCAAACTAGACACTATGGAAGACTTCAAAATATTTTCGTCACGAACTGAACTCTGCGTGAGTGAGGCCGCATATTCAGACTGTTTTAAATATAAATCAACAAATTGAATTGAAAATATGTTTTAGTTGTTTAATTGAATTATATTTAAGGCATATTTAACATATGTATACATTTCATAAATGTCACAATTGTAAATGATAAAAATAAATGGTCTGACCACTATTTTGAGATAATCAGTCCTTTCACGATAATTTTGTATCTCAAAATGATCTTGATGGAAAAATAACATTTTAACCTCATCCTTATAAGATTATTATAATACAGATAAGCATAATAGATTAAATATATATATTGTATGTTATCCTTTACTGAATCGAGTTTGATGAAATTTGGTATAAAGCTAGCTCAAACCTCAAAGACTATTTTTATACCTAAAACCTAACAACATACTCCTAAAACGTGCACAAAGCCTTTATGAAAAACTACTGTAGAAATTTGTCTTATGTTCTACAATAATTAAGCTCTTTAAGAAACCATTGAAATATTTAATTAATAATTTACTGAATATTAATTTATCACGTATATTATTATATATGTATGTTGGTATAATTTATCAACATAAAAAAAAATAGGAACATAAAAAATGAAAGATACTTTAATCATTCAAAGAATATGGAATACCCTGCGTACATGTTGCAGTGCTCTTCATCATCGAAACCATACTCGAAGACTATTCATTAGTTCCTGTTTCATTAAATGATAGCATCGAGTTCTAATACAGCCATCGAGAGATTAGAATTATAAATTGGTTCCGTGTATTATATATATACTGATTCGTTTAAACAAAAAATAAACATCTAGAAGTCATGTGATTTTTTTTTTCATGGTCAAGTGGTAGTTGTTTATTGTATATTAGTTACCACGTCCAGTTTTGTCTGTATGTGGAGCAGTTTTAGGTGCCCTTTTTTATGTGGACAATATGCATGAATACTTTCTATAACTGCCATATTGCTCCTCCTATCTGCCAAAACCGGATCAAGGGACCGCTTTCACATTCTTCTACGGAGGTGTTAGGCACCCTGACCGCTCCTGTATCCCTGATAATGTCTATAGATAGACAGAAAGATAGACAGATTTACTTTCGCATTGTTAATATTACTATGGATATAATTTTATGATTTAGTAATACCGTAAATATTGCTAAATCGAAAAATTAATAAAAATTGTCATCACATAAAGGAACCACGAAAAGCCATATAAGTTAATATAAGTTAAATTTTATCGAGAATATTTTATAAAAATCACAATTTTTCACCGAATGCCAATGCCCATTTTTATATTTCCCCGCGGAACCTCAAAACAAACTCCGACACACCCTCGGGAGGTGCATTAAGATCATTGCACGCTGTTTTTTTTTGTTTTCACTGATCGAAATATCCGGAATATTCATTTTATCCGGAATAACACGGTTCTTATTTTCGTACTTACTATTTTGCACGAATCACAACGCGACAGCGTGTTACTGTTCCTACCGATATGCGAACACGCGACAGTTTAGCAACATAAAATGTTCAGTGGTTTTGCTGTGAAAGAGCAACAGATAAACAGACATATTTACTTTATATAATAATAATATATGATAATATAATAAAAACGTACGAATACAATTTAAAACGAGTGAAACTGCGAATCGTGTCTACTTTTCATATAATAATATACTTTGTTGTAAAAATCTTTTCCAGAAACGCACTGTATCTTCTGGTATAAGCTATGTGTGTATTGATATGACTTTCATTTTATTAGAAATGGCATATTGACAGATAATAGGTATGAAAACAGATTGAGAAGCGAAGAGAAGCTTCTTACTCAAACTTAGTCATTTGTTTAGTCTATTTACAATGATATGTTTAAGGCATAAAATCAATTATTTACGTAATTCACATGGTGCTGTCGTATCGTATAGTTGTCAATAAATAACAACACTATCAATAACATCAAGAAAATTTAATCAAGGGAAATAGCACGTTTACAAAAGAATTCGATGTAATAAATAAACAAGATGTGTGTCTTATATTTGCGTGGCTGGCGAAGTGCCAATGGGTTCAGCTACGGCCTTGACAAATCGTACGAATCTCCTCTTCAAATAAAGTTGGTGCTTAATACTAAGACAACATATCATGTGATTAGATTAAACGGTTATTATAGACGTAGTAAAACAATGGTATGATATCAAATATATCAGATGACAAGACCATCATATACAATAGAATTTAAGTGAATTAAATTTAACCGCCTTTTGCTTTTGAAAGCGGTAACAAATGTTCATAGACATTGGCAGTGTTTGAAATATTAACCATTCATTCCATCGCCAATACGATGCCTAACTTGGAAAGCTGAAGAAACCTTAAGATGTTATGTACCATGTATCTGTAATCACACTGGCTCACTCATCCCCAAACTGGACCACAATAATACTAAGTTTTGCTGTGTAAAAAGTTTGGTCGAGGTCGGGTCTTGACTCATGTTAGATCGGATAGGGATACTGGGCTTGAGGGTATCTATCATCAAAACAGAGACCCTATTAGTACAAGTTGTTATATGATATGTTATCAAAACGAGATAAAAAAAGGATGACTAAAACTGACCGAGTACTTAAAAACATCAGCTCGCCGGTCAATTACATCCATTAATTTATAGTGGGCCATGCTTAACTACTGACCAATTAGACAAAACATTTTTTTATGCAGAAATATATGCAATTCAAATAATATTGAACACAAAATTTGTCTCAAAATAAAAAAAAATGTGTTACCGCAATTCACACATGCAATATTCGTACTCTGATATTTATGATAAGTACTTTGTACTTGCTGTTTGTAACCTGTATAATTAGCACTCCTCTATTTACAAACTTTATCGACGCTAAACTTTCTGCCGCCAAAATTCTTTGTCTAGCTGTATTCTAAGAACGAAAATCGTTTAAGATCAACAAATGTAATTACCGATAATTACTTAAACTAAGTTAGTTGATAAAATGTATCATAATTTCTCGTAAACTGATAGTTATTTTAGAAAAACAGAAGAATAAATGAACAATCTGGTAAAAATGTCGCGATTGCCCAAAAAAATTGGCGCTGCAAAAAAGCAAAAGTTTACAATGACAATTCGCTGAAAACCAAGTGATCTATTTTTCTTGTAGCTGTAAAGACACTCAATCAAAACACAGCTCCAAAAAGAAACACCATTCGCAGTATGCACGTGCTCGTATATCATCACCGACATGATAAGCTAAAGAATCGTTAGATCATAAAGTATACATATTTATGTATATACTTATTATGTTTTTTTTTTTTTATGTCATTGGTGGCAAACGAGCGGGAGGCTCACCTGATGGAAAGTGACTACCACCGCCCATGGACATCTGCAACACCGGGGGGCTTGCAGGTGCGTTGCCGGCCTTTCAGGAAAGAGTACGCTCTTTTCTTGAAGGTTCCCAAGTCGTATCGGTTCGGAAAAACCGTTGGCGAAAGCTGGTTCCACAGAGTGGTTGTGCGAGGCAGAAAATGTCTTAAAAATCGCGCTGTTGTGGATTTTCGGACATCTAGGTGGTGCGGAATTAATTATTAATTTAAAAAGAATCAAGCTTGAACTCCAATGATGGACATACGCTGTTTTTTTTATGGCTAACACCTCAGGGTCGCCAGTGGTCAACCCCTAAAACACGAGCACAGCCGCGGGCGAAAACTAGTGTAGAATAAATAGGTGGTGATTACGAGAAAATGTAATAAAGCTATACGAGCTCAATATTCCAAAGTATCTAACGCTAAAGTTTCTCACGAAATTGCTTGTAGAAGTACAGTCAGTAAAAATAATTTGCTTTGTATATAAATAGCACCTGCTTACGAGATTTTTAGCTATAAAACTTAATGTTTATGGATAATGAGCCTCAATATTTATAAAGTTTCAATGTTGAGAAATTTTAATGTCTTCATCAAGAAATAAGTATTTATATTCGTTTTGAATCCATAAGCGGAACACGTACGGATATAATTGGCTATACTTGATTTG
The DNA here is from genome assembly GCF_037043105.1 of Vanessa tameamea. NCBI lineage: Eukaryota > Metazoa > Arthropoda > Insecta > Lepidoptera > Nymphalidae > Vanessa > Vanessa tameamea. Next base: position 8,331,194 of record NC_087334.1, read on the forward strand.
GATAACAATAAGAACTCCTTTCAAAATATAGCTACAATAAATCCACCCACCTACTCATCAGAGATTCTACCGGTAAACAGCGTTAGTCGTGTTTCGGTTTGAAGGTTGATTGAGCCAGTGGAACTACATCTTAGCTTCCGAATTTGGTAGGGCATTTAGATCTAAGAAATGTTTAATATGTCTATAGGTAGTGACTATTTACCTTATTGCCATAATACTTTGTATATCCGCCTAGACATACTATAAAAATAAATCGAAATGCTTGAAACAAATTGTTTACACATACAGTTGCGTTAAATATGTTTACTGATATTTTTATCTTTTTGAATGAAATAAGTATCAATCATAAAACATAAGGATTAAAGTTCGTTGTTATAAAACCTTTTTATAGTTAATTTTAACTTTAAATTTATTAATAGATTTAAATAGTTTAGGGGACAAAAATGTTTTTAAATTCTACCTGTATAAAGAATATTTGAATTTTCTATGTCCCTCAGAATACGAAAGTGTAAGAACTCTTTTCATAATCTTCTCAATAAATTTATGATTGTATGTTTTTCATCTATCTGATGATACTTTGGTAAGTTGTCCTTGACGCCAATTCTAATAATTAATTGTCGCTTTATTGCAATTGAATAGAAATCGTTGCCGCTCAGCCGTTTTCCTAGTCTACTGACAAAACGATGCAGTCGCGGTTCGGTCGAAGTGAGATCGGAATATAATCGGGATCATATAATAGCTGAGATCAGTTCCGATCAAGCAAAGTTTTATTTTTGTGAGAAACAGTCGAATTTGGATCAGAATAGATCCGGGCACGTATCATCACGGTATACGTTGCTGTTAGTAGAACTATTCCCCTCTCCAAACAAGATTTGTGCTTTTGTTTATTTGTCTTATCAGAACACGTGTTCCCCTTCTCTTATAACCTGGGTCTCTTCAAAGGAGGCGTGAAGAGGAACCTTGCGGCCCGGCATGGCGATGACGGCTAGTGCAGTTACCACTTACTATCAGGTAGAGTGGAGTGCCTATCCAGAAAACAAAAACGTTCTGTGTAAACCCTTATTCTGTATCCAAATAGTACGGGATGTTATTTAGATAAAAATAGTAACAAACATCGTGTAAACACGAGAAGTAATGGTAATCTTGTAACACCAAACGTTCTAGTTCACAAAGGTAGTATATAATTCCTGGAGCAGGGTATTCGATTTTATAATAAAATTCTGCATAACATTTTAAATTAGCCTGTTAGCTAAATATAATATAACTTATGTTAAAAAAAAAACAAACAAATATTGCGCATAGAAGAGCTTGGTGTTGATATCCGTTGAAGGTCATCAGGATACATAAAGATAATTTTATGATTTTGACATTCAATTTGTTTTTGATTGCAAAAAAGTAACTATTGAATTTTTTGATTTCTTCTCGATAGAATCAAAATTTCAAACCGGTGGTAGCTTGATATTAAAAGTAAACTTGTATTGTATTGAATTATACATAAATGAAATAAAAACACTTTAACAAATGAAAGCTACTAATTAATATTACAGACTTAATTAAAGAGTTTTGATAAATAAATAAAACTCGCTGCCAAAAACTTTGAGTAGAAAAATGTATATATGAAAAATAATTGTTAATTAGAGCTACTCAATATTATGCTTATTTTTTTTAAATCATTTTTGTGTCTGACTTAACTCTTTTTGTGTTCGTTTTTTTCAATTATTTTTTTACTATTTGAAAGAAATGTCTACATCTAATATTTGTATTAATAAACTGATAATTTCCTAATGAACTTAATCTCTGTATATGCCTTACCTTACCATTTTATAACTAGAAAATCACTAAACGCGGAAACTTTGACTGTTTCTCTATATGATTAAGAGCAATATTGAAATTATTTCCTGGAATTTTTGGCAATACAACGGATCGATATGCTTATAATCGAAAATTATTGGCGATCTGCCAATAGACAAAGGCTTCGGATATTGAAATGATTGATGAAGTACTTCGTTTTTCAATCCCTAAGACAATCATAAAGTTCAAATTTATGATCATTGATACAATGCAAAACTCATATCGTCTAAGTAATTTTATAAAAGTAAGCAAAGATAAAGTTGTTTAGTAGGCTTAACAGTAAGAACTAACTCGAAACTCACAAAACGATTGGGGAATATCAGAGAAAAAACACACGACATTGACAGGAATGTTTACAACATAAGGAGACACGACACAAAATAGCACGAATAAGATACGAAGCGAGTTATTACACAAGTGCGCTGGTGTACCTATTTTTTCTGTTTCTTAATCAAATTTCCGTTTCAAGTGTTATCAAAGAAATAAATTTGAATTTAGAATATAAATGCAATGCATGAAAAACCCTAATATTTAATAATGAGTTTAAAGCGAATACACTGGTAGATTTTAGTTAAAAAACTAGAACACATCATTCAAATCCTACGAAGGTATAAACTTTTTAAGTATTCTTCTTTAAAATAGGAATTAAGCGAGTTTCTTAAAATAATATCGTGAAAGTCACGTGCCGTTTTTATTGTCTTACGCTTAGTTTTATTGTCTTATACGGTGTTGGAACTTGTACAGGTAAAAAGTTAATAGTCACTCTAGAAGTTTTGCTGGAGAAGTTACTGCTGTTGGAAACTGGAACCTTAATTAGAAATATACGTTTGAAAATCTGAAGTGCAGTTTGTGAATGTTCCAGGTTAAGAACCTCTTTCCTCTTGAGGAGGTTTTGTAGATTGTTCTACCACGCTGCTCCAATAGGTCTTGGTTAAAATATGTGTCCCGTGTTTTACCCTCTAGTGTTAAGTTATAAATACTCACACAATACGCAGTACTCAGTATTTTTGTGCTCCGGTTGGAAGGGTGAGTGAGCCAGTGTAACTCAAGGCACAAGGAACATAACATCTTAGTTCCCAAGATTGGTGGCGCATTGATGATGTAAGGAATGATTAGTATTTCTTACAGGGCCATTGTCTATAGGCGGTGGTGACCACTTACCATCAAATGGCCCATTTGCTTCTAACTACTGAGCAAACTCAGCTGATTACCATGTGTTACCACTGCCCATAGAAATATGCTCTATAAAAAGTAAGATTAAACATCCATAAGCCTTAGGAATTAAAACTGTATGTCCTTTTTGGCTCAAATACCACTGGCTCACTCATTCTTCAAACAGGAGAACCACAGTACTAAGTTATGAGTGGATAGTACCTACCGAGAGCTTTCACAAAGCACTTGAAATTACCAAGTAAAAGATAGATGAAGGAATATCGCTTAAGTATTTATGTGTATGCGCTGGGGAATATATTTCCATTAGTAGGTTGCATTAACCCTGAATCCTAAATTTACTGACGACCATATGAAATATTGGCGGAATGCCAGACAGCCAATGTTTGCCATCAAATATTGGATTGACCGGAGAGCGGGAAGTCTTTGGTCGAAAATTATTCGCGTACTATTTCCTTATTCTATCACTTTACTCTTCCAATCCAAATAAATCTAAAGCTGTATGCGCTACTTAGGAAAGACAAGATTATTTTTTATTTGTACACCGAGTGAAAATATCTGGAAGTTTGTGATTGATTAATTTTCAAGATTTTGTATGTACATGACACGTTGACATTAATTTTGGGTATTCTAAAACTGAAACACCTTGAAAGAATGTTGGGATAAAATTGGAAATTGGGTTAGTATACGGGTTACCTTGACCCTGGGCCGTGGTCTGGGGACCTGGCGTTTCCTGTTCCAGACAGTCTTAAAGAAGGTAGCTGTCAGGATTGCCTCGCGCTGCCCTTCGGACTAGCAAGTAGAGTGTGAGGTGAGGAGAACTCCGCCAAGCCACGATTGGAATTCAACCACGGCAGCAACTGTGAATATTATATCAATACCGAAATATCCCGCAATTTTGCTGATCCGTCACGAAAACAGGCATCGCACTGGAGGAATTTCACATAACCCGTTTCTCCCTCAGGATCCCGGGTACTTTTTAAAGGTTTTCAAGAGGTAAAATATGGACCCCCTCTAACTACATCAAACAGACAATTTCTAGAATATTTCTTTCTTATAATATTGGCAGGCTTACGGGCAAAGGTACCATCGTATCGCCAATGTATGCAAACTAAGATGTTATGTCCCTTGTGCCTGTTACGCTGGTTCAGTCACCCTTCAAACCGGAACAGATCAATACTAATTATTGCTATTTAGGTACACAATACATGATGAGTGGACGGTATCTACTCAGACCAGTAACAATACCCAGTAATAAGTAAAATATAAGGTAAAGACACTTCTCAGTGTCACTACACTGCTACGAACGCATTCTGTTCTATAAGGTCTTATCTAGCTGCTATTTAACTATTTATTAAATAAACTTGTTGCTTTACTTTGAGAAAGTAATTTTAAACTTTCAATTTTTTTACCTAAATTTTGATAAAGATAAGTTTACTTACGTCAGTACACTTATAGCATAAGCAGTTTATGTGTAGATATTTTGATTTATTTCTACATATAAAGATATTTGAACCAACATTTGTCACCTGGAAACTTCTTGAAAGCATCACAAGGATTGGCGATTATAACCCAGTTGGGCAAACTAAGTGATTGCAGTCCGCTCACAGCGGCACTAGTAAAAATATACCTTCATGCATTATGCAGGACGCCTGCGCGGTATGACGCCGCTGGCTGACACTTACACCGAGCATTGGGACATTTAAACGCCAATATCCCAGTGGACATAAAACTAGCAGCTGAACTATTATCGGGCAAGACGGTGTGGTGTGTGTTCCTCTAAGTTGACTTGACTTATCTTGTTTTTATTATGCGATATTTTTGACGTATATTAATAACGTTATTAAAAGTTTCTAACAGGACACAAAAAGTAATAATTTTTTTTCTGTATTTATATAAATATTATATATATATATATACAATTTTGGACCGTGGCCTCCGTCCGCCTAGCTACGCCACTGTATAACACGTGAACCTAAACTCAAGAATAAGTTTTTTGAAACTTACCTGCATGTATTGGATATGCCCACATGTGTATCCACAAACAAGCATTGAAGAAGAATGTTCACAAAAAAACTTTAAAACTCTCTATCATAGGCTTATAGTGGGACAGTAACATTGTTCAATTTATTCAAGAAGATGAAACAATATTCGTGTCATCGTTCATTTAACGTATTAGGTCTGTATTGTAATAAAATTAAGAGTATATTTCCTAATAAACACAAAAGTTAGTTAAAATGGCACATAAACATAATCAAGTTTTATTTTTAATTTACAGACTCGAACGAATAAAAGAAAGAAATGCAACTATTATTTGAAATTTATTCAAATTTTGTTAGCCAGATATTCCTGATTAATAATATCCGAAATGAAAATATGATTCAGTACAGTGTGAGCGTCAGCCTTAACTACAGTCCTCTAATGAAATTGTCCATAAATCTGGAATATTGGACTGGCGACATGCCTAACTACGATGTTTTCCTTTCCTCTTGTTACTCCATGGAAACGTTCGAGCCGTTTGCATGAAAATATTTCTGGGGACATATTATACTCTCTATATTTTATCTGAAATGATTCCGAGATAAATTTAAGAAGGAAAAATTAAGTGGATTGTCGGTTGATAAATATCTTTCGGCGAAGTGTGAAAGTTCTAGAACATTTTTTTTTTTTATAATTCTTCGAATGTGAATAATTTTCATTTCGATGCGATTTTAAGCGGCTTTAGCTGTGACATTGCTTTGTGCATAACCGTCAAAATGGGAACTGTTTTCTAACCAATAATGTTAGTTATCTTTTGGCTTGAATTGTGAGTGAGCCAGCGTATTAAGAGATATAAATAACAACATATTTTATTCCGGCTTGTTGATGATATAATAAGTGGTTTATATTTTTAGAGTATCATTGTTAATGGTCAACCATGGTACCATATATAAACTGATAGCAAAGTTGAACGTCTTTCTTCGTAAGAAAAATAGAATATATCTATTCAATATATGAGATATTGAGTATATTTTACTATATTTTGATGATTCTAATTATTATCACAATAAAACTATTGTGGTCTATAAATAAGTAATATAAGAAACGGACCGGGAAAAGGAATGAAGTAGAATTTCACTCAATGCATGCAGGATTCCTCACGATTATTTTCCACACCACCGAGCAACACTTAAGGTAATATAAACTCAGGACTTGCCAGGGTTTGAACTTAAAACTCTGGTCTACGTTAACGTATCCCAGTCTCTAAGCCTTTTCGGCTTGTCATGTTTCATAAAACAAATAAATTTAATTAGCAATTCAGAAACATGAACTAATTATTAGTTTTATGCAAGTAATTGTACGGTTTACGGAACGTAGAAACTCACGAAGCGAAATCTACGAAAACTTGAATTATTATAACCCTTTTACAAAATTTACTCGACTGTACAAATTACATCCATGTTAGGTTCCCACTAAATTTGAAGTAGGAGAAAGTTGTCAAATTATTCTTAACAAATTCGACAAAACTCGAAAACTTCTCGTCTAGTTTCACAATTTTCGCAAACAAGGATAGAAGTATCTTCCCTACACTGGTGCGCTATTAAGGGAGTTCGCGCCGTTGCAGCCTTACGCCACACGGAGTTAGAACAAATGCAGTGTAAAGGAATTATCGTCCAAGCTTGCAAAAATGTGAATAGGGCTGCGAAAAAAGATTAATTTACTTTATTAACAAAATTTAATTGTATTGTGTCATAAAGGTAGGCAGACTGGCAAATTAGCATTCCGATGGTAAGTATTCTGCCCATAGACAAAGATAGTGCAAGAAATGTTAATCATTCCTCGTATCACCGATGCCCTTTGGTTTAATAACCCTTCTACCCGTAGTTACATTGGCTTTGGTTGTAGAATATCTTATGGGTGGGTGATCCACCTAGCATAAAATCTTCTACAACTATCAAGTGATGTATGATCCAAGAATGTATACTTTTTTTAAATCGATCTGATCGTGTTGATCAGCGAAATGAGATGAGACAGATTGTGGCCTCAAACTTGAAGTTTTCATGTGCTTATTTATGATTCTAATTCATATCGTGTGCAGCGATGAAGGAAAATATTGTAAGGAAATCCTCCACATTGTGAAAGATTTCCTAGCCCCCATTATTTGTTACTTCAAAATGATTTATTAATGCGACATTTTTATGATTACACGAATAATATTACGATGTGTCTTATTTTAATATGTTATAACATAACATAATCAGCCTGTAAATTTCCCACTGCTAGGCTAAGGCCTCCTCTCCCGTTGAGGAGAAGGTATGGAGCATATTCCACCACGCTGCTCCAATGCGGGTTGGTGGAATACACATGTGGCAGAATTTCGTTGAAATTAGATACATACAGGTTTCCTCACGATGTTTTCCTTCACCGCCGAGCACGAGATGAATTATAAACACAAATTAAGCACATGAAAATTCAGTGGTGCCTGCCTGGGTTTGAACCCGAAATCATCGGTTAAGATGCACGCGTTCTAACCACTGGGCCATCTCGGCTTATATGTTATATGGTATACTAATATTATAAAGGTGTAAAATTTGTTTGTTTGTTTGGGGGAGGGGGTATCGTAATCTCCGGAACGAATGACCTAAATAAAAAAAAAATCGTATTAAAAAACTACGTTGTTCCTATATTAATTATGTTTATATAGACGACCTCCGTGGTCGAGTAGTGTACACCGGTTTTCATGGGTACGCCACTCCGTGGTCCCGGGTTCGATTCCCGGCCTAGTCGATGTAGAAAAAGTTCATTAGTTTTCTATGTTGTATTGGATCTGGATGTTTGTGGTACCATAATTACTTCTGATTATAACACAACACTGAGCCATAACACAAGTGCTTTAGTTATTTACATTAGGATCAGAGTAATGTATGTGATGTGATTCATAAATATAAATAATAAATATTCATATTTATTAAGACGATCTATCAAAACACTTCCCATAAATCAAAATATCTCTAGAAGAGATCACTTATTCCAAGTAAACTGCAATGGAAGGCTGGACGATGGTCTGTAACTAAACAATTTTAATACTTCTGTATAAAAAAATAGCGAGGATCGCTAGTTCTATATAAACATTTCAAGAGTTCTCAGGTTTTAAATTAAACAGTAACTGTTACTCAGACAGCCCTGATCAGTACTCAAGTATTGTCCGTTCATCCATGTTCTCTATAAAACGATACGTGACTCAAACGATCTTATAGCATTGCTTGTTAAAAACGCATACTGGTATCTAGGTATAGGAATTTTAAAAACATGTACGGTTCCTTGAGTAGAATTTTCGTGATTCAATTCGTTTCATTTTCAGTGGTTTCAGTGGTTCCTTCAGGAAACCAATTTGAAACATACCTGCGTCGTTTATAACTGTGTATCGAACCTTTCAAATAGTGGTCGAATATGCTCCAAGCCCAATGCTCAGCTGGAGATGAGGTTTTAAGCCAGCAGTGGTAAGCGTTGGCATTTATATCCTGCCACTTTTGATTCTAAGTATGAACAAATTATGTGTTTGACATTGTGACATTAGTGAAACCAATTTACTAATACAAAATTGAACAAAAAGATACGTATCATTCATTCGTTCAGTACATAAAGACAGTTATATTGGACGAAAATGATTTGATGAATATCCGATAGAAAAGCGTTCGTATGAACAGTTGGAATGCAATGCAATTAAATCAACTCCAGCTCTGCTCCTAACGGCGGCTCGGCGTTTCCGTCTTTTGATCGGTCCAACCGCAATCAGAGGCGGACGGGCGATCTGTAAATAGGGTGTCAGCTTACCTCGATCATCAACCGCTATAAATGCAAGAGACAAATTAATCATTGAATGTCGTTTCAGTTCCGTTTTACTTTCGAATTAATAATATTCGTTAGGATAACACACAGAGCTTATCCATACAAACTTACTACCCAATTTCGTTGGAGCGTAGTAAAAGTATGGAAAATCGACCAAGTATCAAAAATGTAAAGGCAGTTTTGTTCCAATAAAAATATTTTACACGCGATAAAGTCCATTACTGACAAGATCGTAAGCGCCGAAGCTGTTTTATAAGAAATACTGAGCTCCAACTTTGTTCGCTTGGACACAGAATATAGACATTTTGGCTATACGCTCGGAACTTTTTGTTTAGTAAAATGCGTCTAAATACACAATAAAAAGTATAGATAATATTGTCACATCCATTGAACGTTACTTTCGTGCGAAAAAATCAGCGTTATCCTCAAGTCATAATAAAGTCTGCTCATTATCTCAGTTGATGTTTTATTGTTATCAAAACCCACCAGATAATAAAAAATCTGGTTATTCGAAATTCATGACGTAAATGTCAATTAATAGGTGATTTACTTTAACGTCAATATCGTGATTTGTTCTCGTGGTACGGGATACGGAATAAATAACAATTACAAACGTAAATATACTCAAAGATATCCATCTAAAAAATATAATTGATAAAATTGGATTTCCAACCAGGCAAATTACAATTTCTAAATGGAAATATCTAGATTCATGTTGAAACATTCCTGAAGAACATTCTGATCAAATATGGGAAACCTATTAATCCTGTATTCAGAGATACAAACTTCCACCACGTGTAAGTTCATCCCAGTTCATCCAGAGCTGGTAAAGTAAGGATAAAATGACAATATTTCTATTAAACACATTTAATCAATAAATCTTATAACTCATGAAGTTAATACTATTTGGATAAAGATGCTTGGGTTTCAGCACGATTTTCAAACGCAGAACAAAATTGTAAATGTAATTCATTTTAACAGAACAACTATATAAGTTTCTTGGCGTCTCTTCTCGGTGATGTTAGAGTTAAAATATTTCAAAGCGCTCTACAGTAAAGTTTACTGGAATATAATTACACACGAATTGATAATTTCGATATTAATGTACATTTAACATTACCGTTAAACTTCTCGTATTATGAATAGACGGGTTCGTGACACAGTTCGGTTATGTCTATAGACTTAAGCTATACAGTGAATATGGTCTAAAATGATGGTGCCAATGTTGCTTCTCGTTCAGCACCGAACCAACGACACATTGACAGTGACACTTTGACAGCGCGCCGCTGGGGAGGATATTTACGAACATTTAGATGCGGTATCTTATATCTATCTATCATACACAAAGTATACGACTTTATACTCTTGATTTAGTTTCATTCTACTCTACTAAAGTACCTGTAACACATTCTTTTATAGACATATGCACGCCGTTGATATTTTGTTTTTAATTTAAATGATGACAAAGCATAACATGATTAAGCTTCTTCACTGAAGTCAATATTTTAATCCCTGGTTTAAAACCTGGTTCAAATCTTGGAAGATGACGATTCTAAAACACTCACAAGAGCTTACGTTACTTAAAGTAAAAAAAACTTTGATTGACACACACTACAGAACTCAACAAATAATTTTAATTTAACTTACTCGTGTTGCCAAAGTCAGCTCCAGCACAGTTGAATCGAAACACAGAACTGATTATCAGATTGTAAATAACTAAAAATCAATTGATTAAATAAACTATATTTTGATATTCCGTCGTAGCTCCATGTTCTTCCACATCAAGTGCTCTGACGCATCCTAGTCCGCGCGCATATGGTCCACGGAGTGAAATAATTGCTTGCTGGATTACCAGCCTGGACACCTTTGTCGTTCAGTCTTGCTGTTACAGTCCGTTTAGCTACTAATGGTTAGACGGTATTTGTCTACGGTTAGTTGATCAATCAATTGTATTGATAAGAGTAATTATTAATACGTTTTTATTGTTACGATACTTGTAACGCCAGGCTTCCGTCTACGCAATGCCAATTCATCCTAACTTGGGCAAGGTGTTCGATTCTATAATGAAATTAATCAAATACTTTGATTAATAAGGCGTATTACTTGATACAGGACTTTAGTATCATTTATGATAATAATTCAATTGTTGTATTTGATCTGTGTAACGATCAGAAGAATCTCATTCCGAACCGGTGTTAGCTTGAAATTTAATATAGTCCTCCAAAATTAAAAGTGTTTCTAAGAGTCTACTTGAACAAAGTAAATTTTGATTTAAAACCGTTAAATGGTGACGTCATTAACTATTTTACAGTTATGCCATTAAATTAATTTTCAACTAATAGGTGATTTACTTTAAAGTCAAATTTAAAACAAATTTATATAAATGTCATACACTTGTACGGAGAAAATGGCACTAATGTAAAGATTCATTATTATCAATTAACAACAATAACAACAATAAAAAAACACAAATAATATTAACCATTTCCCCTTCATATTTCCCCTTAATTCATGCTTATTGATTAATTATTGTATTGACTTCTTGGATACGGAACCTGTTCATCATGTTAATCATCATCAGAGCACCTTGCTCTATCCTCACGTGTCATTTATCAAAATACCCTGAGAAAACGGCAGCCGGGATAGCCTCGTGCTCATCTTTGACTTCTAAGGAGAGCTCTGCCAAGCCACGAGCGGAGCACTGAACTTTAGGGGCCGCTATTGCGTTATATCGACACGATACCGCAGAATCTCCGATCCGTGCCGGATCCGGATCTGGGTACCATTCTGAAGGGGTCACACTGCGTTAAAAAATGAGCTCACACAGCAGATCATGAATAATACCACTTTTGTTAGAACATAGGGTTTTTACGCGGCTTACAATAGAGTGATCTGACATAAATCTTCACGTAAAGAAGCGTTATGCCTCCTCCACTACCTCTCACTTCCTTTCTCTCCGTCTCTTTCTGTTTATATGGTTTTATATATAGTTATTTAAACTCTTTTGTCGCTGTTTCAATTCACAAGTGATTTTTAATAAAAATTTTGTCATTTATTAATTCTCTATCGTTTTTAATTTAATTATCTGTGTCTTTTATTTAATATATAACATATAAAAATCGCAAATCCTTTCCAACCGGCAGTCTCACGATTCATCTCTTGTAGTTTTTTTACATAGTTGTCACTCTAAAGATACTTTAGTTAATAAGTATGCATTGGATTCCACACATACTAATACCAATTAGAAATGTTAAAGGCTTCTTTATTTTGAAATCAATTAAAGATACGCAATAAATTTGATGCCCTTGATTCACGTCTGTACAAGATCTGGCAATCGGTAGTTCCATGCATCTTGTCACGGTTAGTGTATAATTAGCGTAAATTAAGTTTTTGTTAAATTCGATTCAGTAGATTTCACGCTTTTAACTTCGACATGTATGTAATCGAAGTTTAATTGGAAAAAAAAACAACTTGTAAATTAATTAATCACAACCTTCTAAGACATGTTTACTTGGTATTTGAATAAGACATCTTCTTGGCTTTCTTGAGTAGCGTATGCAGCTTAAGAATTTAGAGCGATAAAATAAAGTGATAGAACAAGGACTTGGTGGTAGGGCTTTGTGCAAACCCGCCTGGGTAGGTACCACCCACTCATCAGATATTCTGCCGCCAAGCAGCAAAACTTTGGTAGTGTTGTGTTCCGGTTTGAAGGGTGAGCGAAGAAGTGTAACAGGGACAAGGGACATAACACCTTAGCTCCCAAGGTTGGTGGCGCATTAGCAAAGTAAGGGATGGTTAATATTTCTTAAAGCGCCAATGTCTATTGATGGTGACCACTTAATATAAAAAAATAAGGAAATAGTACGCGAATACTTTGCGACCAAAGACTTCCCGCTCTCCGGTCAATCCAATATTTGATGACAAACATTGGCTGTCTGGCATTCCGCCAGAATTCATATGGTCGTCAGTAAATTTGGGATTCAGGGTTAATACAACCTACTAATGGAAATATATTCGCCAGCGCATACACATAAATACTTAATCCATACTATTTTAAAATGTGCCTCACACTAAATTATTTTGATTACTTACACAAGTCAAATCAATTTGGTTGCAAGACGGCTCACAGATATAAACAACCGTATTTAAATAAAAACCTCTAAAAAGTTTTTATATCATTAATAACATCAGTAACAATGAAAAGAGATGACTACGTGCAGCATTTGGACCAATAATGGATAGTGTAATTCATATAATGAATAAAACTATATTTAGAAGACTATTGATATTACTATGTAAACATTTTTCTCAATATGATAAAAAAAACCACACAAATGTTTAATAGAGTCATATTATGTAGTCAAAATAATGTCACTATTTTTCCTTTGTACGACTAAAGTGAAATGTTTACCGAAGTAGCAGTCCCCGTCTACTCAATAAGTAATTTATAATATCGTGAAATTTAACTTTGCCTCTGGCCTTCACGTCCATGTATTTAATTAAAAGTGAACAAATCTGAAGCATTCATATATACCTGCACTTCATTTATTCGTATTCAATTACTTTGAATGTATATTTTAAATAAAAACTCCACAGTTTATCGTCTCTCCGTTTATTGAGACAAGATAAAGTTTTTGATTTCGCAATTCAATTACAAAGAACATTCCATTTTACTATAATATTTGTACAATTTACTTCCAAACACAAATACAGGAAAAAAAACTGTCGAAATAACTTCAGCTCCTTCTATTTACACTACTGATTGGCTTAACGTTAAATTAACCTAACGAACTCGTATTGAAACGAGAAAAAATGTAATAAATGTCAAATAATTCAATGAAATTTGAACCTTATTCAATGCAAAAAAGAGCTTCGTTTCAAATGTATGATATTGTTGTAATATGTGTGCCAAATAAGGTCTAGGTAAAATCTACAACTTCTAATTGGTTTAAAGGTGGTCAACTTTTTTCCCTAGAAAAATGCCGAAGACTTTTATTACTTCTAGTTTGATGCGAAATTAAAAAGCATCTAAGCATATAAAGAACCTCAAGAAAAGAGCAAACGAATAACAGCCTGCAAGTGTCCCACTGGACTAAAGGCTGCTCTCCTCTTGAGATTTGGACGCACGCACGCACACGCAAGCACGCACGGTGCTTGAAACAATCTTTGGGTAAAATTCACGAGTTCTAATCACTGGGTCACGACCACGCGGAGAAATTTAAGGTGCAATTATGTTGAAAACAGTTTTAAATTAACAAAATGAATTGTGCTTGTAAAAATAAAAGTGCACTGAAACTTAATTATTGCAGATGACTATTTTTTTTCTAACCTTTGCTCCCCCTTAAATTAAAATGTAACAATAAATTTAGCTAATAGTGTAAAATGAAATTTCAAAGGTGTCTGAGCCTACTTAAAAATCTTATATTTTTATTTTGTTGTTATATTTGTATTTTTGATAAATAAAGCTTGTTTTCAATAAAGTAGTCTCACATGTCTCCTAGACCTGTTTCCTGGCTCGTCTGCGTAGTCAGCGCTTCTAATCACGGTGGAGTATGAATTATTTATCGCCCTTGCAGCGCTGCTGGAGTTTTTTACGCTTTTAAAAGGCTTTTAATTTTCGTGACATTTTTATTGACTTCAAAAAGCTTAGCTTTGTAACGAGATTTTACGTATATTTTTTTTTTATTTGTCACTTTTATTTATATACAGATTAAATCTGCACATTAATGTATTCATGGCGTATTTTGGACTCGACGTGACACTTTTATCACTTCGGTTGACATAAGCGTTTTCTCTTATATTATGACCGCTACATATATAAAAAAAGACTAAAAATTGTGCAGGTAAAGGATCTATGGTATCACATTCTCTATGAGGTCATTTATTAATAAATTTAAGCCAAAATAATTACAGACAAGAATTTTCAATTCAAATAGATCCACGTATTATTTCCGTGGGGAAATCTCGTCTCTATATTATACGTAAGATATTTCCTTAAATATCTCGTGAAAATCTTGGAGTTGTATCGATTAAGCTGACGTCGGCGATTGTAATCTAATGCTATGAATAATTCATGATCGACGTCACGTTACAATATTGCGGAATATTTGTCGAAGAAATGGCTTTAAAAATGGTTCCGTGACGCCTAAATTTAATTGGAAATTCGTTTGATTAGTGAAAATATTCGGTGCACCGGCATAATGTATGCAAGTTCTTTCATCGATTCATCTCACGACCCAAAATACTGATTTTCGTGTAATGAAAGTTTCACTCTTGTATTGACAGAATTTTGACGATAAACATCGATGAAGCGATATCGATTTGGAAAGAGCTGACTTAGTAGACTGATGACTACAAAAAATTGTAATATTTTTTGTTATGTGTTAAAAATAACAGCTTGTAAATACGTAGCACTACTGAGCTAATGCATGTAGCCTGTTATACCTTTTCTTATGTTATACCACAAAGTGGTGTAAGGATGCTGATTGGTATTTGCATCCTCAAATCCATTTTCATCATAACTAATGACAATATCCAATGATTTAGAGATACACGACCAATATTTAGTGGTAGAGGGTTGTGCAAGCATACCTGAATAGGGACCACCTACTCATATTATAGATTCTACTAACTTAAGTAGGTATTGTTTTGTTCGGGTTTGAAGGATGAATGAGCCAGTGTAACTACAGGCCCAAAAGACATAACAGGACAGTGGTCACCACTTACCATTGAGTAGCCCATTTGCCTGTCTACCTATTATAAAATATATTCTAAATTATCTTGAAATTGTAACTTTACTAATCTATTTTATAATAGTAAACATTCATTTTATAAAAAACGCAATAAACAGTAAATTTATTACGTTGAAAAGTGTGAATAGTCCGGAATATGTAAATATCACGCTGTTTCACAGTACGAGACCGATGAACATGCAAATTTGGTTCACTGTTATGCAGAAATGATAAAAGTACTTCCAAAATGCACTCATTTTTGTAATTTATAAATTAAACAACACAAATCTGTACTGGTTTGTTCATCTACTAGCTACCTTCGATGGATAGTGGGAGCTTGAATGCTTCGACTCCTCCTTGGAAGAGCTTAGCAAAATGGTTATAACTTGTTTGATCGGTGTTTAAGACAGCAAGACTGTAAACGGGTAAGAAATTCATAGATCCTCACCAAGCCCCTTAGGAGTTGGAAAATGACAGTGTTTCAGCCCTTTGCTGCAATGTCCAATCTGGAATAGTCCTAAGTTTTCATGTACTTCATTTTTACAACCTACGATTTGAATCTAGAACTTCAGAATTTGCAGCCTTAAAAGTTTACCACGAGATGACCCAAGATTAAATAATAAAAAAAATGCAAAATTGTTCCTTTAGGACGAGGGACAAATAATACAAAATCCAAAAATATTATTAAGCTGAGGAGAAATGTAACGAAGGAAAATACATTATAATAGTTAAAAAAACATATAAAACGCAAATTGTCATCCATTCTATCCGTACGTATCACAAATATACACGTCACTGACTTTTAATTAAACTCGGCAACGTAACAGCGTATGTGAACATTTAGTATACTTTTATCCAGTGATATTAATTGGTATTAGTGCTTTGAAGTACTATTTGCGGTAGCCATTTTTTCAAACTTTATTAAAAATAGTACAGATAGCAGTCAGGTCCATTTATAATCTTGGAACTAGAGACTACCTTCGGGATGTTTTTAACAAAGTTAAAAATTACTCACTGTTGTGTCACAATATATTAACAACAATGTTATATACATTCACAGTAACATTGATCATTTTGATAGAATCAGTGATAAACATTGTATGTGCACGAGACGTAAAGATAAGCTTGCCGATTAATAAATTCAAAATATTTGTAAAAAATACATTGGTAAAGAAGGCATATTATTCAATACAAGATTATATAGATGATAAAAAAGCGTGGAGTTAATACTTGTTGACTTCCAGGCAGGCAGTATTATATACATACATAATTGTATTTAACTAACATGACCTTGTATTTTAGAATGTTGAAAAAGAGTAACTACTGAGTTTCTTGCCGGTTTTGCTCGGTAAAATCTGCTTTCCGAACCGGTAGTAGCTTCACTTAATAGAGTTCGTTAAACGATTCAAAAGGGCTTGCAAAAGCTACTTGAATAAAGTATATTTAGATTAAGATTTTCGGGTTCAAGCCCAGGCAGGCACCACTGAATTTTCATGTGCCTAATTTGTGTTTATAATTCATCTCGTGCTCGGCGGTGAAGGAAAACATCGTGAGAAAACCTGCGTGTGTCTAATTTCTACGAAATTCTGTGTATCCACCAATTCGCATTGGAGCAGCGTGGTGGTGGTGAGCAGATCGGAGAATTCATATTTGTATATATGTAAGGACTTCATTTTAGTAATTATTTATCATTACACTTACTTATTGATAGAAAAACCCAAATTTTTACTTTTCCAATATGAGGTGTAAACCCAGTACCTTGGGATCTGTAGCTTTATACCAAATATACCAACGTGACAGTCATCTAACTACTTGGCCCTTCACACGGGTGATATAAGTCACTAAGAAGCTAGCGAAAATTTTGGTATAAAACTTTCAGATGTGACTGACATTAGTATTAGTAATAATTGGGTCATAACAAAAATTAGTGGCCACGTCTGCTGTCGTGATTGATATTGCCAATTGACAATTGATTTTGCAATTAGATATTTAAACATTTACCAATTGATCTGTTCGTCTGTACTTTGCTGATGCGTCGTTAAATACTTCTCGGTTATTTTAATGATTTTTTAAATATTTCGTATTATTTCAGAAACTAATAATTACAGAATTCATAATTTAAAGTTGTATGTGCTTTTAAATTTATGCAAATAAAAGATTAAATAATCATATTATGTTATTAATTATGTATAACGCTTATTCTTCCGTTGACATTTTGCAGACGTACAAATCTGTCATATAAAGTATTTTTATCTATAATAGTTTTTACATCTTCATTTAGAAAGCATCGTGACCATTTTTTCTCTTCGATTCGAACGCCATGTTGCCTATGTCCGATAAACTGAAAATATTATAAAAAAATATAAAAGTTTCATATTAATGAAGTTAGTAGTTTTTGCGTGTAAATAAGGAACCTTACCTTTTCGTAATATAAGTATGAACGTGTTCCATGCTCAAGAGTGCGAGCCCAATATAATAACAAACACAAGGAGATATTTGTCAGATCGTGACAGTGATTACAAGAACCGTAACATTTACTCAAAACACAGTCTTATTTACACTGAAAACAGCGGAGACGCGTTTGGAGAGACTCGTGAAGAAAGCACTAACACAATTACTCGACAAAATCAAGAGTTCATTGCAAACTCTTCGACAATCCGTAATCCAACAATTCAGATTGTGATGCTGCTGACAAAAAAGTGCAGGCACATTAATATAACATCATCTGATTTAACAGTTATAAATAATATGATAAAAAATCGGCACGGATGTCTGTGGAGAAATTATTATGCATAAAAAAACACTAACAGTCGAAGTAAATCTATATAAGCATACTAATCGAATGAAAATAATAAGAGTAATCACAGGGATAACATGATATCTTAGTTCCTATGGTCGGCGGTGTGTTGATTGTGTCAGGAATGGTTAATACTTCTTACGGTGCCTATTCTTGGCCCAAGAAGACAACTTCCGTCGTCATCGGTCGACTTCTTGGATGAAAATATCTGACAAACATTATAAAAAAAAAATGTTTTTTTATTACTTAAAAAAAATTGTTTATTTTCATGAAATATTTATAAATTAATTTTAGTGGTGAACTTCTGCTCTCGTAAAAAAATATGAGTAGGCCATATACTTTTTTTTAATAAAATTCAAATTAGGCAATTATGAAGAATAGTGTATTCAATAAATTAAAAAAAACTAATCGTCGTTGGTGACGATATCAAGTTGTTTACAGAATTAACATTTTTAGAACGTCTATTTTCTATATGGACTAAAAACAAACCCGTCAATCGCTGCCTTAGTTTGTGTTCTATAATCAATCGATCAAAATATAACACAGTACATTGAAAGTAATTATACTAAATGGATGTGGGTAACCACAAAATGTGCAATCATTTGAGACTCCATGAGTGTATTGAGAATAACTTTATGCATAATGGTGACATTAACTGCCAAATCCTATTAAAATACTTCATAACATACATAATCAGCCTGTAAATTTCCCACTGCTGGGCTAAGGCCTCCTCTCCCGTTGAGGAGAAGGTATGGAGCATATTCCACCACGCTGCTCCAATGCGGGTTGGTGGAATACACATGTGGCAGAATTTCGTTGAAATTAGACATATGCAGGTTTCCTCACGATGTTTTCCTTCACCGCCGAGCACGAGATGAATTATAAACACAAATTAAGCACATGTAAATTCAGTGGTGCCTGCCTGGGTTAGAACCCGCAATCATCGGTTAAGATGCACGCGTTCTAACCACTGGGCCATCTCGTCTCTATATTAAAATACTTCACGCCATTACAAAATATGCTTTGGCTCATCGTTGGAAATCTTCGTGTTAGTAATCCAATAGGGATATCACCATAGAAATCAGCACCAAGTAGAATGCAACTGCATTATTTTTTTAAATTGCAATCCGATCCTCTGAGCGAAAAATGAGCTAGGCCAAGGTTGAAGCACATGTGTAAATCTGGAACGATATTAGCCACTTAACCCGCCAGATAGTAATACTTACCATTGGTTTGAAGTTAAAGAGTCAGCCAGTGTTATTATAGATACAAGAACCATAAAGTCTTGATCCCTTGATAAGCGAAGCGTTGACAGTGGAGAAAATTTATACCTCGAGATTTATAATTTAGTTACTTTCCAATCGTAATTAAAATTCGTATGGCTTATGTTGGGATAAGAATTTCCAATTTTTGGTCCAATATAAGCCAGCCATGGACGCAATCAAATACACACAAGTATCATCATCGATATTGGTCCAATAGTTTCAAAGGAATTCAGTTACATACATATATAGAAGATTTATGTACATACATGTCGGGGAGACTGTGCCGCTGTTAACGATTGGAAATGTAATTATTTTGTGATTTCAAGAGTGATTGCATAATCTTTGTTATAAATATCACTCTATTGAACGTCACTGAATTCATTACAGTTAATTTTGATTCCATTTAAATCTTAATAAAAAATAATTATTTATGAAAAAGTTACCCATTAAGGCAATTAATACTACTGTTACTACAATATCCTTGGTGGTAGGGCTTCTGCAAGCTCGTTTCGGCACGCACCGGCTACGCACCTGCAAGGCCCCCGGTGTTGCAGCTGTCTATGTCACATTCCAGCAGATGAGTCTCCTGCTCATTTGCCACCAATATCATAATATATACCTAAATATGTACGTCATAAATAAATATTTTTAATCAAAGTTGTCCACAGCCTATGGATTCGTATATGTGACTACCGATTTCGCATCGAACATTTTTTTTTCGTTGCACGTCATTCGAAAACTACGATATCCTCTAAAGTATTCATTCGAATGCTACAGTTTAGAAGACAAGTTTAATCTATATTGAATGCCGAGGGTAACTAAATAAGTAATCTTGAATCGCATTCGCAAATATCCTATACTTTTTCACTAATTTGTAAGAGATAATAATAATTATTATAGGTACCTTAGAAGATAGACACACGCTGTTGCATTTTTTTCCGAAGCCCTTTTTAAAACCTTGGTGGTAGGACTTTGTGCCAGCCCGTCTGGGTAGGTACCACCCACTCATCAGATATTCTACCGCCAAACAGTAGTACTCAGTATTGTTGTGTTTCGGTTTGAAGGGTGAGTGAACCAGTGTAACTACAGGCACAGGGGACGTAACATCTTAGTTCCCAAGGTTGGTGGTGCATTGGTGGTGTAAGGAATGGTTAATATTTCTTATAACGCCATTGTCTATGGGCGGTGGTGACCACTTACCGTCAGGTAAGACATTTTGTAATTTAGCCTAATTAAAGTTCTTGCACGAAGTGATACTTTTTTTAAATAAATTTTTGAAGTTGCATTTTTGACTTATTTTGAAAAAACTAAAAAACGTGATAACTCAAAAATAGTTAACTTTTGCATCATGCATATGGGGGGTTAAAATTATCGCAAATAGTCACCCCTATCACCTCCTAACGGGAATACGTCGAATTACCAATAATCCTGTATATATATATAAACGAAATACCACTCATTGATTAATCACGAAATCTCAGAAACTGTAGCACCTACAATTTTACAAAACTCCATCTCGAAGGGGGTAAAACGGGGTTTGGAAGTTCATGTTTTATAAATTTTGCGCGAGTAAGGCCGCAGGTTTAGAAGGTTATACATATAAATCATCCTCGTTTATCGTGATAATTGTAAAGTGTATCAAAATCCATTGACTGAATTAGAAAAAGAAAGCGCAGGTTCACACAGAAACAGAAATCGATTTTGGTTTAAAAGTATTTATACAGATGTGATCACAGAATAAAACCAAATAAGTTCAAGTATCTCGATCTTTCTCAAAGATGACACCTTTTATAACTTTGACAACGGATTATTTTCTGCCTTATATTAAGTAACTATGATTAAGTTATAAAGAACAAATTAGTTTAATATAATTTAACAAATTCTTTATTTTTATTTATTTATTTATGCACAAATGTTTAAAACAAAATACTTATAGCAAGCAACAGAAAACCACCCGGGTTTGTAACAAATGCTAACAAAGAGTTAGATCTACAAACATTAATGTCAGTTGAACATGTTGTATATGAATTATCGTAACTGACAAGTATGATTTCAGTTTTTTCATAATTTTACGAGGAGTAATATGGTTCCGTACATCAGCGCGTTCGGAGTGCATAACCAGCCGCGATCCATTCCAGAGTAATGGTAAAATCATATATGATCAGGAGCAGAGATATAAGCCTAGTGAAGGGATTCATTGACAGATTCTTTTGCTCATACTCTTTTACAGTATAAACACAAGCTGACAACATTAATAAGATTCCGCCACAATCCCGAAAATCGGGGTGCATCACAAAGGGTACCATAAAAGACCTAACAAAAGCCAGCCTTCAAATATTCAAGTGTGTTTCTTTGTTGAACGCATCAATTATTCGGCGGGACCGCGCCGAAATCCCGGGACAACGTTAATGTTTCAACCGTGATTGTCCGGGATACGTGATGTGAGGGAAAAATTGAATAGAAAATCTTGATATAGTAGAATTTTAGGTTCATTTTCTTTGTTTGCTCCAAACTGGATCGTTCATGTTTGGATTTTGAAAGTTGATACCGTTTTACGAGTTGTAACTTGATTAGTTTTGTGGGGTTTAAAAATTGACGTCATGCTATCGACGTTTTCTTTTAGGAGGAAGGCAGACGGATAAATTAGTCACCTGTTCGGCTCTGTGACAAATCACTTCGTATTTCATTCGTGAAATACCGATTTATGGTGATACGCAATGTTTTGGTTGTATATTTAATATAATTATAACTAGCAGTGAATAGAATATTTCATCGTAAAACACTGTAACTTACTTATACTTGGTGGTTAGGTTATGTGCAAGTCCGTCTGGGTAGGTACCATCATATATTCCACCAAGCAGCAATACTTAGTATTATTATGTTCCGGAAGGGTGAGTTAACCAATGTATATATAAAAGGCACAAGAGACATATCATCCTAGATCCCAAGATTGGTGGCGTAATAATGTTGGTCCATTTCCCCATTCGCCAATCCGCCAAAGTATCACATAAAAGAAACCTTATGAACTTATGAACAGAAGCCAAAACTTCTATGTTTCTAACGACCTTCCATATCAATTTTCATTCCCAATTTTATATTTGAAAGACTGACGTTTATTCATAAACGCAAGTCTAAATACCGTATCCCGTCAGGATTGATATCATAACTCCATAAATTGATGATGCACTTAAAACCATAAGACTTTCTGCGTTTCCTTCCAGAAATATACAGGATTGTTCATGACTTCAGTAACTTGTAACTGAATGTCCAATGCTCAATCACATTAACTCATTACACTAAACCACGTCAATAGTATACAATACTGATTAACAAATGAAATAGTGAAGGAAACTCGGTCTGAAGTAATACGTCTCTACACAAACCCAATAAGTGTTATTAAAAACTAATCCTCATATTCTATACACTGTTTTTAGCCACGACTTCTCTCCCTCCATTTTACAGAATATAAACTAGCTTATGATACTATCCGGCTCATAAATTATATATATTTACGTATATAAAAATTCACGACGGTCCCTCGCGCCTGCGTAAATGGACCACTCACTTTCCCATTTATATTATTAGTAGGGATTCTTTAACCTTACCTCCAAGTTTATTACAAGTCGTACTAAAATATTTCTGACTCAGGATCAACTTTATACACATTTTTCTATGCTACATATCAAATATGCATGGACATATTTTGTTTAATAAGACATGAAATGACACGTCACGCTCACGTCTGAGAAGTTTCAACAAAACCACAATATGCGTAGACGGCGGCAGCAATACCTCTTAATCCCATGAATACAGTATGACGACATGAAAATACGACGGAGTTCGGTATGTGGTGCAAGTCATGAGTTTGAACGAAAATTTTTACTTCTGAATTGGTAGACATGTTTTTGAATGTTAGGCAATGATTGTAAAGGTCCCGCTATTTTTAAGAGGGGCTTATTTCAACAAATACAAAAGTGGTATATTTTCATTCGAGACATACTGGTTTTCTCCCGGTGTTTTCTTTTACGAGCGCAATGAATAAAATGAAAATATCGTGTCCCCGGTATGAACTTTAAAAAGGTTCGTTCGTTATGACGCCAGCCTACCAATTTAATTTCTTAGAGCACTATACGTATTTCTGTTAAAACCATGATCGAAAGATAAAATAAAAAATATTATAAAATTTTAAAGAGTTTTACAATTACTTGTATTCATGTTGCAGAGTTGCAGTGCCTAGCGCCCTAAGGCCCTAATTGCAAACTCTGGATTGATAAATCATTGAGATTCTCGGTTGAGAATTGTCAGTAACATTTGAAACGCGTCGCTTGACTCTCAATCGCCTCAGGTGGTCCGTCCCATCGGATTGCGAGTATGTGGAAATATTCCGTGCGTCGATGTTTGCGCACTAAGATCTTCTGCGCAGTTAGCTACGCTCTCTTGAGAAAAATCATCAAGTATTAAACAACCCAATACAAATACACCCGACTTACAAATTTCAAGATTCTTCTATAATATACAAACATAATATATCGCATGAAGTAATAATTATTTTTGAGGTTTATTTTACCTCTGTTATGAAAATTAAATGTTGTCATTTAAAAGTTTCTGCGTATAAGACCTTCATTTGTTTGGTTTAAAGAGAAGAGTTTAGCGATATAACTTCACTAATAAAATTGTAAGACTTTTTCGTATATCTAATTAAACTCAGTTCAGTGTCACTGACTTATTTGCTGCACTCAAAGAATTCTTAAAAACCAATCATTTCTAGGTTGTGGAGATGAAGGCAGATGCTATTATTCCATTGGAGTATCAGGGTGGGGGATTGTTTGTGATAAAATATCGACGCTTCGTGCACCTTCTCCCGCCTTAAAAATATGCCGAGGCTGTTGGATTGACAGCGCGTAGACAAGTAGATTTTTCGTGGTTATTATGGTACTTAGTCAAAGGTCATATACATATGTTTAGGGGTTAAATAAAGGTACTCACGCATTTCCAACGGCAAAATATGCTCTTAAAAGTACAGTTACTTTACATGAATTACATAATCGGCAGTTTCTTAAAACGTAATTTAAGATTGTGACGGTCTAAGAACAAGAAAGACCATAAAATGTGGTTGTAAAACTCCCGTGAAACATCAGACGGTATCTTTCACATCAGTTTTTATTTCCAAACTTTGAAAAGTTAATCAGTGTCTATAGTTATGTTAATTTGATAGTCCGATGAAATATTACTGGGATTATCTCAATTTACTTTGTTTTATTGTATAGATATGCAGTCGGGCAATTGAGGCACTTGATGGTAAGTGATCACCGTTGTCCTTAGACATGCGCACTGTACGAATCACCCCTAAATCTCTCATCAAATCGGAACACAACAATACAAAGTATTTCTGTTTGGCTATGGAATAGCTGATGGGTGGCGGGTAACCCTAAGTATATTTATGTGAAATAAATAATAACCAGAACACGTTTGCTTGTATAGCTCTTTATACTATTACATTATGTACTAAAACTTTCTTTGAAACGCGCCGGCATAAATATTATTTATTCTGGCTTAGAAGTTAATCAGTTACTAGCGACCACGACTCCTCCCCCGCCTTCGCACGGGTGCAATGCTGATTCTAAATATACTACAAAATGTATTTATATAAAACATTTACAGCTTTTTTGTCATTAGACAATACAAACCGCTATGTCCCTGCATTTTAAATCTGTAATATCTTCGAAAATATTAATTTAATTTACGTGCTGTAAAGGGCCCTATTGTTATTTATTAAATGCACAATGTAGTTGAGGTACTTAATTGAATAAGGAGTAATGCTGTACTGCTTAAATTTGCTCCGTAAATAAGCCATTATTTCGCGTAAAAAGTAAAGGAAAAAATGCTTATTGTGGGAAGAGAGATAGGCATATACCATAGCAAATGTTTTTAAGGTGTACAATACTGTAGTACATTATTATATCTCGTAGGGGTTCAGTCAGCGTTTGCAATGTAAGCGCAAAAAAAATGTGTTTATTTATGGCATCACATTAGAAATCTCTAAAATGATTATCTGTGTTTCTCTACTATATTATGCATGTATCACATACATATAAACATTCCTCTGAAATCACTCTATCTATTTAAAAAAACGGCATCAAAGTCCGTTGCGTAATTTTAAATACAACAAAAAATACGTCTCCTCATTAGTAAAAATGGATTTAGGATTGGTAGCAGTTGTTACATTTCATAATCCGTTTAGTTTTAATGTAACATCATAATTACTTATTTAATGTACAGCCATAATAAAAACAAACACGGTTTGCGTAATTATTATACACTAGCGACCCACCCCGTCTTCGCACGGGTGAATTATTCATAAAGAAAATGATATGATATAATTGATTTCATAACATTTTTAGTATCGGATCATTAATTCCGGAAAAATCCCCTACATACAAACAAACAAATTTTATCTCTTTGTTATATAATAAAATTTAAGCAAAGCCTTCATGAGATAAATAAATATCTGCGATTAAGTAATTATTAGTAGCAGGGTTTTCTCTAAGATTGTTTTTTGCAGGTAATGGGTACTCATTACTTATTTTCCGCTAAACAGTAATACTTGTACAGTATGATTGTGTTCTAGTAAGCTACATTGGCTCACTAGAACACAATCATACTACGGACACAAGAGATATTATTTTCGCGGTTCATTGGAGATGTTCTTATTACAGCACCCATGTCTTTGGGTGATGGTGACCTCACCAGGTCACCCATTTGGCCCTCAACCAGTCGAAATTATGGAGGTGATATATTTTACTGTTTTTAGTATACTATGTTACATACATGTGGTGTCTGTACTTTTGGTGTATCTTTTCCTTTCTTTCTTGAGTTTCTTGTATACTTGTATGATTTCATCACCAGACGGCATCACAATTTAGGTTTTTAGGATATGTATCTTAAATCTGGTCTTAATATGCAACATAAATTTAAGTATGTATTAGAACTCGTAAATTCTATACGACATCTTCATTGAATCGTTGTCCTTGACGTGGTATTTTGTCTTCGTTGGATTCTGAATTCCTGAGATGGTATTCGGCCAACCTATTCATAATCGGATCATCTCTACTATGGGTCACCATTTTCAGATTCTAATCCAGAATCTCTTTGGTAGTTGCCCTTTGCGCCCTCTTCACCAGTGTTCCCAACGCGTCTTCGCTGTCGTCTTGATGTTGACTGGGAAGGAATGCCTTCGGGCATTAAATCCGCCTATTGTTCCATTTGCTTTGTGATAGCCTTTAAATAAATAAATAAATAGGTAGAGAAAGGAAAAAGTTACAAAAATTCTCCGTTTGGAGTTTTCTCCAGGCTGATTCAGTGGTTCAGCCCAACATTGGAGCCAACAAACTACTGTGAATGTTGCGCTGTTATACATGTTGTAGTATATTCTTAAGGATACCTTCATATCCGAGTATAACCTCAAAACTAACACATTCTAAATGTAATGTAAATTTACTAAAACGACAATAAACCAAGACAGAAATATCTTTATGAGTCTATTTAAATAAACTATATTTTTATTTCGCATGAATTACAAACAGAAAGAAAGCCCATGAAACATAATGTAACTCTCTCGAATTGAAACTAGCAAACTTCAGTTTATATTCGCGGCTTCTGTCCACTGTACTGTCCTGAACCTGAGTGGTTTATAAAATGAATCTCTTTTCATAGAATCGGATTATATATTTTGATTTTACGTCGACATTATTCCGTTCACTATGGCAGCACACAATGCCGCTGCAAGCATCTTTGTGAGTCACAACAAACATTTGCAGACGGACATCAAACTGTATCGCATACGATTGAAATCTAATTCGCCATCTACATCGTACTGTGCCAATAAAGCCGGAAAAATCAGCCACAGAGCTCTGAAACTCGTAGAAATGATTTCTATATATGTTTTTAATATTATTTTCCTATTTTTAAACTTTTCGCTTTAAAGATATTTTATGTTTTATATGTTTATACGTTTGAAAATTAAAAGTCAAATTTGAAGGATCATGGGTCACCTGATGGTAAGTGGTGACCACCGCCCATAGACAATGGTACTGTAAGAAATATTAACTATTCCTTACATCGTCAATGCGCTACCAAACTTGGGAAATAAGAAATTATATCCTTTGTGCCTGTAGTTATACTGGCTCACTCGCCCTTCTAACCTGAACACAACAATATCGCGTACTGTTGTCTGGCAATAGAATATCTGATGAGTGGGTGGTACCTACCCAAACGGGTTTGCACAAAGCCCTACCACCAAATAAATTTTGATTAATTCTTTAACAAAATTTCTTCTGCACTTTGTGGACAAGAAGACTTATTTAAATTTGATTTCTTAAGTTATTAATTTAATTTCCAACGTGTTTTATCATCTAAGTAAGTAAACTGCCTGTATATGTATCTCCCTTCGATTAGAAATTTAATTATCAAAAATATCATTATATCCCAGAACTTAAGGTTCCGCGATACTAACTCAGTGTAAAGTAGATCTAACTTAGTGGTAGTTTTTACTTAAATTTCTATTTATTACTTTATATTTATTCTGTAATTACAAACAGCTGATTTTTGTTATTTAAAAAACTAAACAGGCTTAAGTGACACTATCATAAGTTGATCGTACATCTCGAAGTTTGTGCGCATACCGAAGCGGAGCTGATATTAGTGAAGAACAAAGTGTAACAAAAGAACACACGGGACCTAAATTGGTGCGTTCGCGTTCCAAGAATTTTATTGTAAACAATCATCTCGTTTTACTATTCTCAAGAAATTCATATTAATATGTATATAAAATACATAAATTTTATCGTTACAAAAGAACTTTGGAACTTATTTTTATATAATATTTATGAATATCAATAATAAACTAAAAGACCTTTTTCAAACGAAAATTTTTTCGTATAAACTAAGTAAAATTATTTACTAAAATGAAAAAAGGACCCTGAATATGACAGAGTTCTATGTAGATGATGAGGATTTGAGGCCACGTCTCGGCTTCACGATGGACCACCACGGTACTTATCGAATAATAATTGGTTTAGCTTGGTTTAGCTTGGTACATTAATATGTATTCCAAATATCGGTGGTTGA
This sequence comes from Vanessa tameamea, assembly GCF_037043105.1. NCBI lineage: Eukaryota > Metazoa > Arthropoda > Insecta > Lepidoptera > Nymphalidae > Vanessa > Vanessa tameamea. The sequence goes on from NC_087334.1 coordinate 8,359,963, forward strand.
TAAAAACTTGTAAAGAATACCCATCAAAAACATAAATGTAAAAATGAGAGCCAAGTCCAATATTATGATATATACCTTGGTAGTTGGCTTTAATAACAAAAGAAGTGAGATCTAAATGGGTGCCAAGTTCAATGATCCTTCCTGAAATTTATTTATAACTATATAAAATATTATTTCTTCTTATAACTTAGGATAATATATTGTAGCCTAAAATCCACATTAAGACTGGCTGTCATAAGTTTTGATTGCTGGATCTTACATCATTTTTTTACAGTTATTACAGGAACTAAGTATATAAGAGGTCCTAATAGACCCAATAAAATGAAAAATTATAATAAATTCATAAAAAATTACCAGTTTCAGATTTTTTCCTTTGTATTGGCCTAATTATCTACCTGCATGTCAAATTTGAACTTTCTAGGTCACCTGGAAGTAGGTTATAGTTTTGATCTATAGGTAAGTCAGTGATAAAAATGACGATTTTTAGACGTTAATATCTAAATAACTGTTTGAGATTTGGAACACTTTTTTTTTTATGGTAGAGGTGGCAAACGAGCAGGAAGCTCACCTGATGGAAAGTGACTACCACCGCCCATGGACATCTGCAACACCGGGGGGCTTGCAGGTGCGTTGCCGGCCTTTCAGGAAAGAGTACGCTCTTTTCTTGAAGGTTCCTAAGTCGTATCGGTTCGGAAAAACCGCCGGCGAAAGCTGGTTCCACAGAGTGGTTGTGTTGTGTTTCTCGCGAGTCTCAATATATGACCCAAATTTGACACGTTTATGTCAAATAGTTTTTGAGTTATGATTAGGGCAAAAGTGGCTTCAAATGGTACTTGAACTTGGATGACACGCTACCGCGTGTCTAGAAAGCGCTTGCAATTGAAACTAAAGCACAAACTTGAAGAGACAAAAATCTTTGCGCCAGAAACCTTTTTATCGAATGTATTGTGTGTGTGTTAATGTACCATGTTTTATGTATTTTTAACAGTTCAATTTAAATTCTTAACTTATCACCCCTTTTCTGTGCAAAGAGTTTTTACATACTGAAAAAAAAAACGCTACGTTTGTACTTGAAATACGAATCCGTATGTACGGCAAATGTTGTCAAGTTGCATGGTTTGATTCCATTGTACGTCGCAACTTGCCATAACTTAATAAATACGGCGAGTTCCCGGATATTGGGGCACGTATACTCGCGCAAGCAAGTGCTATGTATACTTTATAAGTTAGCTCTAATTCTGCGCTGAAGTTTCGGTTCGAGGGAGCTTACTTAGAGCACGACTTATTTTCCGGAGACTGTCTGGTGTATATAGTGTTTCTTGTTTAGAAAATTGTAAATGACGTCAGCACTCATTTTCAAATAAATATGTCATCTTCTATCTTGGCTGTATAGTTTGTACATGATTGGTGTGTACAGAGAATAAGAAAAAAATAAACAATATATCATAAGTTATTATAATAACTTAACAGAGAGTATACTACTATTATGCCTTCAAAATTGAATGAAGCCTGTAATCTCGACAGTACCGTTCAATCTCCATCGTGTGTTCTCCATCGCACGTGACATTGGCGAAATAATCTGTAAAAAAAAAATTTACATAAAAGGCTTGGAGGTTTAGTCTCAAAATATATACATCATTAATAGCCTGTAAATTTCCCACTGCTGGGCTAAGGCCTCATCTCCCTTTGAGGAGAACGCTTGAGCATATTCCACCACGCTACTCCAATGCGGGTTGGTGGTGCATGTGGCAGAATTTCGTAGAAATTAGACACATGCAGGTTTCCTCCCGATGTTTTCCTTCACCGCCGAGCACTAGATGAATTATAAACACTAATTAAGCACATTAAAATTCTGTATTGCTTGCCTGGGTTTGAACATGCAATCATGCTCGTGTACAATCACTGGGCCATCTCGGCTCTTTCTCAAAATATATTGCTCAATGACAACTAACGAAATGTAACCATACGTAACGCGTCCTGAATTTTACTTTAAATTCTTCTCCATTATTGTTTATCGAATTGTCGCTTCGAATTTTGAATTAGAACATGCATTGTTTTTTTTTTCAATATAAATTGTTCTCACGATTGTACAGCGAGTAGGCTGTATTGTCTAAGTATATTAACATTATAATTCCATTTCAATACGTCTTGCCTCGGAGAAGAGTTAATTAATTTTGTTCTTAGCATGCTTATTTCAGTGTTCATGTTAGTTCAGTTCATGGACGTTTCCATGAACTGAATAAGGAAATGTTCAATTTTTAATTAGAAAATAGATTTTTAAAGTTAATTTGTGTTATTTTAAACGATAACTGTCTTTGATGTCATGGTCCAGTGAGAGTAGAGATGAGAATCACAGGATTATTAGAACTCATGTCAACCGATAATTTCGGGTTACAACTCTAGCCAGAATCACCGAATTTTCATGAGCTTAATGCGTGTTTAAATTGATTGTATGCTAGACAATGAAGAGAGACATACATATTGATGTCTGATTTCAATTAAGTTTTTTGTGTATTCTACAAAGCAGTGTGAACATGGAGACATGAACTCCAAATGGTCTTCTCAACTAGAGAGAAGGTCCAGCAGTGGCATTTAGAGGCTGTTACTTCACTGAACCAATAGGTTAGTTATGAGAAAATGATTTCTTAATCAATGTTTGGTCCCGAGGACTCGGAGTGACAACTTTTAGTTTAGCAATATGAGTCGAGTAGCTATGCTAGTTTGTGACGTGACACCGTTAAACACTTTCAGTGTGTTTTTATTATTCGTTTTACAAATTGCCTGTTCATTAATAATTATTTTGTTTACAATATTGGTGATTTGATTGCTATTAGTACTATACTGAGTATGTTAGAATACAATTTTGTTGTTTTTTATCTACATTGACTATCGTTCGAACTGATCTTGGTCACACTGACCATTCAAAGGCGAACTTACTCAAGAGCACAAGTGTGTGAAATATTCGCACATTTAATGTCTTTGGTTCTGAGATTTTACAACCAATAAAAAAAATATTTCGTCTGCGTACATAGATAGAAAATAAACTCTTTAAATAAAACAACGTATGCAATAAAACACGTGTGCGCGGCTCTATCTTATTCTGTCGCCTTGTATTGTTTTGTATATGTCGCTCTTTCTTTGCTACACTTCCGTTGTGTCGTTATATATAGCTCTCTTGCTCTATCTCTATAAGTCATATCTTTCTCACTCATGTACCGATATATGCTAAAACGTGATGCGTCCTTATTTATTTATTAAAGGAAGGCAAACTGTTACAAAACACCAAGTAGAATATCAAATCTGACGACCTCCGTGGTCGAGTAGTGGGTTCGATTCCCTGGTAGAATGTAGAAAAAGTTCATTGGTTTTCTATGTTGTCTTGGATCTGGGTGTTTGTGGTATAGTCGTTACTTCAGATTTTCCATAACACAAGTGCTTTAGCTACTTACATTGGGATCAGAGTAATGTATGTGATGTTGTCCAATATTTATTTATTTATTTATAAAAAAAAAACAAATTAAATCACAATCCAAATTCCTTAATTTTTTTCACTCATTTCTTGACTACGTTTCAATTATTGAATCTCCTAAGAAGTTTCGCTTCGAATACATATGGATGTTAACAGACAGGCTTCATCAAAAAGTTTTTACGGATTCAAAAATGTATATATTAAAAAATGTCGCGTCTAAAACATTTGTCCGTCTGTTCCGTATCATTCCGTATCGCATTCGACATTAGCATATGTGTATCGCATCGCTGGCAGTCGCTTGTAAGAGTCCGTGGGGCGTGGGGCAACGTACAGGCGGAAGCGTTTTATTTACTTAATTATAATAGCATATCAATCACAGCTATCATATGGATAATTCTGTATTTATATCTCAGGGATTAAGCAACTGTGCTGATTAAATATAAATATTTTTTTTATTATGTTATTTATTATTTTGGTGGAAAATGGTCAGCGACGTCCATCGCCACTGGTTCACTCAGACCTAAGTATTGCTTTGTGGCGGTAGAATATTTGATAACCTATCCAGACAGTCTTCCACAAAGCTACCACTACCACCAAGCTAATCCATACTGCAGGATTGTTGTTGTTATTATTGTTTGATCAGTGAATGCGTTAGACGGTAAGATTATTGCAGATTTTACGTCCTAGGTTACATTTTTTAACACAGTTTAATAAGCTTGGCCCTGTATGTATCTAAAACGGAATATTTCAACGTGATGACACTACCTTCAAGACTGATGAATTTAAACATAAGCTCACGTACTGCTGACCGATGACAATATAATAATTTAAGCATTTTGTCTTTGGTCGGAATGGCCAAGGCCAACATGATAAAAAAAAACGACTAGTATTTAATATTATCTATGTCTACGTACCGCCCTAGTATCGGTAATTGTTATTTTTCGCTTGTGTTTTTAGTTTCTATAGTTATATTATTTAACTTCATACGGATTCTACTAAATTCCATTAAATATATGAATATCGTTGTTAATATCTCAATGCTACCTTATTTACTTACTGTTAGTTGCTTGAGGTACTCGGTTCTATCCCCAGGTCGGATTAACGAAAAGATTAATTGGTTATCGGTTAAGAAATGTTTAATAGCAATACGGATTTAGGAAGATGTTAGTGCTAGACTCTTACCTCGGAGAACAGGTAAGGCCGATGCTTCATTAAACTGTCTCCGGATTCATTTCGTCAGATTTCCAATAGAACTGTGTGATTTGGAGAATTGTTATATCACGCAAAACAGCAGTACTCAGTATTGTTGTGTTCTGGGTTGAAGGGTGAGTGAGCCAGTGTAACTACAGGTACAAGAGACGTAACATCTTAATTCCCAAGATTGGTGGCGCATTGGCGATGTAAGTATTGGTTATTATTTCTTAAAACGGCTTTCTTTGCCTATCCGCCAAAATAATGGCGATAATTCAGCCAAAAGAACAGCGTCTCGTAACTTGTACCAGATCATCGTTTCTATTCATCATACCAGGATCTCATAGAGTGAGAGTCAGATAGTGTTAATGTGTTTTAATATAAAAAAGTGCTTTGACCATTCACTGCAGCATCAAAAGCACATTCAGTTCAAACGTTAGTCTCGCATTTAGTTTAATGTATCATCTGCGAGATGAGAGTGGGAGGGGCCTGTGCTCCTTTTAATAAAATGCTTCATTTCACATTTCTGATATGCTTGATGTAAACGTAGTTGTGACAATTTGAGTTTGATTTGTTTTCGTTGATTTTTGACTGACTTTAATACCCAAAATTTTTAAATTTTCTAAGTCGTTTTAGGATATGGTAATTGGACTATCTGGTATTCGTTGGTCTCGGACGCATGTTGGCGAATATTTTCCATTTCTTACATCACCATTGCTAATTGGTGGTACCTACCCAAACGAGCACAGAGCCATACCACCTAGTAAAATGTTTATTGATTACAGAAACTGAATTTCAACGTATTTTTTTTTTAAAGTTTGATCCAAAATGAAACTGCACAAATTTGTTACTACGATGTATATTTACCTCTTTAAAAATCCAAGATTTTCCACGATAATACACTCAAGAATCATCTTGATTAGAAACGAATACACCACTCTAGTAAAACCTTTCTATGTACAAAATGTATACTAATTGGAAGTCTTTCTCTTTCTCTTTGTATAGTTTGATATTGACCATGTATCTAAAATTTAGATAAAATATTATTATTATTATTTTAAATATATGTATTGAATAGGACAGAGCGGAAACGCTCTTGACAAATTACTCAAAATATTTTAGCATACTTCGCGCTGCAATACCATTTACCTAAGCCAGTATACTACCGAGAATTTACTTGAACCCAGTACCTTAATATGAGCTTTATGATTCACCGGATCAACTACCCTACGTATATAGCACTAACATACTGGCATTACTGACTGTTGATATATGTAGAATCATATAAAGGAATGTAATAAAATAGCAATATATTAGCGGGACATGAAATAAAACATAGTACTTAACTGTGACCTATTTAGCTGAGCTGGAAGCAATTGGACGTCGGGACAGTCGATTGCTCTTACTAACAGGAATTGTTTGCCTTAAATATCTGTTTGTCGGCACTAGTTCTCAGATGTCGGGTATTTTAGGGAGGCTATACACTTAACATGATTACACCGACATCGTAGAAATATTTTACGAAATTAAACTTAGAATTTTATTACATATGCATTCGGAATATGGCCTTGAATTCTTTGTGTAACAAGAAAAGGTCGAATTTGATGCCGATTTTTGAATAACGAACTTCTTTGACAAGGGTTCATATTTGGTTAGTATAAGAAACTTGAAAAATGTCAATATGACACAATCGTTTATATTGGGTGACATTTCGGGATGTCATTGTGATTATCTCATAATATCAAAGAGTTGTAATTTACAAGCAGATCCCGTGACTCTATCGGCGTTAAATTGATATTCCTGTAAATTTCGTATAAAATTTGTTAATCGAATAGATGAATCGAATAGTGATTTAGACGTTATAAAGTATCAAATAAACAGACAGAGTTACTTTGCGTTAATAATATTAGTAAATATCTTTTAGTTTTGTCATATTTAATATGACTCACTCGACAAAAAAGTGTGTTCATGTGCTTATTTATTTATATATAAATCATACTTCATGTATTACGGTCGCAGTTGAAATATGTCTATTAACATTATCTAAAGATTCCGACGAAAAAAATACTCCTTTTTATATATTTTTAAAAGCTGTGATTGTCCAGTGAGAAGTCGGAAATCTTAACCAAAAATTTCGGGCTCAAAACCGATACCATTGAATTTTCATGTACTTCATATATTTATAATTCATCGAATACATCTTGAAGTAATTTGTGATTTGTATCCACCAAATATTATCGGCGCAGTGTAAAGAGTACGCTCCAAATCTTCAACATTTCCAAACTTTACATTTCCACGTATTTAGTTCGCTAAGCACGGATGCGTATAAGTATCTATTGTCCCTTAAAATACGAGTGTGCGAAAAATACAAGTCTTTTTCCATTCTTATTCGCAACGCTATTGAACCAGCAATGAAGAGCAACAGAAGGGCCATTACATGCAATTACCGTTTATTTTCAAATATAAAACCAATCCAAATAATTATTGGAACGAAGTTCCTTATTGCGCGTTACATTCCAGGCACTTGAAAATGAAAGCAAGACCAAAGTTTGTGTTAACTTTTTAACCATCTTCTATTTGCTGATGTCACTCCAACCGGCTCCTCGCGAAATCTCTTGCATATATTGACTATATAGGTGTATGTTATAAAACGATATAGATATACTAATTATTGTCTGCGGGTTCGCTCACGTTTAAAAATCATATGTCCTCCCTTGGGATTTAAGCTTGCTTCATACCAAATTAAATCAAATTCGGTTTTGTTTGGCCGTGAAAGCGTAACCAAATTTTGTTTGTTTGTTACGCTTTTACGGTCATACAGAGAGATTTATTTTATATAATATTAGTATAAACGTTATAACACTATTATTAAGTCTATATGAAATATTTTTCTGCCACAAATAAACAATTTCATTCAATTCTAGTACCCCTACGATTCATTCCAATGGCTATATTATTGGAAGTAGCATTACATACATAAAAATCTTGACTACAATCGCTGGACAATCAAATAACGAAGCAGGTTCATTTTATAACTTAAGCATGTTGGATTTTAGTTAATCATTTCTCTCTTGAGATAGATAATGGAAATTGTCAGGAAGCTTGTCAAATTTGAATTTAGAATCAAATTAAAAAAAGAGCCTTCAAAATACTTAGTAGATATTTTTTTCATCAATGACGTTACAAAGTTATGATAATTAAATACGACTTAATTTATACGCTCACCGATTTGAACATATAATTCAAATTAAAATGGATTATATATGAATGAAGCCGAGATGGCCCAGTGGTTAGAACGCGTGCATCTTAACCGATGGTTTCGGGTTCAAACCCAGGCAAGCACCACTGAATTTTCATGTGCTTAATTTGTGTTTATAATTCATCTCGTGCTTGGCGGTGAAGGAAAACATCATGAGGAAATCTGTATGTGTCTAATTTCAACGAAATTCTGCCAACCAGCATTGGAGCAGCGTGATGGAATATGCTCCAAATCTTCTCCTCAAAAGGAGAGGAGGCTTGAGACCAGCAGTGGGAATTTTACAGGCTGTTAATGTAAAAAAAAATGTAATATATGAATTATAAATGGATTAGTTACGTTGACGGAAATACAGTGAGTTGCCAGAAGCAATACTGCAGAGCATACGTTTCCTTGCTTGGGTATATCCAGGAACTAAGTCACATGCCCACAGTGCAACTATGTACTCACAAGATGTTGATTCAAATATAGTTCGATGAATTAGAATTACAATTGTGTACAGCCTGAAGCCATGAATGAAATGCATATTATTTAATCCAAGTTCACCAGTATTGGGGCTTCATTTTATTTAAGAAATTCATTGTATTATTTTTGGTGGTTATTCTTTGTGCAAGTCTATCAGAGTCTAGCACTCATCACTTAATATTTCTGTGGTCCGGTTTCAAGAATCAGTGACCCATCTTTGGTTCCAAGGTTGGTGGCGCATTGGCGTTGGCTAATATTTCTTAGTGACAATGTCTATACACAGTGGTCCGTCTACATACACCATAAAAAATCATTTAAATGAAACTTAAAGACAAGTAATAATTACACTTTGAGGGTAGAAAACTCGCTTCTTAAAGTCTTAATTACATAGTTAGAAGGGAAAAATAAAACATAAAACAAAAATCATACTCGTATGTTTTATTTCTACTACTTCAAACAGACTAACCACGTTTAGTAGTATATGCGTCAGAATGTACGAAGCAGATTAATAATCAGATGTAATTAAATAAATGGGTGTTATTCGCGAATAAAACATGATCGGATTCATTTGGGCAATTTCATATGTTCTGAAAAATAATATCAAGTAACAGTTCGTTAAGGTCCCATAGTTGAGCAATGACCTTTTCTCCTTTTTCAGGAGAATTTGGAGCTTTAGCTCTACGCGGCTCCAATGATTGGTAGATACACATGGCAGATTTTCCTCCACCACGAGCAAGTTTCCTCACGATGTTTTTCTTCACCGTCGAGCAGGAGATAAATTATCGTCTGCGGAAAATTCTCCGAATCACAATTCACCGAGAACAATTCACCGAATTTTTTTGAGGTTTTTACTTTTTTTTTTCTATTTTTTTTCATTTCATTTTGAGTAAGATAAATATTAATTACAATGAGCGAACAGTAAAGACAGTATGTAACAGAACAAGATCAATACGTAGTTAGATAAGATTGCAGTGACATAAATATGTAGTAAGATGAGTAGATAGAAAGCATGCGGTGAGTTTTTGTTCAAAACGACAGATTGTTGGCTATCGCTTCAGAATATTGTACTTTACCTCCTTAACATCGTACTTGAGTACGATGTTTTTTATTCTTTCATTCAAGTCCCGGTATTTCTTCGATTGCTTCGGTTGAGAAACAGCATTGCGCAGTTCGGCAATCATCAAGTCGTTTTTCGATTGCTCGATATTAAGACATCGAATCAAGGTCCCCAATGAGGGGTGTTTTTGCCTCACTATTTCATTGAAACCCCGATGCCACCCTTCGACGCTGTTATTCGTTCGAGGTAGATTAGATCGGCATGCATCGTACTGGTTCCAGTACTTAATCGGAAACTGTGCGTCTCTTTGATTCCTCCTTCTGTCATATCGAATGATGAATTCCGATTCGAACGAAAAAATAAATTCTTCCACCTCCTTTTCTGGGAAGACTTCTTCGGCAATGCGATTGAACGTAGATATTACGTCACAAGGCTTCAAAAAAGCAAGTGCTCCCAGAAGTTAGATTTTTTGTTCAAATTCTATATCGGTATCATATCGAGTTTTAAAATTAAAAGCTACAACTTTGCGGTAAAGAGACTGATTTAGATGGATGTTGCAAAAACGTATCAACACATTTGGGAACACTGTTGTTAAAGCCTTTACGGCCGCTTGTTCCATACCCAACATCACCGATTCTGGATTCAGCTCCTGATTAGCTTCTTTCAGTTTGCTGAACAATTCTTCATACACTACTGCGCTTTTTCCGGGCAACAATGCGAACACTAATGGGACGATCTTTGTGTCCACTAGAGCGTGAATTGAATAAAGTTGAGAGAACAGGGACGAATATGCTCCTATTGTGCCATGTCGATGGCCAATGTTTTGTGCCAGCCAATTTTCTTACGTTTTCAACGGTTCCGAAGATGAGCATTTTGTCGTCAACTGCCCCTTTGTCATAAATCAGAAAGTCGTGATTTTTTTCAGTTACCCGGAATTGTGGTGGAATTAAAATTTATTTTAGATTTACAGGATTCGTTAAATCTTCCGTTGCTGCGTGCCGAATATTCCAAATTGTTCTCCCCAAAGACCTCATTGACGGCATGTGAGCAGCTACACTGTCATGTATTTGAGCGGATTTAAAAGCGATTGTCACATGTGGACTTTCCGAAGTTTCCAGCGCAGTCGTTTTCATTTCGTTTCTAAGTTCGATTGCCGTAACTTTTGCAGCTTCAGCGCTGTGATTGTGGCTTGATTCAACTTCCTCATTTCTATTTGTTATTATTCGGGCAGTGCAATTCTTTTTCTTTTTACCGTACTCAACACATTTCCAATAAACATTGCCATTTTCTTCGTTGTTACTGTCTTTGTTGAAGAGATATCCTTTCCATAATAATTGTGGCTTCCCTTTTTCACTCAAAACAAATTGTGCCATCGTCGCGTGTTTAAGTGTCCTCCGAGTCGATTGGATGTGAAATAATATGGAATATGGATACAAATTTTGAGCACAGAAATGATCAGCAATCTTTTACAACGTGGAAATCTTAGAAATGGTCAGCCAACGTTTACAACCTAGATCGAATCGAAGACGATGCACGATAATTCAACAGAAACTTAAAATCCCAAATGTTGCAGTGCGGAATGCGACAGTGTGGCGAAAAAAAAAAACAAATTTCTGTGGACTCGAAGTATAATCAGTAAGGTTATTACTTATTGTTTATTGACTCCTCTATAACCAATTTTGTAGCGTGAACGTCAATACGTTATGAAGGAACTCTTCACCAACCCCATTTACAATGGCAAACGTAATTTCAACGATCATACGATTATATTGTAATTTCAACGATTATGATTGTTGTAATTTCAACAATCATAATCGTTGAAATTACAATATCAAAATAATCGCCGTATGAATCCTGGCCAGGTTTTGACGTCGCCAATTGTATATTGTAGTATCTCGCTACAGTTGAAGATTTATCCGCAATAGTTGAAAATCTCTGACTATTTCCCGCTGTAGTTGAACATTTCGATAAATATTTCCCGTTATAGTTTAAAAGTCCCTAAGAATATTGTCCGCTATAGTTCAAAACAGCATTTACGACGGATTTTCTGCAAATCTTCGATAAATTGCGATTCGGTGAATTGTGATTCGGTGAATTGTGTTTTCGGTGAATTGTTTTCGGAGAATTTTCCGCAAATCATAAATTATATAAAAAAAAAACCTAATAGCACACTTATCTTAATTCCTAATTATATCGCTCGAAAAGTGAATTAGTAAAAACGTAGGCTATCTCCTCTCTTGGAGTTAAAAGTTTCTGAGTAATTTTCATCAAAATCAATTCAGTGCCTGAGCCGTGAGAGCGTAACAGTTACACACACAGAGTTACTTCGTAAGTTTGGAAGTCGCATGTTATTGACGTAAAAGCTTAAGGGAACAACTTTATCGGTAACTCAAAACAAAACTAACTCGACTTACCACGGTACAATTACGGTTTTATTGTCACAAGTTTTTTTTTTTATATGTTACAGTATAAGAACGAAGGTTCGTTCCCAAAAGGCGGACTCAGTGTATATCTTGTAATATCTTATAGCAGGTTACTTTTTCATGAAGTGAACCTTCTTTGGGCGTTCTTAGAGTAAAATTTCAAGGTCGTATTTGAGAACGTTTTCGACGCTTTCATTTTATCAAGTATTGTAAGTAGCTTGAGATGTTTCTTTAATTTGTTTTTTTTTTTCAATAGAATTTTTGGTGTAATTTTTTTTTACTTATTTGGTATTAGGTCCTTGTACAAGTTCATCTGGTATACTGCCTACATATCAGATCTTCTACAGTCACAACGCAATACTTAGTACGTACGTACGTAAGTTTCCGACTCCGCAAAGTCAATAAATCATTCTTGGGGCAAGGTATCCTCTTCTATAATAATATTCCGCAGACATTTTTAACTTTGCCGTTTCATACATTCAAGTCATTTGTAAAAAATACATTTGTAAAGAAGGCATATTATTCGATACAAGATTATATTGATAAAAAAGCGTGGGGTTAATGCTTGTGGACTTCCAGGCAGGAGACATAAAATACATATATAATTGTATTTAACTAACATGACTGTATTTTTAGATGTTGAAAAAGAGTAACTACTGAGTTTCTTGCCGGTTCTTCTCGGTAGAATCTACATTCCGAACCGGTGGTAGCTTTACTTTAAATAGTTTGTTAAATGACGATTCAAAAGTGCTCCTAAAAGCCTACTTGAATAAAGTATATTTTTTTATTTGATTTGATTGTATTGTGTTCCGGTTTCAAGGGTGAGTGAGACAGAGTTTTTACAGTCTTAAGGTGCATAGAATCTTAGCTCCTAAGATTCGTGGCACATTGGCAATGTAAGCAATTGTAAATGGGTACTTTCTTCAAGAAAATTGCACTCTTATAGTGCTCACAAAAGATTACATTTTATACATTTTTTAAAAAAATCTATTCCTAAAAAGATCAATCATATGGCTTATGTGCCTGCCTTATCTATAGCATAGAAGAAAATTATGGTGAAGATGATCTCTGTAGCAATATCTGTAAATAATGAATTGACAATAGCTAAATGCTCTGTTCATTTAATAGAGATAATAGGGCGTCCACTAAAACTTACGCGGGTGCACGTTCGCGCGTTTACGTCGAGAAATAGTATAGCAGCATTGACGCGTGCAACGGGGTTTCACGAGGTGGCTCGTTTCTCTAAATCCTGCCCGCCGCGATGTCGGGTCTCATGCTCGAGTCGGACATCCGGAGCTGAAACCCGCTCTGTGCACCCACGCGAGTTTTAGCGTACGTAACAAGTGCATATTCTTTTCAATTTTTCGATCGAATGCGACCGGAGCAAATTTAAGCATCTACTAAAGGTTAACAAACAGCTTTACGTGCCTTGAGGCATGTAAGTGTATGTACCAATAATTAAATTTAATTGGCTTGAACCAAGGAATTCGAGATCTGCAGTTTTATTAGCGAACCACTAAGCCAGTGAGGCAAACCGATGATACAAGCTGTAGAAGTAAAGTTAAGTAAAGTCTGTAAATGTCTCACTGCTGGGCTAGGGCCGCCTTCTTGAGAATGTACCCTAATCCACCGCATTAAAGTGTTGGTAGACCAGATTTTCTTCGTGGTAGATAACTTATATTGGCGAACACAAGATCTTTTATAAACAACAACAAAAGAGCACCGAGTTTAAACTCGGAATCATCGGTTAAATTAATCTCTTTTAATGATTACGCCATTGCTTTACGGCTATAAACTGAATAACAAATAATTTTGCGAAAAACACATTAAAGTCGATTGTATTTTGATTAATAACTATTGCAAATAGGTCGAGCTGAAGTTTAGTGAATTAAGCATCTGAGCTAATCAATTTAGAAGTAAACTATATTGTATATAATGCAGCGGCCATCAACTCAAAGCAATAACACGACCATATTGAGACAGACATCTTAAAGATATACAATGGAAACTTTATACTCTTACAAATACATTGCCGCTTTACTTCAGGTACGATTTGCAATTTGTCTACAAAACCAGCATTGGATGGATAATATGATAGTCAGAGTTAGATTCGAGATTATAATTTCATTGTTAATGAAATACAGTAGCGAGTTGAAATCTGATTTAATCCTTATATAATAGATGTAACGTGATACCTTATGCTGAAACATTTTGGACCTTAAGGTCGAGTAATTAATTTTAAATTTAAAGTATAGTTGTACATATAAAAGACGCGCTTAATATATTGAATATAGTACTTATTTTTTTTATTCCAATAATACTGAGGTATTTCGATCTATCAATGATATCATAAATAGTCTTGATCTATACTTATATAGAAACGTTATTGCGATCGAGAAATGTGCTCCTACCGTCATACAGTTCACCTAGTACGGAGGGTATTCTTCGAACTTGAGTTGCTTAGCATTGCTTTATTTAAATTACATTATATTTTTAATAACTTAGAGTTACATTTTCTATGTAAAATGATTGTTATATGTATTTATTGTAAATAGAAGCACTAAGCTAAGTTGTTAATGGGTTAAATAAATAAATAAATAAAAAAAAGAAAAAATCACCAAATATCTGGACGTAGCTTTATAAAATGTGGAGCTATTCTGCAGAGCAAACTCGAAATGTATTTATAGAGCACGAAGTTAATTCTTGCAGATGAGTATAATTGATTTATAATAAACTGAGAGGCGAGATGGCCCGTGGTTCGAACGCGTGCATCTTAACCGATGATTGCGAGTACAAACCCAGGTGAGCACCAATAAATTTTCATGTGCTTAATTTTTATTTGTAATTCTGCTCGTGCTCGGCGGTGAAGGAAAACATCTCGAGGAAACCTGCACGTATTTAATTTCAATGAAATAGCCAAAAATTTATCTACCGACCCGCCTTGGAGCCCCAATAATGGAATAAGCTCCAAGCCGTCTCCTCAAAAGGGAGAGAAGGCCTTCGTTTAGCAGTGGGACGTATATAGGCTGTTACTTTACTTGTTTGTATAAAAAACGTGTCGTCGCTCGCTAGTTAGGGACTGGTCGTCAGGTTTAATCCATAAAAAAGTACCACATGCCTTTCCTTGGAGTCCAACTTGCTTTATATCAAAGTTCATTTGGTTTAGTGGCTAGACCGTGAAAGAGCATCAAACATACGAATTAATTTTGCATCTGAATATAAAATTTGAAGTATTTCCCAAGAGTAGGACTAAGTAGTCATTAGAAGAATCTATAAATAGTTCCATTCATTCGTTTTTTTTTTTTACTTTACTAATTTTGGTAAAACCTATTTTAATTATTATTTTCAATAAAGTATTATAAACTTCAAGCACTTAAAGAACTTTTAAATAGCAATCATAACAAAAACAAAGTCCGACTTCGTTAGAGGAAACTTCGTCTCAATATTTCTCTGAACTCAGACGAGAGTAATCTCCGAACAAAATAAGTTTCTAGTTGACTCATCTCTCTGTTGTTCACTAATAATGGACATTTTGTTTATTGTGGGCCGCTCTTATTATTAGGGTTCCCTAAAGGATAAGGGTTATCCATCTGCTGATTTTCTGTGCCTATAAATTTAAAATTTACTGGTATCATAGAAGTTCAACAAAATTTATTTGGTGTCAAAAAGCAAAACTTGGTTTTGTTGTATTCCAGCTTGAAAGATAAGTGAGCCAGTGTACAGGCACAACAGACGTAACATCTTAGTTCCCAAGGTTGGTGGCGCATTGGTAATACGAGGAATGATACCAATTTATATGGTATCATTCCATATATCAAGTGGTCTATTTGCCAGCCCAGTATTTGCCCAATATATTGATATATGCAATAGTGAGTAAAATAATACGTACGTCATTTTTCAGCCTTTAGCAATAGCAAGAGGAGTAAATATAAAATAATATAGTTTGACCTTGACATGGCCTAATTACTCGAGCTCATAAATAATCTATGGTAATTTATAATGTAAAAAGTCGCAGGTACGATCCTGACCGTTGGGTCTATTGTCATTCCCACTCAGCACTAGCTTTAAGGTCAATTGGAGCAGGTAAATATTAATAAAAGTAAGTCCTAAAAAGGATGTATCGCAAATATTCTATAAAAAAATCACATTTAAAAAACTTGAAAAATGGGAAATATATTCAAGCATCGTTCCCTTTTGGTAGATCTATGAGCTATTTACATACCTATAAAATGTAATATATAAATATGTATATGGAACCCTCGGTCCACGAGTCCGACTCGCACTTTATTAGGTATGTAGGTGAATTATTATTGTGTTTATAATTAGTTTATTAATTTATCATATTTATTTATTACAATATACAATTACACAAATACAATATAATATTATATTTAATATTTATTTATTTTTTATGTAATAATATAATATACATACACAATATAAACTGACATATTTATTTTCATAGCAATCCATACTAATATTATATATGCGAAAGTAACTCTGTCTGTCTGTCTGTCTCGCTTTCACGCCAAAACTACTGGACCGATTTAAATGAAATTTGGTACACAAATTGTCTAGAGCCTGAGAAAGGACATAGGATATTTTTTATTTGGAAAAAAGTGCTGTAAAGGGTTGAAAAGGGGGGTGAAAGGTAGTAAGTTGTTGAAACTATTGTCATTTTTAGAACTAGAAGCATAAAGCTTATATTTTATGCTGTACACTTAAAAACTAACCGTGGAAGTCCGTCATTTTGAAGTTAGAAGCTCGAAATTTTATTTTTGGGCTACCGATTAAAAATGAGTTGATACGTATTTAAACGTTTCTGGATATTCTACCCTAAGGGCTGAAATACACATCGATGTGGTATACACAGAGGTTTTACATTAACGTAATATTTTAAGTTAATTTGTAAATATATTCATATCCTACGCGAGCAAAGCCGCGGGTAACAGCTAGTTTCTTATAAGTGGAAAAGAGTTTTTATAAATAAGGATATACTCATATTAACCAAGAACTGTGTGTAGTGCATAATATAACAGAACTATTAGCGAATTGCATGGAATATGTAAACATAAGATTTGTTTAATCCTTATGCCATTGGAATAGGACGTACTTACAGGATATCACCGCTGATAGTAATGACAACTGACAGCTGTGTTCAGGTTTAATTGAATTCGATCTTTGAATCAACATGTATGGATTAAAATGAAACATTCTTCTCAAAGGATACGAGTATAATGTTAGTTCTAGTTAAACTCCTAATTAGTCATCTCGTTCCTCGCGGAGATGAAAGGAAATTTATTTGGAAGTCTATTGAGCGTGCTGCGTACTCGCCGTTTATATCGTAAGATATTTATAAATATGTTACAATATATTTCGGTCCTAGATTATTATAAAGATATATTAACAGTTATTCTTAAATATTGTTGTTTAGTCATTTTACTGCTACTTACGTATTGCATACGACTAGTCCTTAAAGGGCTTTTTGCAAGCCCGGTTGTGTTGGGGGCGCATCGTTGACATGAGGAATGACTATTATTTCGAACAGTACCAGTGTCTATGGGCAGCGTTGATCATTACCATAAAGTAGTCCATCTGCCCGTCCACCTACCTGAATTACATAAAACTCTTCTCTTCTCCAAAATAATATTTGATCTGGATCCAATTATCCTGTCATTTGCAATGATCCGATTTGTCTAATTCTTCTACGGCATGTACATCTATTATAATTCTCCATATTTTAATATACAATTTCAGAATATTTATGATGTTTTATGTTATGTAATACATAAAATAAATAAAGTGATTCTTGTCGGGCGTTATAAACGGTACCAGCATGAGCAACTGAATAATTTATCCGGGACTGACGGAAGCAGAGATTTGAGTCATGCACTGTTTTACAGCTCGCTCAGTTATAATTCAGAGGGAAGGGGGGAGGGGTACGGCTAGTTTGTCACGAGATTAAAACTTAATTATTTATTATCAACTTTTGCTGGAGTCAGCTTTGTTCTGAATAAGGGAATTCGAGATAATTAATAAAGGTATAAGATGAAGGATTGTATTTCCAAAGAAAAATATTTTAAATGAGACAGTCCGATGGAAACTATTCGTGAATCAAACTTGGTAACTTGATTTAATACAGAAAAATACGCGAAGAAACTGCATATATGTACAGTTATATGACCTAAATAAATATCTCAAACATAATATGACATTTGTAAAACATTGTTTTTTTTAAATATAAAACTGGTTTAGAGGTGGGTATTTTCACCTGATTGCCTTAAGAAATATTAGCCAATCGTCACCTCGCCAATGCAAAACCATCCTTGATTACTAAGATATTAAGTCCATTGTGCAAGTACCTGGCTGACTCATCTTTCAAATCGGAACACAACAATACTAAATATTGTTGTTTGGCGGCAGAATGTGTGACGAGTAAGTGATACCTATACGGGCTAAAGAAAGGCTACCATCAACTATATTTAAATCCTGAACTTAATTTCCTTTCGAGGTTATCATTTTATAAATAAATATTGGACAACATCACATACATTACTCTGATACCAATGTAAGTAGCTAAAGAAAAAAAAATTGTGTAATGGAAAATCAGAGGTAACGACGGTACCAGAAAAACCCAGACCCAAGACAACATAGAAAAATAATGAATTTTTCTACATCGACTCGGCCGGAAATCGAACTTAGGACCTCGGCATGGCGTACCCATGAAAACCGGTGTACACACTACTGATCACGAAGGTCGTCATATATAAAATTTATTGTAACCTAGGTGGAATAACCAGTGGACAATCAAGGCGCTTCTAACGATACTTAATTTAAAAATAATAATCAGCAATATAGAAGATATGATAAAAAAGAGTAACTACTGAGTATCTTGCCGGTTCTTCTCGGTAAAATCTGCATTCCGAACCGTTGCTTCACTTATACTTAAATAGTTTGTTAAATGACGATTCAAAAGTGCTTGTAAAAAGTATATTTTGATTTTGATTTTAAGTGAAGCAGATGATCATACGTCCACACAAACGGGATTTAATCATAACTCTTGACTGCCTCGTTGGTCTAGTGGCTAGATATAATGCCGTAGATCCCGAGGTCCTAGGCTCAAACCCGAAGTTGAAACAATAAAAAGTTATTGGTTTTCCTATCGGACTAATCTCAGTTACAGCCCGTATTCTGAAACTTGAAACTCCCGTGCCTTGGGAAGCACGTAAAACCGTTGATCATTTATCTGAACTCTTTATGATTGTGTAATAATGTATCTCAAATTCAATTAATTAATTAATTAAGCGAATTAAATAATTTAACGAATCGAATTATGAGAGTGAGTGAACAGAGAGTGCATCTGCGCTTGCGCACAAACTTGTGGTAAATAGGTCCTGCGAAGCTGGTTGGTCTCCTTTCAGATCGGTCAGATTGACCTCATCAATCATAATCCTCGTTTTTGCTTCGTAGTAGTAAAAATACTAAAGCGCTAAATTCTTCAACGTCGCGTCAAGTTAAGTATTGAAAGAAAAATATATGATTAAATCTATGTCTCAAGAGAAATTTTGGGATACATTTATCAACCAATATGAAGGGAAGGATTAAATCATTTGGATTTAATAAATAATGAAACTCCAAACAAACTCCAAGTATTCGTAATATATCTATTTCTATAGTATTTTTTGTTTAAGGTCGATGGGCACAAAAGCTCATTGACCTCGCAATCGTACGACCTACCCTGGCTCCAAACAGGAAAACACTCCGAAAAACATATTCACAGATTTTTTCTTAGAATTGCTTAAGACTATGGCAAGGACAATTTTCCTTAACATTAATTTTGTATAACTTTACACAATAAAAGTATTAATTTCGAAATTAATAGTATACAAATTAAGTCTAAGGGTAACTGTGGCAATAATAGCCGTAGTAAACGAGGTTACCTATAAGTAAACAATTGCTGATGTATAACTCAAATAGCATTATCTTGAGTATAACCTTACTATTATATTTGACATTGTATTTACTTGTCTATATCAGCAACGCTGTGTATAAGGACAATCAAACATTCTCTCAATAACATATATATGATATAGGTAGGCGGACGAACAAATGGACCACCTGATCGTAAAAGGTCACCACCGCCCATAGACAATGGCGCTGTAAGAAATATTAACCATGCCTTACATCATTAATGCACCACCAATTTTGGGAACTAAGATGTTACATCCCTTGTGCCTGTAGCTACACTGGCTCAGTCACACAAACCGGAATACAACAATACCGCGTACTGCTGTTTAGCGAATATTTGATGAGTGGGTGGTATCTACCCAGACGGTGGTATCTGCCCAAAACCCTTCAACCAAGGAAATATATAGACTTCAAAAATATTTATATATTTTATAATAACTCTGGACTTTAAGATTTTCAAATGCAAAACGATTCACTAGGAAGATGTTATCCGTAACACAAGCTAATAAAGAATAATTTCACCTTTCGTTTTTTTGTTATAATACAAAGACTAACTGCATCTCTGTATCTCGAAATACAATTGATACAAATTTCATAAATGTTGGCTAGCCATCGAGGCGTGAAAACCGGACAAAAGAAACAAACAAACACGTTTGAATGAACAATTGAATGAGAAATATTTATTCAGGAGAAAAAATACACAAACATTCACGAAAATATACATATGAACGTGATGGGTTAATAGACAAAAAACCTCCACCTGGGCCTCTAGAAAGTGCAGTTGATGTTCCTGCCACATTTATTATTGGAACTGTAATAAAATAAATCCCATTTTTACCTTAAAAGTAATAATTATTTTTATTGGGCGGGTGCAACATACTCAAACAGCCTTGCCCAAAGTTCTACTACCGACTAATATATGGGATGTTAAAGCGGATTAAAAAAAATCAAAGCTCATATCAAAAAACATTGATAAATAAGGCACATTACTTAATACAAGATTATATTAAAGATTAAAAAGCGTGGATTTCGTATTTATTGACTTTTAGGCAGGATATACAAAAATAATTGTTCTCTACTGATATACTCTGTGATTAAAATTGTGGAAGAGTAAGTCCTGGGTTTTTTGTCGGTTCTTCTCTGTAGAATCTACTTTTCGAACCGGATGTTCGATGTTACACTGTTGAATTAAATTTAAAACTGGTAGTTTTAAATTTAATTCAACAGTGTAACATGACGATTCAAAAGTGCTTCTATGAGCCTATTTGAATAAAGAATATTTTGATTTCGATGGAACTTCTCCGTGTAACTGTTAAGTAAACGTCGAAACCCATGAACACCTATAATGCCAAGTATTTGACTTTTTAAATTTCGAATTGAAATTCAATCGTTCTAAAAAATAACGTTCCACGTCAAACTCGTGGCTGTATTGCGAACCGTTTATTTCTGTCTCTCGTGATTTAATAATATACTAACAGAGGATGGTTTGGAATAATTATTGTATTTAAGGTCAGTTTTAAATTTTTTATACAATCGGTAGGCCTGACAAATGATCCTCTTAATCGTGAGTGGTCACCATCGTTCAGAAACATTGGCGCTGTAGGCAATATTAAGCATTTCATTCATTTTTAATACACTACCTTGGGAACTAAGATGTTATGTCCCTTGTGCCTGTAAGTTAATCTGGCTTAGCTTTCAAACCAGAAGACTGCATTACAACACTACAATAAGTATTGCTGTTCAACGTTAGAATATATCATAAGTGAGTAGTACCTGTTTTGTTTACTGTTTTTTGGTATAGTTAAGCGGACGAGCAAATGGGTTACTTGATGGTAAGTGGTCACCACCGCCTATAGAGAATAGTGTTGTAAGAAATATTAACCATTCCTTATATCGCCAATGCGCCACCAACCTTGGGAACTAAAATGATATGTCCCTTGTGCCTGTAGTTACACTGGCTCACTCACCCTTCAAACCGGAACACAACTATGCTGGGTACTGCTGTTTGGCTGAATACCTGATGGTAACTACCAAGACAGGCTTGCCCAAAGCCCTTCAAACAAGCAAATATATAGACTTATCAAATATTTATTTATATGCTTAATAATAACTTAGAACTTTAAGGTTTTCAAATGCAAAACGATTCACTAGGAAAATGCTATTAGTGTTCCCGTATCGAGAAAAAACGAAACGTATACCCTCCAAAACATCAAAAGACTTTTCCAAATCCATATATGATGAAATTTTGAATGTAATGAACATTTCATTGAGAAAATTGTCAGATAATTGTCAGTCCATGCCCTTTCGAAGCGAACACTATCCAAACTGTTGATGACATCTTTCTGATCTGTTTTGACTACGTCGGACGTTCTCAAGGAAGTCTATTCAACTATGTAGGAAAAAAAAATGTATAATTGGGCGTGGAAAAACAAGTGCACTCTCTTTTGACACTATTATCTCAAATCGGAGACGACTATGACAGGGGCTCGTTGTACCAACTCGCTGTGCCTGAAGTCATCGATCATTTACGTGCTTTCTAAGACATGGATGTGTCTCCGCTGCCAAATTCCAAACTCCAAATCACTACTGAAAACTTCTAAAAGTAGAAGCAAAATTTTTTTTTTGGCTCTTTTTGAAGCCATTGTCTTGTGATCAGTATTTGAAGCTCGTCACTAAATCAACGAAGTGTTCAGTGTATATTAGGTTAGTTTGTTTATAGGTACATCTGCTTGCCTGAAGTTTGCAAAATGTCTACTTAAAATGTATCATAATCCAATCTGTGCTCGTTATACAGCGTGTTTCAATATGAACACACCTCAAGTATTCTTGAATTAGTTCCGTAAATGTTTGATAGAGTTTTGTTCCTGCATGTCTAACATGTCTCTGGGGGGAGAAGTTTAAAATTAACTCCTGACGTTGAACTTTGTTTGTTCCAGCCTATAATATGTACAGTATAATATGTTGATTTATACGTGGATATATTTAAAACTATTCATTAGGGTTCGAACTTCTTAAACGGGATACATTTTTCAACTGATTTAAAAATTGCGCGTGCAGTACCATACCTTGATACAAGTAAAAGTTTTAAAATATAGCTTTAAATATGCTCTTTTTCTTGAACATGCGATGATATATAATTATGTATATGTTTAACCCCGTTGACTTTCTTTCGCCGGTTCTTCTCAGGTCCGAGGTGTTAATTTCCGAACTGGTGGTACATTTTTGACTATCAATAAGCAAATGTAATCATTTCTATATTGAATAAAGATTTTTTATTTTGTCTTTGACTTTAATTAATTTAAAAAAGGACGAGGTTTTACTTGATATATTTATGTATTATGGAGCTGTGGTCACGACTCATTAAGATATTATGACGAATAAAATAAAATCTATTGCTAGCACCGCTCACGCGCTTCCCTGTGCTCGTGAACACTGGCTCATATTTTAAAAATGGAAACACAACAATACGAGTATTTTTCAATTAATCACTCACTAGTATTACTTTGTTTTACAATCTCGGTAAACCAGCAAGTAATCGCTAATTAGCGCTGCAATCGCTTTTATGTCAATATCGGTTTCATTTTTTTGAGTTGATGAGTTCGGGTTCAAACCCAGACGACCACCACTGAATTTTCATGTGCCTAATTTGCGTTTATAATTAATCTCGTGCTCAGCGGTGAAGGAATACATCGTGAGGAAACCTGCATGTGTCTAATTTCAACGAAATTTTGCCACATGTGTATTCCACCAAACCGCATTGGAGCAGCTTGGTAGAATATGCTCCAAACCTTCTCCTCAAAGGGAAAGGAGACCTTAGCCCAGCAGTGGGAAATTTACAGACTGTTAATGTAATGTTAAAAATTACATTAAATTACCAAGACCGTTTGAAGTGACTTCATATTGACGTACATAACAACAAATTCACTATTTATCGTAACATTGAAAAATATGGAACACGATACATAAACACGCGGGTAGCGTCATAGCGTTCACAGCTGAACGAAATAGAGTGCTTGAGCTCTTAACGTCGTACGATATATTTAGATCTGTTCATTCACGAAGGCTTGTCACTCGTTAAATTATCGAGTGCTTTAACAAATATCGTCTCATTAACAAATAAAGTCTAAGTGTATAATTTTTAAACATATATTTATTTATTTATACTTTATTGCACCCAAACTTAAAACTAAAAATTACAATATTGAAACAAAAAAGTTGCATGAGGTGCAACAGGCGGCCTTATCGCTCAGCAGCGATCTCTTCCAGGCAACCTTTGGGCAGAGGATCATAATATTTACACAACATATATTTAGTTTATATTATATATCAATAGATGTCGTGGTTCATTTTATTCGTGTTTCTGAATCACGCTATCCTTTGTCAAAGGAAATTATATAAGACTAGGAATACAAGTTAATAAACTGTCTTTGTCTCGGGTACGAGTCGTGTTTTATTCACTAAGTTAGCTGTAATTATTTTAATATACTGATTTGAATCTTGTCAGTTCTTCTCGGTAGAATATACATTCCGAACAGGTAGTAGCTCACGTTTACTATTCTGTAAAAAGACGATTCAAAAGTGCTCGTAAAAGCCTACTTTAATAAAGTATGTATGATTTGATTTGGCTACAAAAAATCAGTTCAGAGATATATTTATAATTATTCTGATTTCTAGAGGTTATTTGTTCTTTGAATACAACAGCACAGCAGAAACAGCGAACGCTGGCTAAGTTAAATTTATTCCATAACGTAACGCAGTCGTAACGTGTAAACGCCATCGTTTTGAATATTACAGTAGGAAATATATACGTAGCTCGTGAAATCTGAGATATTTACCAATTTCGAGTAACTCCATACTTTACTTGGAAAATATCAAATGTATTCAATTATAATGGCTTTTAAAATTACAAAAAAATATATAGTTTTGTGTGTCTAAAATTTCGGTAACGCACCCGGAAGTCCCCGGTATTGCAAATGTTCATTGGCGGTGGCAGTCACTTTCAATCTGATGAGCTTCTACGGTTGCCAAATATAATTTAAAAAAATTTATTCCACTGAAATTAACCAGCTGTATCGTTTATAATATTATAGTATCGCGTTTGTAATTCGTTAACGAATGACGTCGTAAAAAATATGATATTTGAGTGCACTGCAACAGCGCTGTTCTAAGAAATATTTTCGAATCTCACAGCAAAATGCGATCGAGAAATATTAGAAAGTGAAACTTGCTATAATAATTATATAATTTAATATATATGCTTCAAAACAGAACATTACCGTAAGTCGGTTTTCAATTTCACGAGCTCACTGAATAGCTCTGCAGTAATATTTACGTAATAAGATTTCGCATTTGCTCGTAAGTTAAGGTAGCGTTACTAAGGGAATATTCATTTGTTTTACACTGAACGACTCTGATAGGTACCATTGGTTTTCATTAATTAAATCTAATATATAATTACGAGTTTCTGCTTCGTTTCATTCGTCGTCGTGTAATGACGGGTGTTAGGTTAGTGTCCTTTTCGGTTAGGTCGTGACTCTGGGGCCGTGGACAAGTGAGGTGATGCCTCACGTGTCCTGTTTTAGACGACACTTAAGAAGAAGGTTTCCCCCAGGGACCCGGGTACCGTTCGGACAAGGTATTCGTTTCAATAATAAAACTCCGCAGATATTTTTAACTTTACCGATTCATCAATACAAATTATTTGTTAAAAAAAAAACATTATATTTTATTCAACGCGAGGTTATCTAGATGATAAAAATGATCAAAGCGTGGAGCTAATACTTGTTCGAGCACTATATCTAATATAAATTGAAATGTTTATAACCGACGTAAAGTTGTAATCAAATATTTAAAAAGAGTAACTACTGAGTTTCTTAACAGTTCTTCTCGGTAGAATCTACATTCTGGACCAGTGGTAACTTTACTTTTAAACAGTAAAATGGCGGTTGAAACGTGACTTTAAAAGCCCAGCTGAAAAATGTATATATTTCATTTCATATAAATGAATTGAATTCCATTGCTGAAAAAATCGCTTTTTGGTACCTTTGAAAACATGTATCCAAAATTAAACAATGATCGGTTTAGTAGTCAAGACGTAAAAGCGTAACAAACAAAAACATAAACCAACTCTGCATATATAATATTAGATGGCAACATGTTATGCAAAATAGTAAATACTAAATATATTACTATAATGTGTACAAAGGCTACAAACGCCATCGGAAGTTATTCGGAGAAGATGGGAGACTTGACTGGATCTAGTAGGTGTATAATTGGGAGCTACTGTACATTGTGGAGGAGGCCAACGCCTCGCAGTGGACTAAAAAAAAAATATACTTTATTCGTTTGTTAAATAACGATTCAAAAGTGCTTGTAAAAGCCTACTTGTATAAAGTATATTTAGATGTTGATTACAAGCCGCAAGCTGTCTAAGGTAGAATTTCATTTCATACCCTTCTCACGATGATTTCCATCGTCGCGGCGCTGAAGATGGACAATAAACAGAAATGAAATAATTATTTACGAATTCGAACACGCAATAGTTAGTTAAGATTTACCGGTTCCAGCTAGTGGACTATCTTAGCCACAATCTCAAATCAATCCGAATATAACTTACAATAGTTACGCAATAAATTACGCAAATATAAAACAATTGTTCTACTTATTAATTCCCTTTTATATAAAACAAAGAAAGAACATTATTTAAGTTAAAATAACTCGAACTTGTTGAGAAATTTGTGCAAGAAGTGGAGACTATAATAGCCCGAGGATACAAAATGAAATCAGTTAATTCAAATGGCTAGATTTTATTCCACACAGCGACCAGAGGCTTAAATTTATTTTAATATTATTATAGTGCCATATTACCCGTGATAGAGATTTCATTTTGTTATATATTATAAATCCTGTTGAATGCCTCGTTTGTCTAGTGGCTGGCTATGAGGTCGTAAGGTCCTGTGTTGATATCCAATGAATTATTTATAGAACCCTGCATTCTGGAAATTGGGAGTGTTTACAATTCTGTTCCTCGGAAAGCACGTTGGTCCGGTCCTGCGTTTAAAGTCTTTCCGGAAGTGTTACAGTTGCCATCCCATCGGATTATGACAGTAAGAGAAAAGTGTGCTTGATTTTGCGCACATACTTATGAGAATTCTAATTTTCTCGAGAATAACGGAGGCCGAATCAATCAGGAGGATATCATAACCATATTATAAAACTATAGTACCTACTACTTACTGCTTTGAGGATAAATCACTAGGGTAATTATTATTATTTGCGTTACATAGTTTACTTGGTTAGGTTAAACGTGGCGAGCCTAGAGCGCTAAGTTGTGTCTGTGACTGTAGAGGAGATTTTTTCTTTTTGTTTTGTTCAAAATTCTGATATAAAGTTCAAATCGGTCCAAGCGTCAATAGAGCCACGTAGCGATGTAAGCCGCAGATTCAATTTCAAACCCCTTGGGATATTGTCGGCCCCGCTCCTAGCACAAGCATTAATCTTAATTGGAGGGGTAAGTAGTAATATTAGTAAATCCTTAAAAAGGGGTTTTCCTACTATTCTTTAAAAAAAAATACCCAGACATGTGAAGAATCAGCGAAAGAAATTCAACGTTTTGTTTTTTGTCAATTTTTATAATTATTTACAATATTTAATGGAGAAAATAGCATAGATATTCTGTCCATTCAGAATGAGGTTTGAACCTTATTTTACATCACGGGATACACAAGTAGCAGAATTTCATTGAAATTAGACACATGCAGTTTTACTTAAGATGTTTTCCTTCTCCACCGAGCACGTGATTTATAAACACGAATTAAGCACATACAAATTCAGTAGTGCCTGCTTGTAGGTTTTCTATCATCTATGAACTTATTAATCAGCCTTTTGATCATATATAACATAGACAGTTTGGTTAGTCTTGGTGGTAGGGCTTTATGCAAGCCCGTCTAGGTAGGTACTACCATCAGATATTCTACCGCCGAACAGCAGTACTCAGTATTGTTGTGTTCCGATTTGAAGGGTGAGTGAGGCAGTGTAACTACAGGTACAAGGGAAATAACATCTTAGTCCCCATGGTTGGTGGTGCATTGGCGACATTTCTTACAGTGCCATTGTCTATGGACGGTGGTGACCACTTACCATCAGGTGGCCCATTTGTTCGTCCGCCAACTTATATCATAATAAAAAGACAGGCTGAGTTACTTTTGCATTAATAGTAATACATTAAATGTATAAAATGATGAATAAATGATGAAATGTATAAATAAATAAATAAATAAATCCTAAAGCAGATTATCAAATACCTAAATTATATCAAGAATTGTAAATAAAATTCAATCAATGAAACTTCATCTCAATCAAATTAAGCAATTGCAAAACTAATGGAATTCGAGATTAATTAATGGCTTTCTTTTATTTTGGTGGCGCATTAGTGATGTAAGAAATAGTTAATATTTCTTACAGTACCATTGTCATTGGGCAGTGGTGATCACTCACTACCTAAGTAGATCAGGTCACCTTTGCTCGTCTGTCATAACATAAAAAATATGGTCTTGACGACGTTCAATGAAAAGATGAATGGATTTTGTGAAAGATGATATGGCTGGAAAGAATGTTACTTGTGACATGACGTCAGATAGAGAATGGAAGAAGAAGACATGCTGCGCCGACCCCAAGTAAATTGGGATAAGGGCAGGAGGATGCTGATGAAATGTTTTTTTTACAATCAAGAGTTAAAATGTGTTAGCAATTTTCAGACCTTATTTCCTTACAAAATTCTTAAAAAAGCCTTATTTCCATGACAAAACAAAATCAGTTAGCACTTGTACGATTCCAACGAATCCAGGTCACAGCGGCACCAAATACAATAGAGTCATTATTTTTCGCGTCTCGACTGACTTAATTAAACAATAACACAAAGCCAGCAATTAGTGAGTACGCAAATGAGCTCGGCACAAGGAAAGGTACTTGTTAGTGTTGTTAGCGAGATGTAGACACACAGCCGTGAATTGTTCTGCATGCTGAGAACGCTGGATGGATAGACCTTTATGCCCTTTTGCTAAAGAAGACGCTGCAAGCTTTAAATATTTGTATGGAATGATTTATATTTGTTGAGCGATGAGCGTAAAATGTCAAGGTCAAATTTTAATACGATGTCTCTGTGTTTAACGTTTTTAAATTGTATATTTCTGAAGTAAATTTTTCGTCCGTCTCGCGCCTGTACCTGGTAAAGTTAAAGTTGAATTTTTTTCGACGTAAAGAATAAAATTTTAACATTGAATTCCAGTGCAAATATCTTTTTGTAACGTTTTGAAATGAAACGTTTCCGTCGAGAATGTTTACATCAAGTCCTTACTGAGCTGGACTGATTTGACTCTAATAGACAAGTTATTGCTACTTGCTATCTGCAAGCAGTTGAATTTTGAGCCTTTTTGACAAAATGTTATACTCAGCATCTTAACCGAGTATCACGCATCCATCATTCATGCAATAAATATTAAATCTCTTCTAGGAACCATCATCTTAGGACATCTAGAAACAAAGATATTTTAACATTTCGATCCAACTATCAATGGAAGAGCGTGATGGGATAAACTCCAAACCCTCCTTCACAGATAAAGAAGCCTTCATCCAATAATGGAATATAAATCGAGGAGCTATTATCACAGACTTCTTAAATCATACCTTAAATGTAAATTCGTCCCAAGTCATTTCACTGCTTAAATATCTATGAAGCGTAGCTGAGGCACATCCGTCCAAAAATTCGAAGTGATTACAACATTTTGCATAATATTCTCATTTGAAGTGTGATTGAGTTAATATAATTAAAATCACAAAAGACGTAACAATTACGGGGAATGGCTTTTCATTTCTCACAATACTGATGTAGATAATCTTACCACAGCTGGCCCAGTTTGTGGTTTTTCTACTATGATCTAAACAAAGGATATCACCCCTTAATAAGTTCGTTCTCTATTATAGGTAATGAAAAAACAAAAGGCATTGCATCCAATGTAATTTACTCTGTGGCTTAACAAACAAATAAAAAAATATATGTAAAGATAAATCAGAAAACAACGAACTTTTGTTTATTTATTCCATACAAATTGTAAGCTTAGTTACATTTAGGTTTGCGTTTGCTTTCAATTAAAATAAATATAATGATGTCTGGTTACTTTTACACGTGAAATCTATACTAATATTATAAATGCGAAAGGAACGCTGTATGTCTGTCTGTCGTTTGGTATGTCACGATCAAATCACTCATCACAACCGAGTTTGATATTTTTTTTATGAAGCAACTTAGTTTTCAAGGGAGGACATAGGCTACTTTTTGTGTCTAGCACCTGAGGCCCAATTTAATAAACGCAAGCGGAACCGCGGCGATAGCTATCATTAGCTAATATAAATACAATGCTGGTGACTGACCTAAAATATGATTCAATTGTTATATCCTTAAAATATGTTTTCATGCACAGGATACTTATTGAATAAGGATGTTTGAATTTGAATAAGACCACTTAGTGACAGGCGTCCAATCGTCATAAGGTATTCTACCAACTAATAATATTGGATGATTGCTACTTGAATGTGAACAGACTGTGTATATCCCACTGTTGGGCACAGACCTCATCTTCTCTTGAGTAAGCTTTGAATTTATTCCAGCACGTTGCTACAATTTGGGTTGGCGCTAGTTTCCTGATAATATTTTCTTCCATTGTCGAGCTCGAGATGGATTTTAAAATCAAATGAAGCACGTAAAAAGTCAGTGTATCATTGTAAAGTGCAATATTCTGTTAAGATTAATTTGTTTTAGTCAACGGGCTACATCGAGTGCGTCTCTGCTCTGTGGTAAATTTACTAATGTTAAGTGTATCTCACCCAAACTGCAGATTATCTTAAGTTCACAACTGTTAAATATATTTTGTATGGAAATGGTAGACGTAAAAGTATGCCATCTGGTGCTAAATAGTCATAACTGCCAGACATCAGCGCTAAGCAATATTAATGTGTCTTTGTAGTTACACTTGACCTTTCACTCCGGAACACAACAATACTGAGTATACCTAACGGCGGTAGAATATACGGTGAGTGGGAGGCACCTACCGGGCACAAAGCCCTCCCACCAAGTAGTGTTTTATTATTCAATAAACTCTATCGTATGTAAAATTTTGTGCAAAATAAATGAACCTGTTGATTAAGTTAGCTGGAAATAGTTTCATAATTATTCTCTGTGAACAATGCGTGTATATTTTGAATAATTAATAACATAGCCCACGGTGCAGCTGATCGAATAATTTATGTTTGTATGTTTTATCTAGGTTACTTTTATATATATATTTAAAATTATTTTGCAGGAAACTGTTGTATCTATATTTTTATATTTGCAATGGTGAGTTAACTTTAGTGTATAGAAAATTTTACTAATAGGACTCAGGACTGACACTAGAACAGTGTTTGTTTTTGGATCTGCTGTATGATGCCCTCCTAAAGTATCTCGATCACGTCGCCATTTTTAAGAGAGACTGCGCAGAACAAATTACAGGGTGCAAGCATGCACGCAAACAGACTCCCTCCCGGATTGTACTTCGTGAAATCTCTCAAAAAAGCATCGACTTCAAGTCTTATGGCGTACAGAATATCATTTTGTGTCAGTTTGTGTTTGTTAGCGTGTTATGACGTCACTCGTTTTGGCTCGTTACGATTTGTGACAGTTGACGTTGTTAATCAGGGCTCAGTTGTCACGGTCGGAAGTTGAGTAAATACCAAATTAAATTTTCAATTCAATTGATTTTTTTATTTGTAAAAAAGTATATTGTTTGTATAAATATTCAATAGTTTTAAATAAAGCTATCAAATGGAGAATGAATATTGTAAACAATACAAATAACAAACGAGGCAATTCTATGTATAAATTAAATCCACACAAATACTTCATTCCAGTAGTATCTTACAAGCACTATTGAATTTGAATTCTCTCTGATATAACTAACTAGAAGCTCAGTAATTAATATGTTTGTATTAATAATTAGATTAATATATATTAAAAATAAAGTATCTTACTTTTTTTGAAGGGCACAATGTTGCCAAAGACCTTGAAGTTGAATAACTTAAGAGCACACTTCATTTATACATAGCAGCTGCTCCTTTTCGAAAGTCAAAAACACATTATACAACGATACAAAACAACCAATCTCGTTGATCTAGGCTTCCTTATAAGGCTGCTGATCCTAAGGTTCAATCCTGGGATCGGCATAGTAATAGCTTGGTTTTTCTTCTAAGTAGCTCTTTAAGAAGTTGGAAGTATAGACACTCCTATGCTTCACACGTCATATAAAATCTTTGATTCTGCGCTTAAACTCTTCCTCATGATCATATCATCAATGCTGCTGGATTATCAGAAATACCTTCGGCCGGCTCAATAGAAAATGCACTTGTGTTAGCACTATATAATATTACTATATACTCTGAAGAATTCTTGCCACGGGCGAAATTTAGCAAAACGACATAATATATACAAATAGATTTCAAAGTATATGCTTACGGGCCGCTAGCGATGTAAAAAGTCGCAAGATCGATCCTGATCCCTTGGGCTATTCTCGTCCCCGCTCCTAACACAAGTGAAATGCTTAAAAGGAGGGGTAAATAGGGATATTAGTAATTCCTTAATTAATTGGGGGCATTGCTAATATTCTTTAAAAAAATCACATAAAAGACGTTTGCATCGCCATGTTACAGTATTGAATTAAAGGTAAAGCTATCACCGGTTCTTAAAGTGGATTAGAATCTAGAAGAGCCGACAAGAAACTCAGTAGTTACTTTTTTCCACCATTTTAATTACAGAGTTTATCTCATTAAAGTACAGATTACTTGGTGGTAGGGCTTTGTGCAAGCCCGCCTGGGTAGGTACCTCCCACTCATCAGATATTCTACCGCCAAACAACAGTACTCAGTATTGTTGTGTTCCGGTTTGAAGGGTGAGTTAGCCAATGTAACTACAGGCACAAGGGATATAACATCTTAGTTCCCGAGGTTGGTGGCGCATTGGTGATGTAAGGAATGGTTAATATTTCTTACAGTGCTATTGTCTATGGGCGGTAGTGACCACTTACCATCAGGTGGCCTATTTGTTCGTCCGGCTACCGATATCATAAAAAAAATATTACTGTTTCAAACACCCTTTTTAAAATAAGTATCATTATACGGACATCTCTAACTCAGCTGCTATGTGGGCTTCAAATAACTTTGTAGCTGAAGTTGGGAAATGAAAAAAGTTGCGAATAAATTAATTAGCTGCGGTGGAGTTGAGTTTGTGACTTTTATACGGCCTTGTACACACAGGAAACAAGCTATTGTAAGGCTTAATCTATTTGCTGTTTATAAATATAAGCATACGTTAAGTTAAGTTATTATTCTTCTGCAATGCCCCCGATTTTACGTGTTGTGTTTTAAGTAACAAAATAGTCTGGAGTTAATTGTAAGTTTAACTAAAACTACGCTGCCATAAATTTGAATGTAAAAAAAACTTAGTACAAGATTTAAAAAAAAATAATGTAGAGTATATTCCTAGGTTCAAACCTCGGGTTAGGCTGGTAAAAAGTTATCGAGTTGTATTTTCAATAGCAGCCCGGAGTCTGGGTGGTGACAACGCATACACTTCTGCGCCTCGGAGAGCACGTTGAATTTTATTTTGTGAGACGAAAAGACAAACAACAACTATGTTATATATGTTTTTATTATTCATCTTTTATATTTTTTCAACTCCGTTATATTTTAACGCCTTGTTTCTATAGCGACCGTCTTTTCTTTCTCTGTTATATCGGTTGCCATGGGCAACGATCTCTTTTGCATAACTCATGAGTAACGTTCGGAAAAGAATGAGTCGGCTATTCAATTCCAAGGCTTGGCTTGGCTCGGCTCGGCTCGGCTTAGCTCGGCTCGGCTTGGTTTAGCATATAGCGTTACATTTGCCATAATAATTTTTGGTCGTGTCCAGTTTGCCGTTCCATCGAATTACGAGAGCAAAGGAACGGAGAATCCACTTGCATTTGTCTACATGCTCGTGCACTATAATGTGATTGCGTTTGGTTGTTTTCTCTTAAGTAATCCTCAAGAGAAGTTTGCTAACTGCATAGCTGTAATCAATCATAACTATTAACAAATCTACACTAGTTTTTTTTTATAATATAGGTCGTCAGACGAGCAAATAGGCCAACTGATGGTAAGTATCCACTGCGCCGATGCGCCACCAACCTTGAGAACTAATGTGTTATGTCCTTTGTGCCTGTAGTTACACTCACTCACCCTTCAAACTGGAAGACAACAATGTTGAGTACTGTTGGTGATGGTGTATTGGGTGCCTAGATATGCTCCCTAAAAAAATTGCCAACCAATGAGACGTTTATGGACTTTGATTTTATAGTAATCTTGTGTGTCTTCGATGAGCCGAGATGGCCCAGTGGTTAGAACGCGTGCATCTTAACCGATGATTTCGGGTTCAAACCCAGGCAGGCACCACTGAATTTTCATGTGCTTAATTTGCTTGCAAACTTCAAGTTCAAACCCAGGCAGGCACCACTGAATTTTCATGTGCTTAATTTGCTTGCAAACTTCAAGTTCAAACCCAGGCAGGCACCACTGAATTTTCATGTGCTTAATTTGCGTTTATAATTCATCTCGTGCTCGGCGGTGAAGGAAAACATCGTGAGGAAACCTGCATGTGTCTAATTTCAACGAAATTCTGCCACATATGTATTCCACCAACCCGCATTGGAGCAGCGTGGTGGAATATGCTCCATACCTTCTCCTCAACGGGAGAGGAGGCCTTAGCCCAGCAGTGGGAAATTTACAGGCTGATTATGTTATGTGTCTTCGATGGTCGTCCTATTTATTAAATGTTACTCGCAATGTCTTCAAAATAATACTATATTAGGTCTAAGTCTTATATAAGTATTACGTTTTAAAATTCAAATATCACATTCTATAACTCATCACCCGTTATAATACACACAAAACTGGCCTTTATATTTATCGCTCATGTGGACGCAGCCTTAGACACTTAATCAGGATCCATTGAATTAATGTGATCGAAACAAATTGCTATAATCCGATCTAGTTTAGTTTATGTTGGCTGTAGCGCCTCGCTCGTGAATAGTGAGTGGATTTATTTGTATATTTGAATATGTATATTCATATTTTTACATAAATTGATAGTTAAACAAACGTTTTAAGTGATTACGAATTCACGCGTGATCTGTAACAACAAACTCGTACACGACGAAACACGATCGTGAAATGTTAGGAAGTGATATTATGTTACACTAGCGATTATACATACATTTAAATAATATTTGCAAAATAGCTTGTGACACCAGCTTAGCGATGCTGGAGAAAATACTGCTTACAAATATAACTAAATACATAAAAACTGCGAAATAAATGTATACTTTAAAAACAACATGTACATTGAACACGCCACTGAACGTGAAATATTAAATAAGAAATTATTAAATAATTAGATGATTACAAAAACGATTACATTATTTATTGAGTGTTTTAATGAATTCTGTAATAATAATAATTAGATTTAAATTATTTTTTAATTGTATTGATAACATTGATACTAAATAAGAGGGTACTTTGACTTTTCTGTTCAATATTGTGAATCATGTGATTTGTAGTGAGGCTTATACAAGTGATAGAAGCTCGGTACAGAACGACTTTACTCCTTACTCCTCCTGGAGCAGCTAGATGTTAACATTTAAGATACGATGAAATGATCGCCTCCAGGCTGCTTCAAATAACTAAAATATAATTATCATTGTACATAATAATGGTTAAAAAAAATATATATATATATATATCCCGCTGAGTTTCTTTCGCCGGTTCTTCTCAGGTCCGAGGTGCTAAATTCCGAACCGGTGGTAGATTTTTGACAATCAATAAGCAAGCGTAAACACTTCTATATTGAATAAAGATTTTTGACTTTGACTTTGACGATATAATTTTGTGATACAGTATAATTGTTATTGCTTGCTAAATTATTGAAGAAATATATGAATTGTGTTTTTTGCAATTATCAAGATACAAAGTTAGTATTAAGGTAATTGGTGTTACTGTAAATATTAATTGATACAATATTACGATTACTACAGCTATTATAATGGCTAAATAAATATTTGTGTTTCATATATAATCTTTTATTGTCTTATAACCTTAAAATATAATAAAATAATAAAGAAATAGAAATTATCTTAAAATATCCTGACATAATGTATTAAGTCTCTATAAAAAATCTAACAAGCGCATCATAAAATCTCTAAACAAAGTAAATTTCTTTAAGAAGTATAAATGGATTATTTAGGACACAGTCTGGTTTTAGGATAGGTTTGGCATAGTGCAGTAGCTGTAAAATACTGGTGGCCATGTCAAGCACTTTGGCAAATCATTTGCCAATCGAACTAAAACGTGTGAGGAGGGAAGGACCCCTGTGTTAGATACCCTATGTCCTTATATGTACCGTTGATATAAACTATGCAATATTGTACGTTACGGTGTAACAAATTCATTAACACATTTATAATATTTCGCATTAGCCCTTGTATCTGATGCTAAGATGTGGAACACTCGTGTTTCCTATGCAATGAGGACCGGATCCTTAGAACGAGAGTGATCTTTTGGATAAGCCATCCCTTTGGTTAAATACTTTATAGCATCTATATTTACTTTCATAAATGTTTTTCTGTCTAGCATGATCAGATCACAAAAACCGTAACAATCGTGAACATCACTGCCCATAGTTTCACGAGGCTAGCGAATGTTTTTTTTTTTTTTTTAGTGTTTTATTCATAATAACGTTGTTACTTTCAATAGATCTGTGATAATCACTGTATAAACACAATTGGTAAGAAATAGTTTGTATAGCAAAGTTTCCGACTCCGCAAGGTCAACATCCTTCCTGAGCAAGGTATTTGATTCTTTAATAAAATGACGTACAAAATCGTGGTATTCGAAATTTTCCTAATTTATAAAGATAAATATTTTGTTAAAAATAATAATATATCAGGCATTTTACTCAAAAGATATGAGATGATAAACGAGATTTTGTAAACAGGATGTATATTGTATGTAATTTTCATAATATTTAGTTAACATTAGCTATTTAGTGGTCCATAAGCTCGTCCACCAACCAATGCCATAAAAAAAAAACATTACTACGAAGTTTCCTTTTTTTGTGTGGTGTTACGCGAATGGATAGAGTAAGGAATGAGTACATAAGAGGAAGTTTGAAAGTGGCACCGGTAACCGAGAAGCTATCTGGAAACCGGCTGTCATTGTATGGGCATTTTATACGGAGGAATGAGGATCATATTCTGAGGAATGTCTTGAGCATGGACGTGGATTGATATAGAGGTAGGGGACGACCAAAGTGACGATGGATGGATGAAAGATGATATTATGGCTGGAAATAATGTTACTTGTGAGAAGACGTCAGACAGAGAAGTATGGAAAATTGGAATAAGGGCAGGAGGATGATTATTCATAAGTTTCTTTCACAAGAGCTGTGGTATTTATTTCCAAACCAGTGATATATTTTTGACAATCAATGATCAAGTAAAACACTTATATATCGGAAAAAGATTTTTATAATAACTTTGTATTAAAATGGCTGAAATTATAATAGCAGACTTTAGAATTTAATTAATGTAATTATTTCTTGGAAATACTACATCCGAGCCAATGGTATATTTTTTAATAAAATTAAAATTCTGTAAAATGACCATTCAGAAGTGCTTTCAAAGGACTAGTTGAATAAAATATTTTTTATTAGTATTTTTTGTGTCAGCTTTGGCCATTTATTTATAAAGAATTTTAATATTTAATACTGAATACTTGAAATGCGAAATAACAGAAAGGCATTGTCAATGTTCCTATAACAAACATTTCTCCCACAAGCAGTACAGTTTTCTCAATTTCCCCTCAAATAGATGTATGTGACAGAAAGCTGGTATAAATTCTCAGAGTATTGTTTTAGAAAAAGATTTTTCAATATAAAACATTTCGAGTAACATACGCGTGATTTTGGTGCGTATCAAATATTTGGGTTTTAAATTCTCTTGGTTTGAAAACTTGACCGTACCATGCGACATATAAAACACCCATAACGTATATCTTATGGATTGAAATTCCAAGGTCGAATTAAAAAAAAAACTCCCAGAAACAAAAAATTTAATAATACAAAGTATTCTTAATTCTACGAAATCAAACATAATATTTGTTGCAGTCGTAAATAATTAGTAATATTGAATCAAACTAACATGTGACACACTGAAACGATTCTGAAGTCATTGAACATAGCATTTCGGTTTAAAGATTTTTATTTATCATAAAGAAGTTTAAGTCTGTCGCTGCTCCAAAGTGAGTTGTCGGACACACATGTGGTAGATTTTCCATCGCCTGGAACGAGATTTAAACACAAATCAAGCACATGCAAACTAATAGATGCTTTTCCGGGTTTGAACCCACAACCCTCAGTAAAGATTCACGTGTTCTACTGTCTACTATCTCTCGATTCTATAAGTACTTCTAAAATGTGTCCGCAAACATTTAAAACAAAAATGTCGAGGTAACTCAATTAACCCATGACAATGTCGGCTCGCCTGGCTTGGTCTCTGTATTTTTCAATAAATATCCCGTTATAAAACATTTCTCTCAAGCAAACAATGTTTGGCTTCTCATATATTGAATATTACTTAGTTTATGTCTGCGCTTTTAAAGTTGTATTGGTTCTGGAGTACGGAATATTGCCTTTGAAATCGCTCCAGAAATGCAATCCCGATAGTATTTGCATGTATTGTATATGAAATGTTCCGCAGACTATCTTCATATGTACAGTAATTATTATATCGATTGCTTGAACGTATACAGATACTCGTATTTTCAGTTCGTAGGTCTTATTGTGAATAAATTGTTGTCTGGGACTCACTGGAATGCTCTTTTAAATTTGATAGTAAGCTATTAGCTAAACCCGGCAAACTTATGACTGTATAATATATTAAAATACATTATAAACATATATTTTAATTACATTTTAACAATTTGTGAATTCAGAATGCGTCGGTGTCTTTTTAAATTGTTGTGTCCTAACGTAAATAGTGTTTTTGACAGTGTAATTACGAAATGGGACATAACATCTTGGATCTCAAGTCAGGTACACCAGTTGCAATTATAAATAAAATAACTTAAGGAAAACGTCCATCTGAAATACGGCAAGCGCTGTGGGTTAGAGGGAGATAAGAGGAGCTGTGGGTTAAAGTCTACCTACCTCTCCGTATGCGTAAGAGTAAGGGGAGCCAGACAGACTGCAGCCGTAACGCGTTATGTAACGACGCGGTTTAACCTCCCATAAGAAGTTATTTTACTTGGTGGTAGGGCTTTGTGCAAGCCCGTCTGGGTAGGTACCACCCACTCATCAGATATTCTACCGCCAAATAACAGTATTGTTGTGTTCCGGTTAGAAGGGTGAGTGAGCCAGTGTAATCACAGGCACAAGGGACATAACATCTTAGTTCCCAGTGTTGGTGGCGCATAGGTGATGTAAGGAATGGTTAATATTTCTTACAGCGCCTTTGTCTATGGGCGGTGGTGACCACTTACCATCAGGTGGCCCATATGCTCGTCCGCCAATCAATGCCATAAAAAAAAAGTTATCACTTCAAAAAGATAAGAAGAGATGATGCGTATAAGAAGTTTGGGTTAAGAATTTGTTGATTTTCATAATAATTTTATTTTATCAAAATATAAATAAATATAAATAAATATTGGACAACATCACATACATTACTCTGATCCCAATGTAAGTAGCTAAAGCACTTGTGTTATGGAAAATCAGAAGTAACGACGGTACCACAAACACCCAGACCCAAGACAACATAGAAAACCAATGAACTTTTTCTACATCGACTCGGCCGGGAATCGAACCTGGGACCTCTGAGCGGCGTACCCATGAAAACCGGTGTACACACTACTCGACCACGGAGGTCGTCAAATTCTCATGCTATTTAAGTAGTAGAAATAAAATTCTCGTTCTCGTTCTCGGTGGTAGCTTCACTTAATATAGTTTGTTAAATGATCAAAAGTGCTTGTAAAAGCCTACTCGAATGAAGTTTATTTTGATTTTGATTTTTCATTTCGGTCATCACTAGGTTCTGAATGTATATATATTTATACGTTAAATATATTTCTGTAAAATGACGATCTAAATTTGCTCGTTAGAGCTTACTTCATAGATATTAATGTTCGCTGTGTGATTGAAACTCGATTTTTTGTTTTACACTCCTATTTCTATTTTTGTGTGATTCGAGTAGACGACCCGCGAGCTAATCGACATTTACACTGTTATGGATAACTACCGCTAAGCTAGTCAACAGATATCGGAAATAATATATACAACACACCATACCTACTAGTTATAAAAACTCAAAGGTCAGCACGCTAAAAAACTGGACCATTTCTGCTAAAAAGGTAAAACACATTTAATACCGAAACCCTCCAATCCGCGCGGGTAAACACGCGTATTCAAAAAAAAACTTTTACCTGAAACCACTGGGTGTTTCACCTGCTATTAATCTGTAATGCGACCTCCGCCAACAATCCATTTAAAGGGCCTTTAAAGCCGAAAACACTCTTAAATCCTCAAAGCCTTCAACCTCCCCAGAGAGACCCTTTGTAGCTGAACGAACGCTGAACATAGTTCCTTGTATCCAAATCCTTATTAAAAATTAGCTCGGTACCTTATTTTCATAGAGTTTAGTTGATATAGAACCCTTTTAAATCTTTTTATTTTATTAAATATACTTTTAGAAACAATAACTTAAACTCAAAAATTATAAATTACCCGGGCACCACGAGGACAGTAGCTCTATATGAATGCTTCAGCTTCGCCATTTAATAAATTTAAATCACATGTTAATAAAACTTTGATTAACAAGGCGTATTAATCCATAATTAATTATATTCGATAAAAAAGTGTGGAGTAAGTATTCTTTGATTTCCAGGCGGTAATTATTCAACTGTTGTATTTATCCATGTAACCAAACACCAACCATGGGAAGTTACATGTGCCTGCAGCTGGAATGGCTCACTCACTTTTAAAATCGGAACACAACAATACCAAATAAATCCGTTTGTTGCTAGAATATATGGTGTTACCTATCCCGGGCTTGCACAAAGCCTTACCACCGAATAAATGTCAATAAATAATAATTATATTTAGTGGTTGAACAGACTCGTGACGGTCCAGAGGCTGGAATAATATATAGGTCTAAAATTCAAACTCACAATTTGTGCTCAAAATTCATCTCGTGCTCGGCGATCAAGGAAAACATCATGAAGAAAAGTTGTGAAAAGATGAAATTCTGCCATATGTATGTTATAATACTGTCTATCAATCGGTAGTGAATCAGCGTGGTGGAATAAGCTCAAAAATGGGTTGCTTTTAAATAAACAAAAAAATACGAAATCATTTTCAATTTATTCCTGCCATTACCTTAAAAGCCTCACGGTAAAATAAATGTATTAATACCGCTTAGATGTATTAATACACAATAAAGTTAATAAAATAATATGTACAGTCATATGTTTCTCAAATATCATATTATATATCTACGTATAACGAAAGTGTCGGAGTGTTGTCTGTGTATTAAATAATTTAATATATTTATATCTTCATACAACACTAACTACCTACAGTTTCACAGGAATACAATGAAGGTCCTATATACGACTTTAGATAAACTTGTTTTTGAAACTAGAATAGTTGAACTTCTCGGCTTCTACTATAATATGTATTATACTATAATATGACGACCTCCGTGGTCGAGTTGTGTGTACACCGGTTTTCATGGGTACGCCACTCCGAGGTCCCGGGTTCGATTCCCGGCCGAGTCGATGTAGAAAAAGTTCACTAGTTTTCTATGTTGTCTTGGGTCTGGTTGTATGTGGTACCGTCGTTACTTCTGATTTTCCATAACACAAGTGCTTTAGCTACTTACATTGGATCAGAGTAATGTATGTGATGTTGTCCAATTTTTATTAAAAAAAAAAATTATTTATTATTATTAAAAAAAAATATTATGTATTATACATGAGCCCTTTGAATCACTCTGTTTATTAAAATCCGTTGTGGAGTTAAAAAGATCTAAGTGTAAATGGTACAGCGGGATGCGACTCTGTTTTCTATGTATATACGAACATCATCACCATCATCATCCTCCTGCCCTTATCCCAATTTGTTTGTTGTGTGTTTTCTTCTTCCATACTTCTCTGTCGGACGTCATCTCACAAGTAACATTCTTTCTAACCATATCGTCTTTCACACAATCCATCCACCGTTTCTTTGGTCGTCCGCTACCTCTATATCCATCCACATCGTATATATCTGTATACGATAGAGATACTTGTATTATAATTAGGTCATATTTATAGTATTTCTTTTAAATTAACATAAAACCTCTGTAAATTTCATTATATTATAACAGTTTTTTAATTTGACAAAAGATATATTTTTTATAATATATTGCCGGACGGTTTTATTGTCCATCGGATTATGAACGTATGCAGTGTCTATGCACCAGTGTCCGTGACCGAAGTCTCCATGTTTTTATTTTGAAGACGATTAAAGCCGCGAGTTTCGCTTGTCCTATTAAATATATATTTAACGAAATAAATATCAATTTACTTTTATAAATACAGTATATCATTCACAATATTTTCAAAGTCATTTCCTCATACGACACAAACAGGACAATTTTCCGAACACAAAGAAAATGCTGAGTCGGTATTCGTTATCATATTTACCGAAATGAGAATTAATATAGACTTTCTTTAGATCCATTATGTAACCAACATCTCGGATGGTGCATTTGAAATTGAATCTTATGCTATCGTGATAAGGTCTATCCGTTATGGAGATATATAGTTTAGGTGTCAGTTGAGAACATTTGAATAACAAAGGATAGTAGGGGTGTATTTGATATCGTCGATATCGACATTATTACTAATAGTCCATCTCTGATACCGATATTGTATTTCGCAAGGGTCTATCCTTGCTGCAAGTGTATGTACGAGACTAATTATGATATCAAATCAATATATTTTATTCAAGTAGGCTTTGACGAATACTTTTGAATCATTTTACAGGACTGTATTAACCGGTTCGGAATGTAGAATTAACCGAGAAGAACTGGCAAGAAATTCTGTAGTTACTTTTTTTCATTTGAAATTCATAAT
Organism: Vanessa tameamea; assembly: GCF_037043105.1. NCBI lineage: Eukaryota > Metazoa > Arthropoda > Insecta > Lepidoptera > Nymphalidae > Vanessa > Vanessa tameamea. The sequence continues at coordinate 8,403,081 of NC_087334.1, forward strand.
TATTATTAAATACATTCAAATTTATGTAATATTTTTATTGTTTTTGTTTTTTATTTTTTTAACAAATGATTTGAATTTGTGAAACAGCAAAGTTAAAATATATATCCGTCTGAGTTTTCATAAAAATGGAAGTTATATAACATATATATATATTATAAAACTTAACCTACCTTAATCTATGCTTTTTTTTCTTTTTATTTTTATTGTCATACTTATATCTCCACACACCAGTCATGAACAACACGTCTGCGATGTCATCATGGCAGACGTGTTGTTCATGCCATGATGACATCGCAGACGTGTTGTTCATGACTGGTGTATCTTATCTTTTAAATTTGTAGTATTCTCAGATTATAAACCAAAAAAACACATGGAGCACATGAAACATTATAGTAAAGCAGCAAAATCGAATACAAAGTTGCGGTAGAGAATCGAAGCGGTTTTATTTTTGTTAAAACGTCAAAAGTGTTGTCATCTTAATGTTTAAAAAATTATGCGTTCATACTGTGTCAAAAATTTGTAAAAATTACTCGCAAACATTAAAAAAGGATGAACGAATATAATTTTATAACTAAATGAGTTTTAAACTTATTTCAAATTTTTATTTGTTACTTATGACTTGAAACACAAAGCCTCAGGAAATATCGTTTGGTATTGTTAAGTCACATTGATATTATTTCCTCGGAAGAAATCTTCTAAAATTAACCTTAATTTTAATCATAAGAAAAAAAATATGAAACGGACCATTTTATTTGGCTCGACAAGAACATTATACCAGTTTAAAAATAATATGTGGATTTAATACATAATTTTTGTAAGAATATTATTATTGTTATATTATCTTTGGAAGCAATATTTATGACATTTTACACTTGAAACATTTCGTATGTTTTTTATTTCAGATTTCAGACATATTGTTTTTTATTTTACTATTAATAGAAGAATATGTGTACATTAGACAACACTAAAAAAAAGCGTGGAGTTAATGCTTGTTGACTTCCAGACATAACATACATATATAATTCTATTTAACTAACATGACTGTACTTTTAAATGTTGAAAAAGAGTAACTACTGAGTTTCTAGCCGGTTCATCTCGGTTGAATCTACATTCCGAACCGATGGTAGCTTTACTTTAAATAGTTTGTTAAATGACGATTCAAAACAGCTTGTAAAAGCCGACTTGAATAAAGTATATTTTGATTTTGACTATACAGCCAATCCAAAGTCTGATATGTGTAGATACCAAAAGGTAATATTTGTGCAAACGCTTTTGAGGAAGCCCGTCTGGGTATGTACCACTCGTCATTTATTCTACTGTCAAACGGTTAACTAAGTCGTGTTCAGGTTTGAAGGGTAAGTGAGCCAGTGTAACTACAGCCACAAGGGATTTAACATCTCAGTTCCCAAGGTTAGAGATGCATTGGTATTAATTTTTTTTTTTATTTCGAACGGCGCCAATGTCTAAGGACAGTGGTGAGTACATACCATCAAAGACCCAATTGCCCGTCCCGCCTACCGATCGTACAAAAAACAACCAAAGGCTGGTAACATATAATCTCTATATCTCTTCGTACACAATAAATTATTTAATATTATATTTACAATCAGTTTGAATTTCTGTTTTTTTCGATAAACAATTTTATTTATAATTTTTAGAACTTTCAATATCATAAGTGAATACATAATCAGTTCTATTTTCAATCTCAACTTATTAATACAGTTTATTTTATTATTAGTTTTTATATTAATATATAAATATTTTTAAATAAATAAATATATTCATCATAGCCAGGAAGCCGGCGCTATTAAAATAATGTGTTCCTTTCTTTTGAAGGTGGCTAAAAACACAAAATACAAAATTAATCATGAAACAACATAACATATTATTTTTCTTCGATACAAATCTTTTGTTATAAGAATATAAAACTAATCCAACAAAACAGGATAGGGTCATCTCCGAGGATTTCTAATACCCTTCCTATCGACCCTCTTCTAAAGACTACTTCAAACTTAATTTTCCTCAATCGCAGTAACACGTAATAAATGTCGATCTGTCACTCGTGTGGTCTTCGAAGCGTCGAAGAAGTGTAAACATACTCATATTGAACTTGAACCATACAATGTTAACTTTCTTTTAAATTTAATATTAAATACAACAGTTTTTAAAATCACTTTTGAAACTGTGCTATGTATTCTTTATAGAAAATCAATAATTAAAACTAAATTTTACATTTGGATTGACACAATAGTTCCATGAGGTGCAACAGTTGGTCGTATGGCTGAAGCAGCGATAAGACCAATTCTGCCCAAAGGTGTTCTGGAAGAGCCAGACAGCCTTTGGGCAGAGGACTGATTATAAAACAAATGTGGAAATATAATCTACAATATGAGCTCAAGCTGGATTATGTGTAGCTGTTTGCATAAATACTTATAGCTTTTTTTTCGAGAATGGTTCCTATAACCCAATTTTTTTCAATAGTTAGTTATCAGAAAATTGGGAAACAGGCGCAACCCTAAAAAAGAATTCAAACAGTTGAGCAGTAGAATCTTCCATTTTTATGTCTCTGTCTGGTGGGTATCTAACAGTTTTTATTACTACTTACAAGAAATCCTATTGATTGATACGTAGACTAATATAACTATTACTCGCTGAACCGACACGTCAAAATAACCTCGTTACAAAAACGTGATGATAACAAAATCGTCGACCTTCCAAAAGGCTGATACATCAGCGTGTCAGATACACTTGTCCGGACATGTTTACATTGAGACGAGTTCATTCAAGAGTGTTCTGTTGAAACAATCAATTATTTTTATTGATTTATAAGCGATTAGTGAAATAACTAAATATCATATTATTGGGAAAACTCTCCATTTCTTGATAGGAGGTTTTTTTAATTATATAGTTTGGCTGGCAGATTTTCTAATATAATTAGACATTAATATAATTAGCAATGTTTATCATACGACGCCAAATCACCTTCGAACTTAGTAACGAAAACGTTGCGGTTATTACACTGGCTCACTCACCCTTCAAACTGAAAAACAACAAAAGCAAATTTTGCTGCAGCTATAGAATATGTGATTGATTATAATATCACAGCAGGTGGCTTACACAAATCTCTACTACTAAGTAAGAGGTAACTTATTTGACGAATTTGTATATGGTATTTGTACGTTCTTTCACGAAAATTCAGTAGTTCTTGCCTGGGATTGCCACAATCTCCAGTTAAAGTTTACGTGTTCTATTTCGTATATCTTAGCTTATGCTATGATATAATGCTATATGGTATATATTTAATATGCGATACAATAAAAACATTAAGAAACTTTAGCATTTTACAAGATTGCAGAGTAAATATATGTTATAATATTTTGGCTGATTATTGCATAACAGTATCCCTGGACCCGACAGAACACTGAACCCTCATCATTGTAAACATTTGAACTTCTTCAAATAAAATTAAAGCATAAAATAAATCCTTTACGGTTCAAATTGTTTTGTCGACGTGTATTACGTTACGAGGGTAGCGCTAAAATGTCTAAGTGACATTTTGCGTGTAACGTGACGGTAAGTATTGTTGGAGTGTCATTTGTATTCTTAAACACAGAACATATTTATTAATATGATTAAAGAAACGTCTACTAAATTAAATTAAAATTAAGAGTTGATTAAAACGTAGCATGGGAAAATTTTTATAGCTCGATTCGATATTCGAACCTGGAACTTCGGGTTCTGTAGTTCTACAAGGTCGCACCACGTAAACTCACACATGACTGAATGCTTCATATTCTGTCTGTCAAAATTCGCAACTTCCAAATTTAAATGTAATTCATTAAAACGAAACATACGCAACATTTAATAATATTATGAAGCACTAAATTGCACATATCCTGAACTATTGCCCTCTCTATTTTCCATTTCCTTATCTCTGATACACGTAATGGAAACCATTGATTCGTCCCCAAATTTAGAAGAAAACAAGACGAACTTTCCGACCAATTTACGTAATGCGATCGCTCGATACCTAACTGTTATGACAGAGGAGTTATATAAATAAACCTTATTCGTTGAATCGTGGTTTCCTCTTCTAGTTTTTCATAAGAATTATTGTCATGTGAAGTTCTCAAATTTAATTATATTAGTCAACTCAGGCATATTTTGTATCGAGTATTTGTATAATGTATTTGTTTCAATTGGTGATTGAATGATTAATAATATAAATATCCTAGTTATTATAATAATTGTGTTTGAAAGTGAGTTTGTTTATTAAGCGTTCACGTCTAAACTATTTAGCCTATGATCATAAAATTTGGCTTACACATTGACAGTTGTATAGAAAAAGATATAAAGTACCTAAAATCTGGTTGGGCGAAGGCCCCACCCCCATACGTGGCCTAAGCGGTCAAAAACCGGTTTATATGAAATATTAATTATTTTAATTTAATTCATTGCCTGTACAATGAAACAACTCTGGGAATACAAAGGGTAAAACGCAGGTGCGGTTCATATCCCAAGACTCCTTTAAATAAATACAATGTTTGATGGTATCTTCTTTAGCTTATGGCAGCCCAGAACGGCCTGCTAAAAGGCCAATTTTTATCTACTTTTCTCTGTTTATCTCATATGCAAAACACGAATCAACATTTATATATTTATGGAGATAAATGTAAATTTTATTTACAAAAATGTTATCCAAAGTAATACAGCAAAGAAAGCGCTGAATCGCTACAATGCATTCCTCGAGCTAATTCACCGAAGCGCTGAGAATTCTCCGGTACATTAGCATTGTGAATGACGACGTTCTATATAAACGAACTAGTAAGTGAAATACGGTGTATTGGGTTCCGTTGGATTTATTCTCGAGCAAATTGTGTTGAAATGTCGCGCAAAACTCCCATTTATTGAATAAATGGTTTCATTCTGTACGGTTTAATAATAAACGCGCTGTCAGCTGAACGAAGTGAATGTTTGGAATTCACGTTTTGGGGTTGAGGTGGTAACTTAACCGTTTCGGTGATATCGGTGATATCGTGATTAGATCATAAACCTACTTTAAAGGTTCTGGAATCAAACCACGGTCTGAACAATAGAAAGTTATGTGATTTCTGCAAAAAAAATCTGAAGCTGATTGGAGTTTGGAAGTTACATCAAGCAATCATGCGCCTGAACTCTCTCCAGCTGTGTTTAATTGACATTCCATCGAATTCCATAAACATGAGAGAAAGGAAATAAAGAGCATTTTTCGTAAGTACACAATTATTTTTTTAACCAGAGCAGGTTGCGTGTGAAAATAAATAGGAACTGCGAATTTTCACCAAATATCAAGTTTCGATTTTATTGGTTTTTTCTTTGAATTAATTGTAACTTTTACGTTTTTAAATAAAAAAAATATTTCATAAGCTTGCCACGTTGGTTAAAATTTAAAGAGTCGACTACTCCATTAAGATTGTTGCTGAAGTTATATATAGAAGATGAGATTTTAGGAATAAAATTATTTCGATTTCGATCACTCGTAAATGAGGTTTATTAATCAGAATATTTTTTACATTTTATACAAAATAATTATAATAAAAATCGCAATTTTTTTGTGTAATTTTATATCTGTTTACGTTAATAGTGTCTTCTATGAGATCGCACGTCGGCGCAGGTCGTAGTCGCTGAGGTGGGGAGCAGTTCTACTAGTAGCACCACGATTTAACATCACGACTGTTTGGCTGACGTCACTGGTCGGGCTCTCAATCCTGTCGGCGGAAATGATGAATATTTGAGATATTTAATGATCCTATAGTCGTTCTGGGCTTGCATATGACGCCTAAGTCTTTCAGGAATGTCGCACTGTGCTGCACGCGGCCTTTACTTTAGAGCATGACTTGCCTTACGATAGCGTGTTGCTAGAGGGTCGCTGTTATTAGACAAGCTTTTTTTTATGCCATTTGTTGGCGGACGAGCATATGGGCCACCTGATGGTAAGTGGTCACCACCGCCCATAGACAAAGGCGCTGTAAGAAATATTAACCATTCCTTACATCACCTATGCGCCACCAACCTTGGGAACTAACATGTTATCTCCCTTGTGCCTGTAGTCACACTGGCTCACTCACCCTTCTAACCGGAACACAACAATACAGAGTACTGTTATTTGGCGGTTACCCAGATGGGCTTGCACAAAGCCCTATCACTAAGTAAGCCCTATCACCAAGCTTCATATACTATTATTATAACAACTTTAAATTTGCGTCAGTAAATTTTTAATATTATTTTTACTCATATATAAAAAGGATTTGATTGTTCTTTAACATGCTAATCTTCATCCTCCCGCAATTAAATTCATTAAATGCCGAATAAATCTGAAAGGTAAAGAGTAAGGTAATAGACTGTATAATATTAAGTCGTGACTCACGAGTCGTCCTATAATACACCTCAGTAAGCGGAAATCGGTATAGTACTCAATTTTCATAATATCAAAACTATTCGTTTCTCTATATTTGTATTTTACGAGGGAACCTTAAAATGCATTCGAAGTTCGATGCAGCGATATTTAGATTTCAATAACAAGTAATATATACACCGAGTAATGGGGTGCTAACTTTGGTAAACGTAGCTGAAGAGCTCGAGAACAGGTCATTTTTTAAGTCGACTTCAAAAAGAAGACTGTCTCCTTAAAGTCTTATTTGTTTCTTGTGTGTGTTCTGAAATAGCTTTGCTGATTGTGTTTATTTAGTCTTTTTTTATGTAAATTATGCCATTATCCAACGTATATAGACTTTAGTGTTGTAAGAAATATTAAACAATCCTTATAACGCCAATGCGCCACCAACATTAGGAACTAAGATGGTAGTCCCTTGCGCTTGTTACTCACAACAATAAGTATTGTTGTTTGGCAGCAGAATACTAGATGAGTTGATAGTACCGACCCAGATGGACTGGCACAAAACCCTGCCACCGAGGAAACTCGAAGGTGATGAAGGTCCCACTGGACATTTACATGTTGCTTTAAGTAATCACCTAGCAGAGGCCTGGCTAAGGTCCAAGGTTAGTAGCTACTTCCACCACGCTGCTCCACTTTGGATTAGACATGTGCCTGATTTTTATCCAACACACGCAGGTTTCCTCACGAGCATAAGATCAATTATAACCACAAATTAAGCACATATATATTCAATGCAGCTTTCTGGGTTCGAATCCAAGATACCCAGTTAAAATTCAAGTGTTCGATCCACTGGAATATCAGCTCATATTAATTCATAAATATATGACAAGTTTTGAAGACTTGTACGTCTTCAAAAATTTGCCTGCATTTGAAAGTAGCTTAGTCTAAGGTAGGAGACCTTGAACACCATTAACCATTTACAGCTTCACGGCGTACGTTGCGATTTCTTTGAAAATGATTTCGGTATAGGGACGTCGTATGCGATGTGGAAATAATGGGCCGCGTCTCTATCCCATTATTTTGAGCTGATATTAATCATTTGCAGAGACAATGCTCAAAATTTGAGTTATCATTAAGAATCTGCTACATTCTAGGCCTTGAGTGGCATCCTCAAAATCTAGCAATATTTTATCAAAGATAACAGTGTTACAGTGTTACTATAACTGATTTTCGGTCAGAATGAATCACCGAAAATTTACAGACAAGTATCCTACAACGCGAGTACTGTTTATCGCATGTTATGACGATCATATTTCGTTCTCTAATGAAATATGTATTGACCACTAACGTGACCACTGCTTCTGGTGTTGAGACATTGTTTGGAAGTTTAAGCGCAAATTGGAATATGAGACTTTAGGCCATACATTATATTACATTGAAATTCATACTGTAACGACTATTTGTAAGTATGAACAAGAGCAAAGAGAACAATTTCAATAAAAAATATTTTAATTATGATTAGACTATTCGAATGAAATATAACCATTCTAGATAACATATAAAACTGTAAATATTAATAGAAAAACATATTAACATATATACAATATAACATAACGATATAAACAATAGCCTTATTTATTCGCACTTATAAAATGCGATACAATAAATTCAGCACATAAAATATAATACAAACATATATAAAGCACTGGAAATAGTTCAACATTTCCGACCAATTTACGTAATACGATCAAACCCCTTTCCCCCTTAACTGTTATTGTCGTAGAGAGTGATAAATATTCCCAAATAGGAGAAAAACTGTCTCATACTGTACGCAACGTATGAATGACTTTATGTAAATTGCTTGTATAATCTTTTTATTTCTTTTGATGTTTTCGTTTTACTCGTTTCATGAGATTTTATCATCGCGCTAATACATACAGATTAGACCTGACGTCACAGCCTCGTCGGACTTTTAAAGCAAACGTCTGTCCCTAAACAACTAAACAACTAAACAATGGCAACTAATCGATAATAATTGATTTTTTTACTTTTATAGCTTATTTTCATAATAATTCAGGAGATTATCTGTATGAGTTTCAGTCGACTTATTTGTAGTATGTCATATTTCTAAGTGATAGTACGTTAAAAATGTATAATCTTTCACCGATGGTTCCAAACAATCATTGTACAGCAGTTCTTCTTTTGCACAGCCCATGGGGAGGCCCTGTTTCCGATCAGGATATAAAGGTAAAGCACGGTCACTGTGACTGAAACCGCCATGAAAGATTAAATGAATATTGTTCAAAAAAATATTGTGGATGCAAATGCTCCATGATCTGTTCACCGTCACGTGTGACTAATTTGAATAGTGTTATTTATTTCTCACTTGTTATGGCTATCTCCGATTTTTTTTATAAACAGCGCGATAATGTTTTCAACATTATCTATGATATTTAAAACTATTCGTGGGACGCGATAAAGCCACACGCTGCGGATGCTGCTGTGCTGTGCTGCTGGTTACTAAACGTGAAGACGGCCAGTAGAGTCAGGCAGAATGAACTGCACTAGCCACCTTCGCTATGTCAGCCCACAAGATGTCCCTCCACGCTTCGTTCGGAACCCAGGTTATAAGAGGAGGGCAACACGTGTGCTGGTAGAGAGTTCAATTTTTTAGCAGTGTGACAAAAAAAATATTGCTAAAGTACGTGATAGAATTGATATCACAGTTAGGCGGTGACCTCGAGAGTCTAGACTTGTGAAGAAAAGACTAGAGCGTAGACTTGTGAAGGAAAGCTCTTACCGTGACACGGTCGATAGAAAGCGCTCAATAGCGAGCAACATTAAATACAAGACCGCACGTGCGTTTTGTACAAAAGGAGCAGTTGTGGCGTGAAAAAACTCCACACCTTGTTCAGGGCCCTAAGTTTCCGTGAGGGTGTTTTTATAACAGCCTCGATATAATCCCTTGGATTAAGGTCGCAGTGACTAACGCGATAGAGGGATGGAATAGGAAAAAATGGTGACGTTTTTTCTGTGAAAACGCATACAAGCTTGTATTGGAATTACGTCCTATCAAGTTCAACAAAGAGATACCTCCGCTTCTCCTCAATTTCCATTCGCCCGGCTACTGCGCGTCTTGGGTTCCCCCACGCTATGCACTGTGCTATCATCTGCATAGAAATGTATGTTCCCAAGGGTGAGCATATCATTGATATGTAAAAGAAAGAGTGTGGTGGAAAGCCCAGAGCCCTGGGGGACCCCAGCATTTCCTGCATAGATTTTTTTATAATATAAATTGGCAGAAGAAACAAATTTGGCACTTAATGGAAAGTAGTCACCACCCCTTGAAGCAATATAAGGAATATTAAAAAAGCAAAACAGCACAAAACTCTACCACCAAAAATATAAATCCAGAAGAAATCTATGGTAAATCAAATATTACCAGTATAGGTGACATGAATAAAATCGTAGTTATCAGCAAGCCTAAATAAAGAGTACTATTGTAATTTAGGTCACGCGAATATAACGTTGGAGATATCATTTTATGGTTTACGAAACCTTCGGCTGTTGACGACCTTTGCTTCTCGCAGTTTATGGCATTTCTTATTTCTTCCTGATAGAATAAAATATATATTACGACTTTACTAGATAATTTGAAGATAACGAACATTATTATAATATATTTACTTAACTTCACATAACTTTAACAAAAAGTAACTTGAACATGGAAAGAGAAAATTATTTAACATATTATTTTTGTTTTTGCGTTTTAGCAAGCTATAACTGGAAGAACTGAATCATGCCATCAATATTTTCCGTGACAGTTGTACAAACCTGATCGTTTGATTGCACAAACACCGGTGTCCCATAATTTTTCGGTTATATTATCTTATATAATTATATATATATATATCATGGACGGCTATCTACGATAGGAAAGAGTTGAGGCGTGCTTCATGTACTTCTAAATAATTCTAGAGTGAAAAACTCAATAACCATTTCTTGGTGGTAGCTTTACTTTAAACAGTTTGTTAAATGACGATTCAAAAGAGCTCGTAAAAGCCTACTCGAATAAAGTGTATTTTGATTTTGGCCCGATTCAGGGATTTGGCCAGATAGGGAATTTAGCTCAGGATTGGCAGTACTAATCATAAGATAGCTACTAGTCTTGTTGTATTTGTTTACTGTTTTTATAGTACATTGCGGATGGACAAATGGGTGATGGTAAGTTACTACCATATACTTCGGCATATTTTTCATTCGTCATATAAATTTTTAAATTTACCGAAATCTTTTTAAAATTGTTTTTGAAACGGGTTCGTTTTTATAAAGTTTTCATTTGTTTTTTGTATTTCTACGTTAGACAGTAGTCTCTTACATAGCAGAAATTAATTAAAGTTAAGTTCAGAGCCTATCGTAAGCTATTTTTACTTTAAGTTTAAATGTAGTCTATTTAATTTAAAGTGGGTAATATTGAGTAACTAAAAAAATATTAAGTTCCGATAGTTAAGTCAGATTACAATTAATTATAAAGCTTTGCACCCCCGTAGGTAATTTTATATCCCGAGCTGGGTTCTGGTTTTAGTTAAAACTATAGATCGGCGAAACAATTAATTACAGTTGCGTCACAATATATTTACAAAAATATTAAATATATTCACAAAAATGAGCCGAGATGGCCCAGTGGTTAGAACGCGTGCATCTTAACCGATGATTTCGGGTTCAAACCCAGGCAGGCACCACTGAATTTTCATGTGCTTAATTTGTGTTTATAATTCATCTCGTGTTCGGCGGTGAAGGAAAACATCGTGAGGAAACCTGCATGTGTCTAATTTCAACGAAATTCTGCCACATGTGTATTCCACCAACCCGCATCGGAGCAGCGTGGTGGAATATGCTCTATTCCTTCTCCTCAACGGGAGAGGAGGCCTTAGCCCAGCAGTGGGAAATTTACAGGCTGATTATGTATGTTTATGTTTTTCACAAAAATATACATATATTTGAAAGAAACTATGACGATCGTTGTATAAATACGTCTCACGAGAAGTAAAGGTAAACTTATAACACCTAGTTGCCGACTTCGCAAAGTCAATACATCATTTCTGGGGCACGGTATTCCTTTCTAGAATAAGATTCCACGAATATTTTTAACTTTGCCTGTTTTTTAAATTTAAATTTCGTGACAAAAAAATTGCTTGATAAATAAGCCGTATTACTTAAGGAAACATTATGTTTAAGATATATATATAACATGGTAGGGCTTAAGTGTTTCTGGGTAGATACCATCCACTCATCAGATATTCTACCGCCAAACAGCAGTACTCAGTATAGTTGTATTCCGGTTCGAAGGATGAGTGAGCCAGTGTAACGGCGGTGTAACTGGCGATGTATGGAATGGTTAATATCTCTTACAGCGCCATTGTCTATGGGCGGTGTTGACCACTTTAGTGTATGTTGATTTCTAGGCAGAATATATATAAATTTATTTGTATTTTACTGACATTGAATTTGAAAAGAGTAATTACTGAGTTAAACGCGTTTACATTTGATTCAACTCTGTAATATGACGTTTCATAGTACTTTTATGAGCATACTTGATTAAAGAATATAGAAAGCCATGTTTACCATAAAAATAATGAATTTATTGATACATTTTGCAATATCTACTAGCATAGGATTATCAATTTATGGCGATTTGATCGTTAATTGCACGAATGCACAATAGTACTCGCATGACTGTGCTCTATTTGCTTGTGTGGAATGCTTATTTACGTATGTGTGTACGTGGGTTAATGCGTATTTAATTTGTTTGTATATAAGAAACATTTATATATGTTTACGGATCAATTTCTTCTTCGTGTAATTAGAATACATTAAAAATGAAACAGGGGTTTGTTATACATTACGATAACTTTAATTGCCGAGATGGCCCAGTGGTTAGAACGCGTGCATCTTAACCGATGATTTCGGGTTCAAACCCAGGCAGGCACCACTGAATTTTCATGTGCTTAATTTGTGTTTATAATTCATCTCGTGCTCGGCGGTGAAGGAAAACATCGTGAGGAAACCTGCATGTGTCTAATTTCAACGAAATTCTGCCACATGTGTATTCCACCAACCCGCATTGGAGCAGCGTGGTGGAATATGCTCCATACCTTCTCCTCAAAGGGAGAGGAGGCCTTAGCCCAGCAGTGGGAAATTTACAGGCTGATTATGTTTATGATTATGTAACTTTAATTGAGTTTGTCACGTATAGTGGATTTTTTTTATTTATTGCTCAATTTAATCTGCAAAAGATACTCGGCTCTTTAGGGAGGAATTTGGATGGTTTTCTTGCCCACTAAAATGGGTACGCCACTCCGAGGTCCCGGGTTCGATTCCCTGCCGAGTCGATGTAGAAAAAGGTCATTAGTTTTCTATCTTGTCTTGGGTCTGGTAGTTTGTGGTACCGACGTTACTTCTGATTTTCCATAACACAAGTGCTTTAGCTACTTACATTGGGATCAGAGTAATGTATGTGATGTTGTCCAATATTTATTTATATTTATAAAAACCAATGCGCTACGGTATCGTGTTGACATACCTCTCTTGACCCATCGTGACTTGTTGTCAATGCTGTTAACAGTGGGTCTCGCAAATAGCTTACTCTTAATTGACTATTCTCTGATCTCTTTCTAACTAAGGAGCGTAAATAGAAACGAGTATTCCTGAGCAAACACGCAACTCCCCTCGCGACCTCACTTGAATCTGAATTTACTTCCTCGTGTGTTTCCATTGCTCTCATAATATATATTAGCTCTTGATATCTCGGTCTATGTGTACACATCTGTATTATATTTCATATCTCTGTAATAAATACTCAATATTATAAATAAAGTACTATATAAGTTGAATCTGCATTCAAACCGATGGTAGTTTTAAATTAATTATAGTACTGTAACTTGATAATTGAATAATGATTTTATGAATAGACTGAATTTAAAAAAAATGTAGTTTCGAAATTGTACAAAAGATCTATAACCCAAGGATACGTGGAATGGGTTAAGTTATATATCACATAATAAACGCGTGAACTTAGACTTCGGACACAGGACTGATTGAAAAATAGTTGTGATTACTAACGTAATTGTAAATTTGTAAAGAGCAACCATGCGAGTTTCTTGCCATTATTTTCTCAATGGAGACTGTTTTCCGAAACGGTAGTGTTTAAATATTGACGATTCAAAATGTTTCATCGTGAAGTTTACTTGAATAAAATACATTTGATTTGATTAAAAGTAGGTTTCGTTATTGTATTTCATACTCTTGTGTATTAATTTTTAATTCTATATCCGATGATGATCTTAAAACGGGAATCTCAATCGAAGATTATGGATTCGAAACCGGCCTTGAGGGTTCGTGTATATAATTAATTTTATACGCCTTTTGTTAACAACTGTTGTTAAAAGGCCACGGCAGTGTGTTACTAAATATGAATATGCAAAAATAATTTCTTGGAAATTTTCTCCCTGTCGTGTCTACGTCTTGTCGTCGTTTTGTCGTGTCGTCTCGTCGTCGTGTTAAGAAATATTACAGATAATGGATACAGAGGGCGATCGCATTATTCATCGAAGTGCGACAGAGTTGCACTTGGCGAGGACGGTAGGCAACCACATTTGATACACATTTGTAGAACTATAATCCTTATGTCTTTCGAAATACGGGTCACGATTGATTGTTCGTGGAATGGGGTACATTCTTCACACGCGCCAAACTAGCAAATGAAGTGGCGTTTGTTTTGGGAATACAGCTATTGGCATTTGGCATCCTGCTTGACGCTGTTTTATCGTCGGTACGTTTTGTTCAGCGATAATCATTCCAAGTAACACTTGTTCGTAGTTTGCTATTCGTTAGTAATTTGTCTGAAATTATATATTAATGAGTTCTAATATTTTGAAATAAAGCATAGATTATTTGGGTTATATTTTTAATTTATTTCCCTTATAGTGTAACTATTTCCTATGTCGAAGACTATAATATATCCATTTTGCTTGTAAGTGCTCAATACCTCTTCAAACTGGAATGTACCAATTCAAATAATTGCAGTTTAGTTGTTAGTGATAACTGGTGAGTGGTACCTACTCAACATTCACAAAGTTCTGGCACTGATGTATAATACTATATCGATCGTGAATCAATTTATAGGTTTCCCTGTAATACATAAGTATTTTATGTCTTTAGCTTAGATAATTCAACGCTATCCACTAGTTTACCTACATATCAATCTTAACGAAAGAGAAGTTTAACATCCAGAAAAAGTCGATTGTTTTGGACGATATTTTAGTCTATCTGCTGCAGGAAATGCGGTATCATGGTGAAATGACCGTGGAGCTATAGAGTATCTAGGCATATACTTTTTGTAAATTTTTTCAATCAAATAAAATTCAATCATTGTGAAATTGATTTACAATAAATAATACGTTTATATTTCGTCTACTTTGCTATATGAATCTTTATTATTCATGATATGAATGTTTCTGAGAACGGAATCCAATATATGGTGACCGAATTTCTACAGAAACCTTTCCGATGCGCCCGAATTAATCTACAATGTTATTGGTTCCGCAGTGCATTATGAATTCATAACTTTAGAGGACCTTAAGACGTATACAAAATTATCTTCTACAAATATCAATTCTGTAACAAATGTTTTCTTTGACCCTTTTTAATGGGATGGGTGTTTTTTCTGTAATATTATTCTTTAATAATATATTACAGTATATTCAGCAATTTTTAAGTGAATTAACAGCCAGTAAATATACAGCTGGGCGAAGATCGAATCTTTGAAAGGGTTTGGGGTTTATACCACCATGTTGATCAGGTGCGGGTTTCTTCGAGGTTTTCTTTCAATACCGAAGACGAGGTGAATTATAAACAACCCTTATTTGAGGCTGGCTTAAAGATCATGTTGTATTTAAAAAGAGTGAGATATTTTCACTTGGTGGTAGGACTTTGTGCACTCATCAGATGTTCTACCGCCCAACAACAGTACTCAGTATTGTTGTGTTCCGGTTTAAAGGGTGAATGAGCCAGTGTAATCACAGGCACAAGGGACATAACATCGTAGTTCCTAAGTTTGGTGGCGCATTGGCGATGTAAGGAATGGTTAATATTTCTTACTGCGCCATTGTCAATGGGCGATGGTAACCACTTACCATCAGAAGGCTCATATGCTTATCCGTATATGTATGGTATGTATATGGGAATAACTAAAAATTTATTATTAAAGAGGAATATGAAAAGGAAGAAATACACATAGCATCGAATCGAATGTCATTGCTATAAAGATATTAAAATATTTCTAATTTAAAGGGTATTGGAAATGGGACCGGTAGTTTTGTACGAGGTTAACCATACGCAGACGGGGCAGGCCGCTAGTTTATAGTGAAATAATCCTTAGTAGATACACGACACCACGGTCATAATGTATCATTTTAATAAATTCAAAGCAGTTACGTGAATTGTGGAGCACCTGGATTGTATTACGCGGGATGACATTTCATATATATTTAGCAATTTTGTGAATGTCTTTTAAAGTATGGAACACTACTGTTATACCGTTGTTAAAGTAAAAGCTATTTAATATTAAGAAGAAGTTTTGGAATCTATTCCTACAATACGGGGCACATTGGGGTTATTTGGGTATTTATTAATTTGTATATATGTTTTACTTTGGCGACTTTGTGCTATCTCATCTGAGCAAGTACCATCCACTCATCACATAAATCAAATAGTAACATTTAGGTTCCATCGTATTAGGGCTCACTCAGTGTAACTACAGGCACAAGGGACATAACATCTTAGTTCCCAATTTTGGTGGCGCTTTTGCCATTTAAGAAATGGTTAATATGTATTATGGCGACAATGTTAATGGAATATGGTGACCACTTATCACCAGGCGCCCAATTTATTGTCCACTTAAATTTTCTATAATTTAAAAACTTAATTCAAGGATATGCAGATTAGATCGACCCGGGGTTTTACCTCAGGACATCTGTATATGCAGCAATGTAAGTTAATCAGTTGACTTTCAAAGCAAGCATAGTCATTTCTTAGAATTAGAAATTTAATATAACTTAAGCTACCGTTTCGACTATAACATTTAAAAGTTCCAAAGGAATATTTTTTTATTTTCTTTTTTATTTTATAGGTGGCAAACGAGCAGAAGGCTCACCTGATGGAAAGTAGAAAGACTACCACCGCCCATGGACATCTGCAACAACATCCAGTTATATGTATACAATATAGTAAGTACAATTACGGTTTTAAGTATTTACAAGTCTCATAGAACTCAACTCAATGCCAACAGTACAGAAATTTAGACTAAGGGATAATCATCAGATTTTAAACTAATCAACTATCGTAGAATACCAAACAGCGGTGTCCATAACTGAACAATAGATTAAACTAGTGTTTAAATCTTTCAAAGAACGCCAGACGGATATGTGAACAATTGTTCAGTTATTTAAACTGGGATTTAAGCATCACGATTTTAATATTTATATTGTTAGATGATTGACGGTGCAAGCAGGACGAATAGTATAAAAGGCGGAGGGTAGACAGCGCGGACACCCCGCAACGAGGTGCGATCTCATAGGCGACACCCTCAGGACGAACGTCACTCTCCAGCCCAAAACGGTTCACCTTAAGGCAAAGTCTTAACACTCGCCCCAACGTTCGGTGACGCTGTAAAGGCCAGTAGGGCCAACAGCACAACTCAATCAAGATTAAAAAAAAAGCGCGGACACTCTTCGTCGGAATCTCGTGCGGAGCGGACGTCTCTTTATTCGTACTTTGCATTAGAATAATTATTGTTTGCTTCTAATTGTTGTTTAATTCTAATTACTTTAATTAGAATATTAAATCATTAAACAGCAATCTTTAGTATTGTTGTGTTCCGGCTTGAATGGTGAGTGACCGATTTATTGACACTGGTTCTTTGGGAACGACGAAGAGCCCCAGGGAAGCTACATATGTTGACGCGCTGGCCCCGTCACATAACAGGGAACCAGTCAAGAGCTGGAGCCGCGGAAAGCAAATGATCCAAATATTCCTCTCTTATTTGAAAGTATGTCTTTGTTCCATTTGCAGTTGAAATCCTTGGACAACAATTGAAATACCGCCTCGTGTTATTGTCTCCATCGGAACAGTAGAGCTGGTTCATATTTAACCCAGAGGATCGGAATGGCATTCAACGTGGTAATGCTGCTAGCATTTTTGCCACGATTCAACGTGGTCATGATTTATACCATGACAATTTTTATTTCTATATAATAATAATGCCGCGGATACTTGCGAGTCAGGAGGCACATTTTTACATATGATGGTCGCGTAACCATCTGTACGTCTGATTGCGAGCATCATCGACGCACTGCAGCTTCACGGCATTGCAGTTCCAGCAGTATCCTGAGCGAGTTATTATACTGGATATGCAAATCACTGTATGCACGCCCACTGTAACTGGTCCTCAGGCTACACGTGTACAACGATTTAACGAATTAATTCTTTGTGTAAATCATTCTTATTAAATTATTAAAATAAACACAAAACTGTATTCAATAAACGTACGACTGTATAGTGATTTAAACTAAAATAATTAAATTACGTGGTCTGTACAATACTGTACACACACAATAAAATAAAAAGTTTCCATCTATTATTTCTAAGAAATATGTTTATGTACAGACACAGTTACGGTTTAATGTTCGAATGCGAATTGTAAATATTTATTCACGATTTTAACAGGAAATGTTCTCAAATTGTTATATCCATTAAGCCCAAAAGCAAACCGTTTATGATGATGAGAGTAGCTCCGCCGATTCTAACTGCTTTATTGCGATTGCCTCGACCCTTCGTAAACGCCACTCAATAGATTTTAGGGTCTTATTTACAAATACAGTTTTAGATTTCGCCCGAAGGCTCGAGTGAATTTGAATAAATATCGCTATTTAGGGTTTTCGTGTCTTATTTGACCATCTGTTGATTAACAATGGCATTTGATAAGGGAAAAGCGAGGATTAGGTTTGTGTATTGATCGTAAAGTGGAGGAACTTGGAATATCAAGAAATTAATATATAACTAAACTTTATTAGTGTTTTCTTAGTTGTAGATTCTTGTCTGTCTGGGTACCTACCACTTGTCTAATCTTCCACTGCCAAACAGTGGTAATTATTAGCGTTGTGTTCTGATTTGAAGGGTAGGATTTTTTTTTAATTGCATTCGGTGGCCGACGACCATATGGGCCACCTGATGGTAAGTGGTCACCACGGTGGTAGGGCTTTGTGCCAGTCCGTCTGAGTAGGTACCACCCACTCATCAGATATTCTACCTCCAAACTACCGTACTCAGTATTTCCTGTGTTTCAGTTTGCAGGATGAGTCAGCCAGTGTAACTACAGGCACAAGGGACATAACATCTTAGCTCCCAAGTTTGGTGGCGCATTGGCAATGTAAGAAATGGTTAATATTTCTTAGAGCACCATTGTCTATGTACTTACCATGAGGTGGCCCAT
Organism: Vanessa tameamea; assembly: GCF_037043105.1. NCBI lineage: Eukaryota > Metazoa > Arthropoda > Insecta > Lepidoptera > Nymphalidae > Vanessa > Vanessa tameamea. The sequence goes on from NC_087334.1 coordinate 8,422,007, forward strand.
ATGCTCGTCCGCAAAAAGAGATGCAGTATAAACAAAAATTAAGTTCATGAACAATCAGTGCTCGCCTGGATTTGATCCCGCCATCGTTGGTTAAGAAGCATGCGGTCTTACTATTGATCCAACTCAGCTCTGGCACTTCCCTCTGCTAATTTTGCAAGCTATTTTGGTAACTCGAGTTCCGATGAGGTTAAATTTCTATTCAAACTTAGCATCAAATTTATGCAAGAATGATAATGTTTACTAGTGAGTCTGCCATTTCCACGTCTTTATTTGAAAGAATTGCGATAAATACGATTCAGACTAAACCCTTGAACATGGCAAGGCAATAAAGAATATTTTATTTCGAAATTTATTTAAAGAAATCTCACAAAGAAATCATAAAGTAAAACTAAGGTAACAATTGCGATGGTATTGAGGTTTCTCGTTAAAAGTTTTTATGTTCAGGGTCCCAAGTGTTAAGTTCCTCTCTGTTTAATGAAGTCTTGAAGCAACAAGACCAGTGGGTGATATTGAGTCTGAGTTGTTATTTATTGAAGACTGAGATAATTGAGATCTTGTAAATTTCAATACCCTTTCAAGTATTATGGATAATATTCAAATCTTATTCGATAAAAATCAAATCTTAACTGACCTTGAAGTTCGGAGAAGTCTGACAACATTTCAAATTGCTTACATATTTAAGCAGCGGTTTCAATTCTGATATTAAATTTACAGCTCATTACATTTACATTAAACTTATTGCTTGGCTTTTAATATTCCCCGGTTACTTTAAAACTAGTATTAATTATGTATATAATTATTTTACAAATTTTTGAGGTCACTTATCTCGAAAACTGTTGAATATATAGCAACAGGGGTTACATCAAATTTTGTTCTTAGCTGTAATTTTTGGTGAGAAATCCACATAAACTGGTTTCCCGCAGAAATTCCAGTGTTAAATGAACAATTCCTTTGTATCCAAAAAAACATTTTTAACACAAACTATTAACAGCTTGAAAAAATAGATACATACATTTTCCTATACCACACGATCAAAAATCGTGAATCACCTGTTTTTCATTAATAGGTTAAAAAAACATTTTCTATTACAAATACATACAAACACATATGTATGTAGAGAAATGTTTATTGTGTCAGAAAAATACTATCTAAACATAATATACATACGATAGCTGACCGCTTCAATTGGCATTAAACAAAAAACCGGTTGAGAACAACTCGGACACGCGTTCTGAGGGTTCCGTACCACCAGATAGATAGAAAACATACGCTGATGTGTTAAAAAATTTACGGTATTCGGATTTTGTCCTATATTATCTATAATTTCATGATTCCAGGTCAACGAGAAGTACCTTAAAGGTTTAAATTCCCTCAGAAAATCTATGGGAAATGCGACATAAGCGACCTTATATTTTGATTGCTTAAACTTAGAGGTTTGATATTTTCACAGATCTAAGGGACCACATATCTGAGTATTTGATATTAATTTCAATTTTATACCTCAACGCGATTTTGAGAAAAAGAGTCTTGTCGGACAAACGGACAACGAATTCATTTTATAAGGGTTTTTGCTTTACATTTACGCAACCCTTAAAATGGGAAAGGTTCAATGGAATTCAAACATGTAAAGCCCATTACTGGGCATAGTTTCATAACGATACGTTCAATAGTTATCATGTGATTGACGCACAAAAAAAATTAATATTATTAGATATAAATCTTTATGTACAAATTGGTATATATTTTTTTCTTTAAATAATTAAACGTGTTTAAATGTTGGATAACTCTTTGGAAAATACGAATTCGAGCTCAGCGACGGGCCATTACGAATTACTTTATAAATTTAATCTAATTAAAAATTCCAATGAAACTTGTCCGCAGTCCTTAACGTAGTTCTACGGTAAGTTCTTAAATAATAGTGAAATAAGACCTTAATATTGAACTGAGAGACAGTAGTTCATCTGATTATTACATAATAATCAGATCTTTTTTTTGTCCCATTTGCTGTTGAAACGCTTGGCCCTTGGAGTAGTAGAGCAAAAAGCTTAATTAAAAGTATAACACCTTGCCTTATTGCCTCCGATGGTGACAGGAGGGCTGGTTCGTTTTATGCCCAGAGGATCGGAACTGCGATTCAACGGGAAAATACTGCTAGCATTCTTGCCACCATTCCAAGCGGTCTTAGGAACTAGTATAGTCTGAAATAAACATTTTTTTAATTGTCATATACAATTAAATATCGTATATTGTAATTATATGTTTAGTTGACCCATGATGACGTAAAACGTAGATAAATCTTAACCGCAGATTCCGGGTGCAAACCCGGGCCAGCTCTACTAAATTTTCATGTACTTAATTTGTTTATAACTCATCTCGGGGGTGAAGCAAAACTTCCTTGGAGTGGATGAATATCTACCAACATTGATAAACAGTTACTTTACTTTATATATCCTGTATAAAAAGTATGTGATACCGAGTTATATTATTTTGTAAAGAATAATTTTCCTTATCAATACTAATATTGTAGAGCTGAAGAGTTTGTTTGTTTGGTTGAACGCGCTGATCTCGGGAACTACTGATGCGATTTGAAAATTTTTTTTAGTGTTAAATAGTCGATTATATAAGTTGTATATCATCATACGACCAATAGGAGCAGAATATCATAATTATAATTTTGTAAAAACAGGGGAAAATTATTCCTTTTGAGAGTTTCCGTTGCGTTTTGAAAACAGTAAAAGTTTTAAATAGCTTTTATGATAGAATCTGTAATATAGCCGAGTCAAGTCGGGACGAGTAGCTAGTCTGTTAATATTATAACACCAGTTTTTAATTTATTGAGCTTAGATTTTATACATTTTAAATTCTCAATCTACATAATATTTTTATTCAAATACGCTGTAAGTAAGTGTTATTATTGAATTCAGTACAGAACTAATTACGTTTTTAAAAGAAGATTCTGTCAAGAACCAAGAAACTCAGTAGATACTCGTCGAACTCTGCGCTTTTTTTATCATTTAATTATTACGAAAACATGAAATTCATGCTTGTCACGTAAATTATCTAAATTTAATGCCAGTGGAACTGCGAAGCGCAGCCATTGCACTATAATAATCTGGTATAAGTTTTACGTATATTGGTTCAGTAGTTTTTTCAGTCACAAATACAAAAAAAAAATCATCTCAATTATTATGATAGATTGTATTGCGTGATACTGCCCCGTTGCTCCAGGGGATAGATCAAGAGGTCCTGGTTTTGAGCCCCAGGTCAGTCTGATAAAAAGTGAGTTTTTCTATAGACAAAATTCTCAGCAACAGTTCGGAATCTGGAATAATGATCTGTGTACACTTCCTTGCCTTGGCAAGCACGTACAGCCGTTGGTTCTGAGCCTGAACTCTTCGATAAGGTCGGATTTGCCGTCTCTTCGAACTATGAGTGAGGGAATAGGGTGCACTTGTATTTGCGTACAAACTTGTAAACCGCAATATGTCATGTTTATAATTTGAACTTTAACTTTTTTTTTATGGCATGGGTTGGCGGACGAGCATATAGGCCACCTGATGGTAAGTGGTCACCACCGCCCATAGACAAAGGCGCTGTAAGAAATATTAACCATTCCTTACATCACCTATGCGCCACCAACCTTGGGAACTAAGATGTTATGTATCTTGTGCCTGTGATTACACTGGCTCACTCACCCTTCTAACCGGAAGACAACAATACAGAGTACTGTTATTTGGCGGTAGAATATCTGATGAGTGGGGGGTACCTACCCAGAGGGGCTTGCATAAAGCCCTACCACCAAGTGCTCTGTTCCAACGATACCTTTATAACTTACATATTATTAAGGAGTAAAAGTCAAAATATACAATCGCTTCTATTAAAAACTCCTTGTAATTTCCCATGCATTTTTTTCGTTACTTTGTTTGACGCTTTTGATCTTTTAAGTTTAACCCATATGCTCTGTATTTACCTACAAGCTGAATTTAAATGTAACTTTTTTTATGTTATAGGGGGCAAAGAGCAGCAGGCTCACCTGATGGAAAGTGATTACCACCGCCCATGGACATCTGCAACACCGGGGGGCTTGCAGGTGCGTTGTCGGCCTTTTAGGGTAGAGTACGCTCTTTTCTTGAAGGTTCCCAAGTCGTATCGATTCGGAAAAACCGCTGGGGAAAAATGGTTCCACACAGTGGTTGTGCGAGGCAGAAAATGTCTTTAAAATCGCGCTGTTGTGGATTTAACTTGTACGTACTTGCAATTATTGAATGTTGTTTGTGTTATCTCACGTAGAGGAATTGCTATCTTAAATGAGAAATAAAGATTTCTAGCCAGAAAAACTTGTAATATGCGATAGCAAAATAAGTTTAGGTAATATTAATGAATACACACAAAATGAATAAATAAATTATATGTTTACTTTTTGAAATCGGTTAAACGTTCGAAATTCAAAAATTGTTTCAAAAATTATTCGTTGACGTCGACAACATTTAAGCAAAGGTGAAAATTAAATAATTAAAGGCGAAAGGTGGCGATCCAATAATAAAACCTCTGGAATCAAATTATTCGCAATACGGGGAAGTTTTCATTTGCAATCGTTATTCAGGGACGGCGCGGCCGGTAGCGGTCGGAATTAACGAATGAATTGTGCGTATTGTACGGCGACGTTAGTTACGATTCTGTTTTCGAAGTAAAACTTCGGTAACCGATGAAACGAAGAACATTGTTGGCCCACGTGAAGATACTTAGGAAACTATTGTTTCTGTTTAGATTATCTTGAAAATACCTAACTTTTTAGTTGGTTAGGCGTAGGGTTCTTGCAAAAAAGACATCCTTAGAAGATCTCTTCATCTGTCATGTCATCATGTCTGTCTATGTGTCCATCTATCCATCACGACCATTTTTCTCAGATACGCGTAAAGGTATAAAACCAAATACTCAGGTCTGCGGTCACTTTGAGCTGAAAAATCAAACCTCTAAGTCTCCACGATCAAAAGATGAGGCCGCTTATGTAGTTCGTCCTTTCATTCGCAAAGGGAATCAAAATCCATAGGGTACATTGTGTTAACTTAGAATCATGAAATTTGGCAAACGATCAATCAAAATATACTTTATTCAAGTAGGCTTTTAAAAGCATTTTTGTATCGTTATTTTACAAAACTATATTAAGTGAAACAACCATCGGTTCGGAATGTAGATTCTACCGAGAAGAACCGGCAAGAAACTCAGTAACAATATATTGTAGTTAGTTAGTTGAAGTTTAGAAAAAAATTCGAAAAATCGTAAATTTTTGTTACCTGTGTCTGTTTCTCTATCAACAGAGTACGGAACCCTCAATTCGCGAATTCGAGTCGCACTTGTTTTTTTATATCTTTCACGATATCTCCAATGTTTGTAAAGTGATTTTAATTCTTTAATGAAATATTTTATTGTACTTCGACTATGACGCTATACAATGGCCAAGTGTATACAAGTTAAGATGGAATAAATATATAATAGACAATTAGGTAATTCTTCGAAAATGAGTAATTTAATTGCTTTTTCTTACTTGCTCTTTCATTCATTCCATTAATAAATTTTATTAAAGTCAATACGAATGAAAGTTGATTAATCAAGTTCAGGAATCATATTAAAAATTATATGTTTATAATAATATATAAATTCGAAGAGAAAATTATTTTTCATACTTTATCAATGATCGATTTGTTGAAATTGAAAACTAAATGTCAATTTCTTGGCATCGTGATTATTTTCCACGAATTATATTCAATTTATATTGAAACTAGAGAAACGTGCGCTAAGCAAGAATCTAAACTCATATTATAAATGTAACTGGCTCTGTCTGTTCATGCTTAGACCGCTAATCCGATTTAGATGAAGTTTTCTATTGAGATAGTTTGAATCCCGGGGAAGGGAAGGGTAAATATAGAAGAGTAAGGGTGGGTGATGCTTTGTAAAGGTAAAATTTTATAAATTTCGCGCGGGTAAAGCCGCATCTAGTATTTAATAAATTTTATTTATTTATTAGTTGATAAATGTGTCATAAATAAGAGAAATGAAATCTTATTAAAAAACATACATCAATGTGTGCCTACTGCGTATAGATTCAAATTTGAGTAAATTTAACTGCCAATGTAAAATTTTTTTTGTTACTTGCCATTGAAATCAAAATCAAATTATTCTTTATTCAAATGGACTCAGAGCATTTTTGAAGTGTGTTTTATTAAACGTAAAACTACCACCGGTTCGATAGTAGATTCAACCGAGAGGAAACGACAAGGAACACAGTTACTTTTGTCCGGCATTTTTATTACAGAATACATCAGTAAAGTACAACAAGAAATCAATAAATACTAAATCCACCCTTTTTTGTCTTTAATATAATCTTGTATTGAGTAATATAACTTATATAGACTCTATTAGACAAGCTGATCGAAATTAAAATTGTGTCAGTGACGGAAAAGGGAAAGAAAGCGGGAGGGGGAGGTTAGTTCAGTAATTAAGCCGAGACGATCGCGCAGATGTGGCACAATAGTTTTTATCTTTTTCTGTCTCTGAGAGTATTATAGTGAAATGATTTGATTCCTTGTTTGTGTACTTATATATGAATAAATAAAATCGAAATACACAAAGCATAAAAAGGTAATATATATTGCACGAACAAAATAAATTTCTGAATCGCGCTAACGTTTCGTTCGATGAAATGTTTATAAGGTCACGACATTTCAAGTACATACAGTTGGCTTTCTTGGAACGCTTTTGTTATTTCAACTAGCACGTAAGTATCAACTGTTAATGGTTGAAGAGTCATAGTATCTAAAAATCAGCCTTCTCAGTGACATTGGGAATTTTGAAATGCATTAAAGAATAATGAAGGTTTGGAGCATATTCCACGCTGATCTAATCCGGATTGGTGGATACACATGAGGCAGGATTTCCTCTAACACGGGCATGTGTACAGAAAATACTTCCCTTCAATACCGAGTATATAGGTGATGTAAGGAATGGTTAATATTTCTTACAGCGCCTTTGTCTATGGGCGGTGGTGACCACTTACCATCATGTGGCCCATATGCTCGTCCACCAAACAACGCCATAAAAAAGCAGGAGGTTAAACCACTCCAAAACTAACAATAATTATAACTACAATATATTAACGTAAATCTTTTAAGTATTCTAATATTTTTCATCTCACTTTACTTACTTACTGAACTCGTACATCGTACCTACTCATTGATGAGTAGAAAAAATTGTATAAGAATACGCAATTATTTTTTTTTACTTTTTAGTGCATATTGATTTGTTTTGGAATAGTGTTTAATTTGAAGTCGGTTTCTTTTTTTGTTAACATTTTTTTTTATTATTCCTTAATTTGACTTTTCCAAGTTCTCTTCTCTGACCAAAGATTCTGTGAGAGATCGTTCTAAGCGATAAGACCACACAGTTAATTTATATTATTCCGATGTGATCTGTCCCCAACTTATATTCAGTTACTCTGAATAAATAAAGACGATCCGGTTTTCACTACAGTATTCACGTTGTGTTCTCAAAGTCTTAAATTTTTATTATATTAAGGATGAAAGTTTCAAAAATCGTAAACTCAGACAGCAGTATAAAGTACGTAAACCACAACTCGTAAAATCCGAAAGAACAATAACCTGATCTAAAGTCACGTTCTCTGACAAACAAACACATAAAAAAGTATTCACCTTTCACGAAACATTTACCGAGGCTTCATAAAATATATGTTCTGGTTAAATAAAAGGTGTCGGAAACATGGTTTGCTTCTCCTATGGTATTATAATAAAACATTTTTAGACACGTTGTGAAAAAAATGATGAGAGTGAATCTTTTGATGTGTACAGGTTGATGTGATAACTACACGGTGAAGTTAGCTAAGCCGCCCATCGTATCGAGTCACTCGAAATAGACAGCTTCACATTATCTTATTTTAAAATGTTCATTTAAATTACAAATTTAAATTGTGTACGTTCAAATCTGCGAGTGAATGTTATATTTAATAGTGGTGAAAAAAGATGAAATAACATTTATCATTATAATAATAATAAATTTATTATAATTAGATATTTGCATACAAGTAAATAAAAAAAAAATAATCACGTTGAAGAAGTAGAAATTCTCATGCGAATATTTACATGCACCTTTCTATATGAATAAAATCTGACTTCGAAAACTTAAACAAACACAAATATGATTATTTTGAAGTCGGTTAAAAACTCAGCCTACGTCATAATCCCCTAACAGCGTGTAGCAATGGCAAGATTAAACGATTAAAAATTAAATGTTAATATAACTTGGAATCATGACAGAACAAATAAAAGGAAAGCAGTTTTTTTTTGTATTTCAAAGTTAAATAGGATTAAACGTTAAATCTATACTAATATTATAAAGAGGGGTAATCTCCAGAACAAATGATCTAATTCGGTTTTTTTTGGTGCTAGAAAGATACATTGTTCACGTGTGCTATATCCTATCAAAACATAAATATTATGATATATACCTTGGTTGTTGACTTCAACGACAAAAGAAGTGAGATCTAAACGGGTGCCAAGTTCAATGGTCCTTCCTGAAATTTATTTATAACTACATAAAATATCATTTCTTCTTATAACTTAGGATAATATATTGTAGCCTAAGGTCTGTTTTGGCTAGTTCTTGTGTTTAATGTGTTTGTGTTAATGTGGTTGTTCGTATGAAATATGCTAGGTATATTGTAGCGTTACCTTGGCTGACACCGACTCCAAAAATAACAATAATTGTAACTATATTATATTATCGTAATAACTTTGTTGACTTTTAAGTAGTCTAAATATTTTTAATTACATTTTACATAGGATAAATCTAAAAAATATTTTGGTCATTGTTTGTTATTCATAGGTATGTGTTAAGTTAGATTTAAAGTGGGTAGGTACGTACTCATCTTCTTGCGTGGAAACACAAAGATCGTACTTACATATTGGTAAGTAGAATAAGTAACTTGATTATTAGGTTGTAGAATAATACGCAATTCTTTTTTTACTTTTTAGAGCAAATTAATTTGTTTCTTTTGAAGTCGGTTTTTTTTTATCAAAATTATTGTTTATTTTATAGATGATTAAACAATAAATACCAATATTAATTAAACAATAAATGGCCCAGTGGTTAGAACGCGTACATCTTAACGGATGATTTTGGGTTTAAATCCAGGCATGCACCACTGAATTTCATGTGCTTAATTTGCGTTTATAATTCATCTTGTGCTCGGCGGTGAAGGAAAACATCGTGAGGAAACCTGCATGTGTCTAATTTCAACGAAATTCTGCCACATGTGTATTCCACCAACCCGCATTGGAAACCAACTCAAAACCACTCCAACGCCTCTCCTCAAAGGGAGATGGGGCCTTAGCCCAGCAGTGGGAAATTTAAAGGCTACTAATGTAAAATGTACGTACCAAATCCCATTTAGATATAATTGTAGAATAATTAAATGAAACTTGTAATTTGAATATCCAAAATGTAATGTAAATGCGATGGCCCAGTCGTAAATCTTAACCGATGATTCTGACTTCAAACCACGGTCAATAAAAACTAAATTCTTTTTTCTTTTTCCTCACAGTATAATTTCAAGATGCAATGCATTTAACGATTTAAATTGTGAGTGAATAAATTAAGTAAATTCCAATCGGGAACTGGGGTAAAATTATGAGCCTGTTAGTATCCCATTTCTGGACTAAATCCCTCCCTTTGAGGAAAAGCTTAGTAGCTTAATCCACCATGGATAAACGTGAGGCAGATTTTCATTGTAATTAGACACATGCTGGTTTCCTTAACCGTTGTGCATGAGATGAATTATAAACGCCAATTAACCACATGAAAATTCAGTGGTTGCCTGGGCTTGAACTCGAAATCGTCATCTTATATTCGCGTTTTCACGCGCTCTAATTACCAGGTCTTGGTTCAAGGCATCTTGGATCTGACAATCCAACTATTGGAAGGAATATCAGCTTTGGCAATAGATGAAAGCAATAAGACCTAAAATGCCGAGATAATGCTAGTAAGATTAGTATTCAGGTCGACTTGAATGGTGTAAATAAAAAGTCTCAATCGTTAGCAGATGGCACCTACATTAAGTCGACCGTGACAAGCTTTCCGCTGGATTTTTAAGGTTCCGTATACCCGAGACTCCAAATATTTCTTTTAAATCAATTATAAAAACATTTTCAAAGTATTTCTTATATTTATTAGTATTATATAAGACAGAAGTAAACCAACTATCTGATACTGACTAGTCAAAACCACTCACAGACTTGTCAGCGTAAAAAAATTTGAAAAGGAATAGAAATAGATGTTATGTTCTTTGTACAATGACTCACTCAAATTTTAATTTTGAACGCAGTTATATCAATGGTAACTAATAGGATTAGTTCGATTGTGACCAATTAAACTGTTTATTGTATAACACAGCTAAGATGTAGCGTCGGTAAAATTCGTAAAATCGATCTCATCCAAATTAGGTGATTCTTCAAAATCATCAATCTTTATTTATTTCTTATGCGAAAATGATCTTTATGCAGACGTAATAATTTGTCATGTCATATTACGGACATAGTGGGGTCTTAAGCTAGGGTCATTAAATAAAAGATATGCATAGAAAGCCGTGAACAGATTCATGGGGTCATTGTCCTAAAATGTGTCTTAATCTACGAGAATCATTATTAATATATATTTATTATACATCATATAAATTTGATCATAAATAAAAAGAAAATTGATCATATAACCAAATACATTCGCCAAATTGACGAGGTTTTTTTTTTAATTTGTCGATGCTACCTTTAAATTGTGTCGTACTATACCCATTATGTCATATTTAACTCGTAAACAGAAATCGGAATTCCAAGACTCGGAAATGCAATTTTATGTAATTTTTTAAGAAGCAATTCCCCCTATTAAGTAAGGAATTACTAATATTCCTATTTACATCTCCTTTTAAGCTTAAAGCTTGTGTAAAGAGTGATCGCGACAATAGCCCAAGAGTCAGGATCGATTCTGCGACTTTTTCATCGCTAGGCGGCCCATTGTGCTGTAGAATCTTAATTTCCAAATTCCAAGTAATAATACATGAAAAATTGACTCTGTATCAAATTAAAATGAAAATATACTTAATTCAAATAGTAAAAACAAGCACTTTGATTTGTCATTTAATAGAACTGTATTAAACGTTAACCTACCACTGGTTCGAAATGTAGATTCTAAGAACTGACAAGATACTTAATAGTTACTCTTCCAACATTCGAATACAAAGTTATGTTTATTAAATAGCGAAAATATCGATCATGTCTGTATATCAGAATAAATTATTATCATTATTAAATTATTTCCTTTGTCTTAGACCCTGAGTTGGGTCATACTTAGCCTTCTGGCGTTTTGTCAAATATTATAAATTGATATCAATAGAACAATCAAAGACAATGAGATTTAGTCATAGACAATATAGTTTTTACTAATTAATATATTCAACTAAAGACAATAAAGGTAGTTTAAGTCAAAATAAGATTATACTAAGAGCTTATAAACAAGCATGCTAGTAAATAGCATACTCAGTTTCCAAGCAGATTGCTACGGAATCCAACCGACTTACTGGACCGAATTATTTATGGTGACCATTGAAGCGGTTATCATGTTAGATGACAGACCAAGTGAATATTAGGCTATTATAGACTATCATTAATCCCACCTGACATTGTCGAAATGATCTCTGCTCCTTGGATCGACTGAAAGCCATTAAGCAACTAACTGAATTGAATTTCAACCATTCAGTTGGGTTTGCTGAGCGTAGAAATAGGAAAATTATAGAAGATATTATAATACGTTTATCTTAGCTTACAAAATTATGCTAGCTTCGCATATTATTAATATATTAATTATTAGTAGCGGCTTCACACGTTTAAGAGAAAGTGATGCATTGAAGAGCAACCACGTGAAGAAAATCTTGATGTTTTTGCAAGCGTCGAATCTTTGCGGGCGTACGCAGAACAATTAGCTTGTCTCATTACGGCCGGTTTAGAAACGTATAGAGAACTTGTAAATATACACTGTAGTTTATTGTACAAGCTACCCGTCCGGACTTCGCACGGATAGAATAAAGGTCTAGATAAAATGTTTATATCGTAAATAATAAACTCTATTGAGTTAAGCGGACGTTAGTACTTACAGTCGGCATAATTTTTCCCGACATCTTCAACAATAAAGGTCTTATATTCCGATTTACACAAAACCAGTGATAAATTATAAAATTTTATCGACCTCAGGTAAAAACCGTATGAAAATGAAAATACTTTCGGTAGTATTTGAGTTTATCGCCTTCAGATCTCCGACGAGAGGACTTTGTTATATAATATGAAATGATTATATAATTTTATTATGATTTATTAATTTATTTATTAGTTATTGGTGGTAGGTATCTACTGTGTAACAGTGTGTTTGTAATATAATTTGTTTTGAATTATGAATATTGGACAACATCACATACATTACTCTGAGCCCAATGTAAGTAGCTAAAGCACTTGTGTTATGGAAAATCAGAAGTAACCACGGTACGACAAACACCCAGACCCAAGACAACATAGAAAACTAATGAACTTTTTCTACATCGATTCGGCCGGGAATCGAACCCGGGACCTCGGAGTGGCGTACCCATGAAAATTGGTGTACACAATACTGGACCACGGAGGCCGTCAATGAAGTACTTGTGTAAAATATTATACATCATGAGAGACATTAATTACAAAAGTGACTAAAAATATCAATTAGGATCAGCGTTAAATTGGTGCTGTGAGTAGTGGTTTATATTAAATCAAAATATATTTTATTCAAGTAGGCTCTTACGAGCACTTTTGAATCGTCATTTTACATTAATGCAAAGCCAATAAATCAAATGTTATGTATTGTAATTATTGTAGCATGGAACTCCAAAAATACTAATTCCAGGCTTTTCTAGATTCTACCGAGCAGAGCCGGCAAGAAACTAACTAGTTACTCTTTTTCGACAGTCAATTACATAGATTTTATCAAAAACATTATCCTAAGTAGCTCCATACTTTGTAGCATCTATATAATCCTTTATCGAGTATTTTTTTTACAATGTAGGTAGGTGGACAAGCAAATGATGGTAAGTGTTCACCACCGCCCCTGGACTATGCCGCTGTAATAAATATAAACCATACCTTATATCCATGCGCCACCAACCTTGGCAACTAAGATGTTATGTCCCTTGTGCCTGTAGTTACTCTGGCAATTTTTTTCGTTTCATAACAACAATTCCTAAGGAATTTCTCTTAAAAAATAATTCAAAGTTTCACACAATTTATATGTACTTATAGAATCTATAGAATAATCTCATATGGCTAAATTGAAATTCGAAACTACCATCTCATAAGCGACACGAAATTCATCGTTTGAATGAGCAATAATCCTCCATATTCACCATTTACTATTTCCTTCGTATCGTGTTGAACTGTTCACATTGCACATATACGGACAAATTGAGATGCTTCTAAAGCAAAACAGCAATGTATGCCGAACATGCGTACACCGGTAGTATATATATTAAAGGTCGTTAGCGATTTCCAAAACAAGTTTATAGAAGTGGGAACCTCCTCGTCCAGGTCTTGTTAACTAAAAACGGGCTTAGGGAGTTATATGTCCTTAATATCTTATATAAATATGTTTGGATATGAAACGCCCGTTGGTTCGTTTCATTGGGATAAAACTGCATGTGTCAGATTAAGTAAAAAATAAATAAATAATTAGACGATTACAAACAAGGCTTACACTATGTATTGTATGTTTTAATCAATTATGTAATAACAATATTTTAATTTAAGTTATTTTTGAATTGTATTGATAACATTGTTAATAAATAAGAGGGTACTATGACTTTTCTGTTCAATATTGTGAGTCAAGTGATTTGTAGTGAGGCTTATATAAGTGATGGAAGCTCGGTACACAACACTTTACTTTACGTTTACTTTTCACTTGATCCTGGACCAGCAACCTGCTAACATTTAAGGTACGATATAATTTTGTGATATAGTGTAATTATTATTGCTTGTTAAATTATTGATGAATATATGAATTGTGTTTTTGCAATTATCAATATACAAAGTTAGTATTATATATACAAGGTTAGAATAATTGTATTTAACTAACATGACTGTATTTTTGGATATTGAAAAAGAGTAACTACTGAGTTTCTTGCCAGTTCTTCTCGGTAGAATCTACATTCCGAATCGGTGGTAGCTTTACTTTAAATAGTTTGTTAAATGACGATTAAAAGTGCTTGTAAAAGCCTACTCGAATAAAGTATATTTTGATTAAGGTAATTGATTTTATTGTAATTATTAATTGATACAATATTACGTTTACTACAGCTATTATAATGGCTAAATAAATATTTGTGTTTCATATATAATCTTTTATTGTCTTATAACCTTAAAATATAATAAAATAATAAAGAAAAAGAAATTATCTTAAAATATCCTGACATAATGTATTAACTCTCTATAAAAAAAATCTAACACGTGCATGAGGCTCTCTTATACTGTCATGCCTTCTCTACTCCGACACTCTCTACTTTGTCTTCTATATGTGAAAATAATAAAAGGAATTTATATTCATTTTATAAGCGAAATACTCTGTATTTTTTCCCTGTATATATTTATTGGAACGAAGTTCTTTTAAACGGCTTACAGTAGATTGAATTGGTCGAAATCGTCGCGTAAGGACAAAAGTGACACACCTTCTCTAACCTTTTCCTCTCAATATATCTCTCGATATTTGACAACAACTGAGCGCATCGAGTTGATCACCATTATTTAACAATGACCAACCTCATGCTGATTTCTCTGAAAAATAAGTATCCAGTCGAAAGTAAATATGAGTTGTCAAGATAGGGCTTAAATGATGACGTTAAATAAATGATCGTGAACTACATTTTCGCTAGACGCAGAACAATGATACGCACATTAGTTTTAGTCTGAGCTTTGCCGAGTTAGTGTGACATAGTCTTACTTATCTTAAATCTTTCATCGGATAACACTTTAAGTCACCGATCCCAAGTGACTAATAAATATAATATAATTTTAACCTACTTCAAAAAAATCCTTTTTAACACGCTCATATTAGCTTCACTTGTAACTATGTATGTAAGAAAATCTTGGAATCTTAATTTGACCCACATTCCGATCTTCGATTAGAATGAAAAATGATTAGCTAAGAAACGTCATTCCAAATCTAATATGGCGGCTTCCCCAAGATGGCGGACTGGCTATTTGAAATGCACCCCCATGATATGGGTATTAAATGAAAGGGTTTGCTTTCGTAATTTTTAGTGCGTGCTAAAAGCGTGTTTTTTAGTTTTTTAAACTATTTTTATTTTGTTTTTACTATACAGTTAACCCGCGGTCATGCGATAAATGGGCAAGATGTTCGCTTCTTTAATAAAGCTTCAAATACTTCTATCTTTGCTAATTAATAAATTTCAATTACACGTAATTAATTAGACGTATTACTCGATGAAGAATTATGTAGATGATAAAAAAGTGTGGAGTTAGTATTCGTTCATTTTCATTCACGATAAGTAATCATTTAATT
This sequence comes from Vanessa tameamea, assembly GCF_037043105.1. Lineage (NCBI taxonomy): Eukaryota > Metazoa > Arthropoda > Insecta > Lepidoptera > Nymphalidae > Vanessa > Vanessa tameamea. The sequence goes on from NC_087334.1 coordinate 8,437,658, forward strand.
GTAGTAATTAATAATCTTTGTAATTGATTTACGTAAAAGAGTAACTACTTAGAATCTTCATACGGAACCAGTGGTAGCCTCAATTTTATTTAATCATGTAAAATGACAATTCAAAAGTGCTCGCAAGAGGCTACTTGAATAAAGTATATTTAGATTTTGATTTTAAAACTTTTGTAAGGTGGTGTTGGATGATCATATTTTTAAAATAGATATAATAAAATTTAGAAATAGAGTAAATTTTACTCTGACAAATAACATTTAGAAGATACTACCAGCGAACAAATTACAACATGTTTAAACAATGCATGTAACATTATCGAAGATTTCTACGTATAAATGTTATTTTGGATTAGGGGCCATACTGCGAGTTATCTGCTTAGGTACATATTTTCAAAGATATTCTGGAAGCGCGTTATGAATAAAATGATTAGAGATTTCTATGATGCGCGCGAACAGGGTAACGCGAAGTTAAGTGTCAAGTCGCTCAAAATAGACAACTACAGATCTTTTCCATCTCTCTCACTCATTCGGAAGAGGGCGAGAGAAATATATTCGGCCATTTTGTTGATATTGACATTTGTCATCACGTATCGTCACGTCTTGTATTTTATTTTATATCTTATTTATTTATGAATTGATCTCGAATATTCTTTTCGTGTTCGGTTCGGTATTGCTTCGAGACGGTTCCACTTCAATTGAATTGGTATAAGATATCGATAAGTTCTAATTCAAAGCAGGCACATTTTTGAAGAAGATTGTTTTTTATTATTTACATTTTATTTATGTTACAAATATCTCTGAATTTTGACGAAATAATAGTAATTAATATATAATTATTACATCGTAAGAGAGATTATGTCAACGACTGTACTAGCTTTAACTATGTTAACACAGTTGAAAGCGTCTTCCACCGAGATTTATAAAAGCACAATAATTCATTGTTTTAAGCACAATATACAGATAAAGTATTTATGTGCTATACAATTTATAACATCAAAAATCAATAATAGAACATTATCACAAAGTATCTGTGGTTAGACGTTTGTATAAGTGTTTAGTTTTCTGTGTGTGTGGAAATTCATGTTTAGTAAGATATTTTTTTAAATACATGATTAAATATTTTTATTTTTCTCTGGTTTAGTGTCAGTTTTAGAATAGTGAAGTCGTAGTCCAGCACCATATTACAATCCTTGCCTTTTTTTTGGGTGGATTTTATTCAAATGATTATCAACGTTGTCACTTGTTACGTTTTGTTACTGAAAAAACCCTTCTTTTATTTCGCTTATTGTTGCAGTTGAAGGGCAACAAAAATAAGTTGTAACATTTTCTAATTATATTATTTTTAATTATTATAAGTATAGAAATGAGCTAGTTGTAAATACATTTATTTTTTTATTACTGATAATTCCTGGTGATCACTTTATGGTCGAAATTCGAAACGAAAACTATAAATATATTATATTCTTGTAACATATGTTATGTAAACCCTTCTACCCGGAAACGGGGATGGCTAGTATATTACAATTACACACAATACCAGTAGACAAACTCAATGACAGCTTGAATACACGACTTAGTTAAGATCAACATGATCTATTCACTAAGTCAGATGCTAATCGCCAACGAAATAGTAACCTGGTCAAACCTGACGTGGATTGACAGCTGGTTGAGTTAAGGCAATGTTGGCTGATTTAATTTAAGACAAAATGACAGGACGGAAAATTTAATACATCTTCATTCGATCATGAATACTGCTGTTCTCATCTCACTGCTGGTTTGGATCTTATTCAATATCAAATTTACACTCTACAGTGTGGAGGTTTAGAGTGAGTTCAAAGATTTTAATGCAATTTTTGTGTAATAAAATGTTACTACTGATTTTCTACCTTTTCTTTTAAGGTCTTTTTGATTAAGGTATTTGATTTTGATTTTAAACTCCATACCAATTTTTCTAGTAGATTGAATTACGGTGATTGTGACATTTATTAAGAAATTTTGAGAAACTTTAATGTTGGGAAACCAAATAATTTGAAAGCTTATTCATAAGTTAAAATGTACCAAATTAAGGTAGGGCTGTCTGGAAGCCCGTCTGGGTAGGTACCACATCAGATATTATATACCGCCAAATAACAGTACTCTGTATTGTTGTGTTCCGGTTAGAAGAGTGAGTGAGCCAGTGTAATCACAGGCACAAGGGACATAATATCTTAGTCCTCAAGGTTAGTGGCGCATAGGTGATGTAAGGAATGATTAATTGGTGACCACTTATCAAAAAAAAAGATTAATTTCAACTATCTACAAATTGCACATATTCTTCGGTAAGGTAAATGTACTTAGTCTTCAAAGGTCTTTGATACTGCTATCAAGAACATTCATTGCACACTCATCATAAATCTGGTGAAAAAATAGCCTTTTTTATATTTTACACAACTGCATAAAAAAGTAGTGTAATTTTTTAGGGATTCATCTATGTATGTGAGTTTATTACCTGAACATATTTGAGTGAGTGGAGTATCGTTAGAATCCTTACATAATCCGAAGACCGGCTATAAATAATTCATTCATTCAGCAGTCGTACTTTCTAATATTATAGTAATTTAACATATTCGTCGAAATCTATTCGACTGACTCATGTCAAGTCAAGGGATGATAGTAACAATTGCAATTGCTTATCAAAAACTTATGAATAGAATCAATACAGGAGTTCAAATAAAAAATACTTCAATAATAGTATTTTTTTTATTATTCAATGAATTCCCAGAGGATCTAAATCTAAAATTAAAACGGGTAAAATCCTCGCAAATTTCCTTTAAACCATAGATTTTTACCAGTTTAAAAATTCAACTCCAGCCCACTCGGCGCGATATGAGCTCGTTGAGAACAAAAGACCACGTTAATAGGATTTCTGTTATGAAAGAACTCAAAAAACTCCGCTTTCATTGCGAAGTCAATTACGAACTTACTTTTCTGGGTTGCTGAAGTGGCGCTGCTAATTGATTGAAGCGCTGCTTTGCCGAGACATGCGGCTCAAGTAGCTTCATATAGCTTTGTCTTCTCAGATCTAGTAACTGTTTCATTTTAATTTCATCGAGGATTTAACGTTAGTTCAATCAACATGTCATTAATATATGTTTACGAGCAAAACCGTCGCCTGACGTAGAAAATGTCATGGAACTGTATCTTCTGTATCTTCCAATTTACATAAGTTTAATATAAATTCGTTTTAGTAGTTTTTTCAGGCGCTTTTCACCTTCTTCTCTTTCAACAATAAGGCAAAAGAAGTCGTAGTAAGGAGTCTTGAACTTCTGACGAACAAGCCATACTAGGTTGGAAATCAGAGCTGCATTATTAAGATATTATGTATAACATGAGCTCTACAATTGTTTTTTATCTGTTGTTGTTAACCCACCGAGTTATTTTGTTCATTGTTTTACGACTTACCTTAAAGAAAATTTAAAAAGTAAACTTACTAGACTATCGTTTAACACCTGTTAATACTTGACCTTGAAATTATCAGTTGGTATTCACAAGTCCAACCGCTGAGCCGTCTCAACTAAATTGGCAGTAGTACTTACTATAAAAAGAGCCGAGATGACCCAGTGGTTAGAACGCGTGCATCATAACCGATGATTTCGGGTTCAAACCCAGGCAGGCACCACTGAATTTACATGTGCTTAATTTGTTTATAATTCATCTCGTGCTCGGCGGTGAAGGAAAACATCGTGAGGAAACCTGCATGTGTCTAATTTCAACGAAATTCTGCCACATGTGTATTCCACCAACCCGCATTGGAGCAGCGTGGTGGAATATGCTCCATACCTTCTCCTCAACGGGAGAGGAGGCCTTAGCCCAGCAGTGGGAAATTTACAGGCTGATTATGTATGTTTATGTTACTTACTATAGCTTCTACTTAAACAAGACTATCATGAAAGTTTCAAGGTAAGGTGACCCAATGGTTAGAACAGCAACGATTGTGGGTTCAAGCTGAGGAAAGCACCACTGAATTGTCACGTGCTTTTATAATGTTTTAATAATTAATTTCGTGCTGGCCGGTGAAAGAAAACATCATAGGAAACCTGCATGTGTCGGATGAAAATCTGCTACGTGTATCCACCAATTCACATTGGACCATAGAAGTGTTATAAACTCCAAGCGTGCTCCTCAAATGGAGAGAAGGTTTGAGCCCAGTGGGATATATACATGCTGTTACTTTTACTTAACTTAGTATAAATCCCAAAGTATAGATATAATTAATTAATAAATTGTCTGCTATGATAGGAAATAAAACATACTGTACTAAGCTGTGTTCAAAGTTCACACGAACAAAGTCATGTAACTCTAAAATAGTTTATCTAAAAAGAAATGAAACTATACGGGGACTGAAAGAGAATATCATATTTTATCGATACGAAACATCGGAACGTTCAAAAACCTCAGCCTGATAACCGGTATCGCTGACAATCGGGCTTCTTTCTGTTTGGCAGCATCTTTGTCTGTCTGTCTGGCGCGGTGCCAACCGATGCCAACTAATGGCCCGCACTCGGGATATTGAGTCGGACTCCTTCATGAAATTTAAATGTCTCCGATACAGTTGGCGACGGAAGCTAAAATCGGATTTGAAAAGTTTAAACGAGACCGTAATAGTTTATTAGGGATACTAATTAGTTTAAATAGTTATATTAAACTAGTAACCCACCCCGGCTTCTCGCGGATGCAATTTATTATAATATGATATCAATATAACTTATACCCTATAGCACTCTACCAGCTCAGCTTTCTGCCAGTGACGTTATTTTAACAATTGTATAATTAGTTCCGGAGGTTAAATATAGGGGGGGGGGATTAAATTAATATATACATATATAAAGCTAATAATAAGGGTAATAAGTCTCATGTTTAAGTTATTTAAGTCAAAAGTATAATATGTTGTGTCTTTTTTAATTTTAAGTAAATCGTAAAGAATTTTTTTGTTAAATTGGCTTGCCGGGCTTATTATATATTTTTTTTGAGTTAAACATATTTTATACATAATATCATAATGAGAAGCGTGGAGCTAATACTTGTTGACTTTCTAGCATGTACATATATAATTGTACTTATCTTTATATTTCCAATGTTGGAAAAGACTAACTACTGAGTTTCTTGGGGGTTCTTCTCGGTAGAATCTACATTCCGAACCGGTAGCTTTACGTTTAATACGCTTTTGTAATGGCGATTCAAAAGTGCTTGTAAAAGCCTACTTGAATAAAGTATTTTTTTATTTTTGATTTAGTAATGAAATTCTTACTTCTGAACTAGTGTGGACTGTTCATCAGAACATTCCTTTATATACAAACATAGTTTAAAAAATAGAAAAAGTTAATATAACAGAAAGATCGTAACTAAAATTAATCTTAAGTGTATAAATGAACATATTTGAGTAATCGTATTTACTTAGACTGAAAATTTTAACAGGTAAAATTATTCAAATCAAATTATTTAATTTACCTGTTTATCAACACAAGTAAATCTCGCGACAAGCTTTTTTATCATATAAAATGTCAAATGTATTTGTTAAATTGTAAAAGTATAAAACGACATTATAGTTAACAGTAAAATTTTATTTTTACATTTAACTATTTTTTTTACTTTTTAGTAATTAAACTCGCATTCGTATTCTCAGTAAGTCCTTTCATTTGATATCCATATTATAGGCAAGCACTAAGAACTTACCCCCCCTTATTGGTTTACAGGGACGTCACAATATTTATTAACTTATAATAAATACTATCCGATTAAGAAAATTATTAAAGATCTTTCGACTTGACTAATTAATTTACTAATAAATCTAAATAATCTACAGTCAGTCAAAATCGAAGAATCGTAGAGGGTTCAAATTTATACAGAACCAACGCCTTCACTTGCTCTCCGAGGCACGGGAGTATCAGGACTAACAAATTTTAAGCATCTGGCAATAATTGGGATTTTTTCGACAGAAACATCCAATTACTTTTTATTGGCCCGACCCCTACGCCATCTTTATCAGCATTAAATATCTATATATCTGTGAATTACAAATTAACTTTGTATATCCCGTCTGTACGTAGTTGTATTGTGTTCCGGTTAAAAGGGAGTGAGTAAGGTAATGACCAAAACAAGCGACCTAAAATTTTAATTCGGTGCATTCGCGATCTAAAGGATGGCTAAGATAGTTTTTAATATAATAAAGCCCTTAATGTAAATGAATTATTATGTAAACAACTTAATAAAAAATATAGTTTCTTAATATTAATGTATATCAAACGAATATACCCAGCACACACAAACATGCTATATGTGTGAGTTGGGTATATTACAATTTAGTGTTTGCCGTCGGTTACCATACGACCCTTATAGTGTCAACAACTTAAATATTTATTAGTAGTGTTTCATTGGGTCGGTATGTCAGATCCTGTCAATCATATAATTAACCTATTATAATTACCTGACCGAACATTGCACATAATCTTTAACACTCAAAAGCTATTCCAAATTCAAATTTACTTAGTTGTAGGGTTTTGTGCTAGCCTGGATAGATACCACTCACTCATCAGATATTCTACCACCAAACAGCAGTACCCAGTGTTGTTGTGTTCCAGTTTTAAGATTGAGTGAGCCAGTGTAACTACAGGCACAACGGACATAACATCTTAGTTCCCGAGGTGGGCACATTGGCGTTGTAAGGAATGGTTAATATTTCTTACAGCGTCATTGTCTATTGGTGGTGACCACTTATCATCAGGTGGCCCATTTGCTCGTCCGCCTACCGATATCATAAAGAAAGAAGTCGAAATAATTGAAGTTAATCAATATAAAAGTATTACAAGAATATTATTTCTTTGAACGTAATAAAAAATATACAGTCGTATACATAATCTTAGAAAAAAGTGGGCAAGAGGAATAATACATTTCATATAAGAGAACTTTTAGGGACGAAACCGATGATATGTGAATGGAGAGGTCCAATGGCAATTTTATTAGGTATTTCAATGAATATATTACTTTCGATGGCGTTATAAAGAATTTCTTTCTAAGATACGCAACAACTTTGGGCTGTTCGAATTTCACGGTCTTTATAAAAAAATTAGCGACGCGTGGAGTTCGGTTCGCCTTTTAGTTGAATAGTTTGATCAGAACATTTTTTTGGTTTATTGGACATTTTGAAATTGTTATTTTAATAAATAAGTTTTGTATTTTTATAAAGACTGTTTATCTGACTAAGTATTTCATAAGTAAAGTAAATATTTAAGATATTTACTAGATTCAGATTGTCTCATTGAGAAGTCTTGGAACTTTGGAACCACTACGCCGCTCTAGGGCGAACAAGTGCACATGCACACACAAGATGGAATAGATTTATTAAAAACAAAGCAACAAAAGGAGCAATCAGAACTAAAATTGTTTGTTAATCTAGAGTTTTTGAAATCTAGATTGGACAAAAAAAATATTTGGTCAATTTGGTGAATTTGGTGAATTTTTAGTGTCAGTCTAGTACGGTTGACATTTGTACATTATCTATACTTCGGAATGCACGTAAAGCTGTTTGTCATATAATCGGTCACTCTTCGGTTTTATTTGAAAGTTGTCTGTTTTTTACGAAGAAAATATAATTGCCCCTATATTTCCAAGCACTTTTCCATGTCGTTGAGTACATTCTATTTCAGGATGCGTAAAATGGAGCTCTTCAATTACTATGGTGACTCAAACAGTATCAATAGGTGCCTCAAATTGGGTATTTTCCATTGAGTCATATATAAAGTAAATTTTAAACCTCATTCACAGTTTAATATGAAGCTGAAACTTATTCCTTTGATAGAAACAGTTGAATCTATTTTTTATTAGCCAAACCTGAATTACCAAACAAGTTTCCTCGCAGACTTAACCTCATCAACGTAACAAGACTAGCGCTGCTGACTAGCGCACTTGCCGCTGGCTTTGCTCCAATGCGACTCTTTATTGTAGGACCCTTTCCACTCCTTGAGAAATAACGACATTGATACTGACACTCTAAACGAAATTAGCTCTTATCCCTTTCAGATAAGTAATGTATCGAACGCAAATGCTCCTCACCGGCGACTGACTTTCGAAGATTCAGTAAACTCGCTTAAAGTTTGAAGGATTTCGTGTCTTATATCTTCAGGTTAAAGGTGGTAATGTTGTGGAGGTGTGTTTAAAATTGAATAAGAGATTTGGATCTGAGCGAAGTTATCGCGGATTGTATTACGACACTGGAAAGTTTTTTAGTTGGAGGTGGATTTTGCATTTCAACGACAAATCGTTCGGAACGAGTTCATTTTGTATTCCACCAGTCCAAGATTAAACTGGGTAGGTTGCGTTGGTAATTTTATTAACTGATTCAATTGAATGATAATATTTAAAGTTGGTTCTTTTTACGTTTTATTTTACTAATGGTAAGTAACTGCTATTTAATTTGCATTTTAATATGGCATCATATGACCAAGAGTTCCTACTATTTCTAACAAGTTCTTCTTGGTGGAATGTTAATTTTTAACTGCTACTATTTCAATACAGAATATTTTAGATTTGACGTCGAGAGTTTTAGCGATCTCTGAATAAGTCATAGGGACCTTAAAATCGTTTGAATTTGTAAGCATTTTCCTTTCTTTATGGAGTTTGCATAATAAAAAATAAGTAGACTTATATAATACAGAACCTTAATGGTTTTCATAGATTTTTCCATAATTTCCTTATATTCTTGGAAATATACGTTTTTTATGTTCAGTAAAACCTCTGTTATGTAGGCATTTTTCTTCGGATAAGGAAAAGGTTCAGAAATTATTCCACAACGCTGCTTCACTGCAAGTTGTTGGCTATACATTACAGAATTTCATTCGACGCATGCAGGTTTCCTCTCGATATTTATTTACATCACCGAGCATGAAAGTAATAAGCTTTGAGCTTTCAAAGGGCTATAATGATAGTATTAAAATTTAAGTGCGCATCTTAGAAATGATATAATGACAAGTTATTGCTTCTTTCAAAGCAACTTCGTACAATATTAAAATGGAAGTAAAAGAAAAGTCATATATGGTAACATTATCAGCCGAAGTGATTTTCTAACTTTAAACATTTCTAGCAATATTCACCAAGCTTAATATACCATATATTTTACATAAGGATTCGGTTTATACCTTAAGGTTAGCTCGAAGACAGCTCAGCGGAAAATCTTGATTCTACTTTACATTTTTATGAGCAGAGTTCACTCAGTATATTTTTCTCTAGTATCAAGTTATTCATGTCTTTTGATATTCCTGATTAAAGCTGGAAAGTGCTTCCTGAACGGCTTGTAAATATCAAATTGTTGGAAATGTGCTAGCTATCTAAAAATGGTGCTTAAAACTATTAAAGAACCTTAGATTTTAGAGAATTGTCTATAAGAGTAATGTCGGACGTTTCTACCAAGCTCCACTAACTTATCTTCCTATCGTCAATCTTATAATTATAAATTAGTACCAGGGACGACGTCTACAATATAGTGGACCGTAGCTTATGAGCTGTGTGGAGAGAAATATTTCTTGCAGTTCCAAAGTCTATGGTTGGAGATGACCGATGGCCGATGACTACTTACCAGCAGATGACTCATTTGTCCGTCTTTCTTCGTTCACGAAATAAACGATGTATGTATCCTATACAAATACAAAATACAAATTAGACAACATCACATACATTACTCTGATCCCAATGGAAGTAGCTAAAGCACTTGTGTTATGGAAAATCAGAAGTAACGACGGTACCACAAACACCCAGACCCAAGACGACATAGAAAACTAATGAACTTTTTCTACATCGACTCGGCCGGGAATCGAACCCGAGACCTCGGAGTGGCGTACCCATGAAAACCGGTGTACACACTACTCGACCACGGAGGTCGTCAACCTCTTCTACCTCTTCACAATATTTTTGCTTACCTTTGATCAGGCCGATCACGATTGCTATGTCATGTTTTGTAAGAGCCTCTTTAGACATTTGTAACTTTATCCTTGTTGCGATTTTCCTTCTTGCATGTTTAGAAGTTTGAATCACTGTAAATATATCAGCGACTATTCATATAAAATTAGCTATTATACACTTTACTCAATATAAAAATCAAATTTTAAAAGATTTTTGTACTAATAGAACTCTTTTGAATTTTTTTTTTTTTTCATATATATATTCAAATCTATATTTTGTGTGCTAAAGGTAAACATTTTGGAACATAAATCTTCTTTTCATGCCTGTCAATTCGAATAACCAAAATCCCTTTCACGTCTGCCGTAACAAATAAAACAAATAAGTTAGTAACTAATAAATTTATTTACATATTCACATATAGTATATTTAACATTGAAATAAGTATATTATATAATAACTTAAACCTAGTACACGCGGCAACACAGCTCATGTAATACATCAATAATCAAATTGACACTATTGTCAGTTATTTATAGAAGTTTTCACTCACGACGGCGCGCTCCTCTTCGCTAAATCATCGGTGTGCATTAATATGAGTGACGCTTGTGCTTACAGGACGTCTTAGTGTGCGTGAAATGACTAATGTAAGAAGAGTCAGCAAAAAAAAATCAGATTTTATTTCTTAAAGCACGCCGATATTTTAACCTGAAAGCACGCATCTTCTTAAGTGAACATATCTATACTTGACAGAGAACATAACATAGAAATTGCTTCATTTACATTACTTTGGTTGCCGACTGTACATATCAACTATTATTACTCATTAGCGAAACCGATAGATGTTCGAGCCACATTTGATATAAATTAAGTGTAATGATGTTTAGTTTATGTCTAGATTTCATTGTCTGTATATTAGTCAGGTTATATCCGGTTAATTCTGGTTTGACACAAAAACGAAAAATTACAAGTACCGTTGACAAAACATAGGTTAGGATTATTTTTGTAAGTATGAAACTTAGATCAGAATATGTTATGTTCGAAATCCTTTGTAAATAAATTCGATATATGTATATCTCAATCAAATATGAAAGGGAAAAATACCTAGTATGTATTATATGTTAATTTTCAAGTAAGATATATCAATTGAATTATATTTTATTTATATACCCGTGTGTTTTAATTGGTAATAAAAGTATTGAGATCTGAAATCAAAGATACTTAAGAACGTTGGAAACAGTTGAGTCACAAGACCAGAACTTTACGTGATTTCTGAGTCTTAGAATTGTATCACCATCTTTCAATTTCGGACTGCCATCGAGCGCTTTACAGAAAAACCTACTGCTTATTTTAACGTAGAATCGGGATTTGAATCCAAAAAATCGAGATCTGTCCAATCCACTAGACCAAAGACCATTTAATGACATTATTATACCAACAAAACAGTTTCAATAAAATATTTCTCCCATTTTATCTGAGTATTGTTATTATAATATCAAAAAAACGTCTGAAATACCCCAAGTCAACCAAACTGAATAGCCTCTTGCATGACGTGGATTTCGTAAATAAGGATAAGGATCTGTAGGGGAGAAGACGATCGAAGAAAATGGATAAACAGAACGCATATTTAGCTCCCAGCTTCGTTTTACTGTCTATTAGTCAAACAATAGCTGCGGCCGATTAATATAACGAAACAAATGAAGGTACAATATTTCAGAAACCTTCCACTTTTATAATGATGAGACGAATTAACGATCATTTATAATTACTTGAACGCTTGTACCTTTGGTAATAGCGTTATGCTTATTTCTCTTAACTGGTCAAGGGCAAGTAAGCTGGTTCTTGAGATTCACTTGTAACCAAGGTATATTAAAAATGAACGTACATTCTCTTTTAAAAAGAGATGAGAGAAGAAAAAACTTTAAACTCAACTCAGAACAATATGGTGGAATGTGAAAAGGTGACATGCGAGATTAAATATAACTATTACTGCAAATAGATATATAACAGTTTCAAGTGAGATTTGAAATAAGTTCTCACCAATCTAAAAAATCATAGTGTACGATCTCTACATCGTGTAAAACAAAGTCGCTTCCCACTGTGCGCTTGGATCTTTACGCAACGGAATTTAATGCGGTTTTCATTACATTACAGAGTGACTCAAGAGGAAGGTTAACATGTATAATACGGGCATATAATATTAGAGACCGACAACTATCAACTTTTCTAGCCGGAAAAATAAGAATTTTCTTTTTATTTTTTGTATATACCCTTATTGCACCCGTGTAAGCCGGGGCGGGTAGTTAGTACTATATAATATATCAACCTGACACATCGTCAAACTTATACTACGTAATAAGTTACAGCAAGAAATCCTAAAGCAACCTTTTTAGGCGGTAATTTTGATTGAATGAAATTGAATATATATGGTATTATTATTTAGAATAATAAATTTTATTGTCACCATTATTAAATGTACGTGCAATAAATCAACTCAATCATTTGAGTATAAAATTATAATAATTTATTAGTATTAAATAATACAGATAAAGAAAAATAACGGCTTGTCAAAACAAAATATTAAACCTTGCCAATGTTCTCAAACCTCAGTTCCAGTTTCTTATATTCAAATGTGACCTGATCATCAAAGGCCCTTAATGTCTATCACAACATTCAGTTTCCTTATGCTCTTATTGTTTTCCAGTGCGATGATCATAACGCATGCAACAATATTGCGCACGCGCACACGGTTGTAAGCATCATGTTGTGGTTCGTGATTGTACCTAGAACAAAGTTTCAAATGATTATTTTTATATATCATGTGAATAGAGCCAAAATGGTCCAGTGGTTAGAACGCGTGCATCTTAACCGATGATTGCGGGTTCAAACCCAGGTAAGCACCACTGAGTTTTCATGTGCTTAATTTGTATTTATAATTCATCTCGTGCTCGGCGGTGAAGGAAAACATCGTGAGGAAACCTGCATGTGTCTAATTTCAACGAAATTCTGCCACATGTGAATCCACCACCCTCATTGGCCTTCTCCTCAAAGGGAGAGAAGGCCTTAGCCCAGAAGTGGGAAATTTACAGGCTGTTAATGTATGTAAATGTGAATTGAATCTTTGTGGCATGAATTAGAATTGTTAATATATTATTATTATTGAATTCCTTTGTATATATTATGTTTAATTGTATAAAATCACTTATAATATTTACCAACGATGCAAAGCCGAATGTAAGTAAATAATACTAACAGAAGAAAGAGATAGCAATATTTTAAATGCAGTCAAATTACTTTATATATTTGGTTAGATATTTTATTTAGCAAAGGATGTAAGTATTTTGTCATGTACCAAACATAGTAGTTCATTTCAACTCGTACTTTTATAACTTTGAAGCTATCAACTGTTCCCACAAACCTGATGAGTCTTCTCCAGTTACAGATGCCGGATGTGGAGCGTCTTCCCTTATGTATGTCGGTTCACTCTTCCGGGCATAGATGTCGAAAATGGTCGCCACGCAGCCCAATGTGAACTGGCCACTTGCAGGTGGTACCATAGTATACCTGAGAATTTGTTAACAGTTAAAAATATCGTATCGTAAAACTGTAAACAACTGTGTTCAAGGGAATATTCTTTTAAGGTTGGTGGCTCATAGACGATGTAGGGAATGGTTAATTTTTCTTACAGCACCTTTGTCTATGGGCCACTTACCATCAGGTGGCCCATATGCTCGTCCGCCAACCAATGCCATAAAAAAAAACATTTTTTTCGTTACTAATTATCCTTAACACAAGTTATGTTAATAACCTCCTCCTTTTTGAAGTCGGTTAAAAAGGATAGTAAGTTTCACTCTTTGTAAAATGTCAAGCGTAAAAAGTTTCAAAAGAGTACTTAGTTCACAATAACATTTAATTGGATTCATACTTATTTTGTAATTTCATATACTTATACTAGTCGCGACTTTGGTCGAGTGGAAATCGGTTATAAATAATTTAACAGACTAAGTTAAAATATTACGTTAATTTAAGACCTCTTTGTAAACCACATTTGTGGTTCAACTTTCGTGGGCTAGATCCACCAGAGTGCTCGTAAAGCTCACTCTCGAACAGGATATTTAGAACTTTCTTTGCGAAAATCAGTCTTCTCTTAGGTCTACTCCGGCCATTTTAAATATTTGACCTTGTGCTTTAATAATTCTCATGACGAAGCAGACTTTAAGTGCGAACTGTACTCTTTTGACATTACGATGGAGTGCCGTTCCTATTAGTCTGGTTCCGTTGCATAATTTTGGAGGTCTTAAATCCCTCTGTAACATTATTGGCACGCCAATCTTATAACTTAAAAAATTACGGATTTCAAGACTAACCTGTATACGAAATTTCAACCTCTATGTTACCCCTTAGGGCTAGAATGTCCAAAAACGCTTAAATACGTATCTACTTATTTTTGATCAGTATCTCAAAAATGAAGTTTCATGTTTCTAACTTAAAAAATTACGGACTTCCATACAAACGTTTTACGCCTCTTTCACACCCTTAGGGGTTGAATTTCCAAAATTCCTCTCTTAGTACGGGTGACTACTCAATAAAACGATCCCACTCACAAAATTTCATGGCCCTAACTTTAATAGTTTACGCTCGGCGATGATGAATCAGTCAGTCAGGACTTGTTATTTTATATAATATATTGAAGATATGAACCTCTTTTTGTAATATTTGCTTTTTGTGCCAATAAAAATCAACATTTTAATTGCCTGTCATAATAACACATTAATGTAATTATGTCTTAGTTTAGTTCAATGTATTATATTGTTCATGTTTTTGTACCAAAAAGATAGTGGACATAGATAGGAGATCAGAAAAAATATTTAATCAAAGAAATGCAACGTTGATCGCGATCGGACCATACATCTTGTCTTATAAATAATGGTTCGTTACGTCTACAAATATCTCTGAAAGGAAAATAAACAAGAATCATTCTTATATTGCGGCCTTGAAGAGAACTGTGTTATTTACAAGTCTCGCCTTTGAATGATATCATATTTCTCGTCTCGTCACATCTGAATATGAATCAGAAATATGTTAATAAATTACCTACTCAACGCGACTGAACACTGAAACCGCTTAAAAATGTAATTTATAAACGTACGTCCTTATAAACATCACAGGATATCTCTGAATCGAGTTTAATTACAATTCCTTAAATGGTTTACTTGTGATGAAATGACATACAAATATATACTAATTTCACTTTTAATATAACTAGCTGAGCCTGTGGATTTACCCACTTAAATTTCATAAAAAAATACTTATAGCACACAAACCGTCAACCCCTTAACCTTTCGAAGCGTGAATTAAAAAAAAGCCTAAGTCCTTCTGTACTACTCAAACTATCTCCAATCCAAATTTCATCTATATCGGTTCAGCGGTTTAAGAGTAAATGTAACAAGAGTTACTTTCGCATGTATAATTTAAGTATTATTTGTAATAATATTATTTAAGTATATAAAGAATTATTTGAAGGTGTTCAAATGATTGTCGACGGTGGTAGGCGTAGTACCACCAAGAACACCTAAAAAGAAAATAAATCAAGAGTATGACCGTTATAAAACAAGGAATTGTATTTAACATGACTTTGTATTTTAAATGTTGAAAAAGAGCTACTGCTAAGTTTCTATATTCTAAACTGGTGGTCGCTTTACTTAATATGTAAAATATCGATACAAAAGTGCTTGTAAAAGCCTACTTGAATAAAGTATATTTTGATTTTGATAATAAAAACTGATGCGGTCAAACTCGTAGTGTGTCAGAAAATCATCTATAATCATCTAAAAATGTCCATTTTTATAGCGACTTACCTAACAATGTCCCGGTCGTCTTCCATTTCTCTGTCGTAGATGTAGTGATCTTGATAGACACGGTTCAGATTGGAGCTGGTGTACGTCAGGCCGACCTTATAGTGTTCCGCTTCCAGGATAGTAAGCTCCAGCTGGCTGAATGCCCCTCGTTCTTTAAAGTCCAAGTCTGATGATCTCCAGGAAACTGTTTCTGCTATCTATAGTATCGAAATAACAACGTTAAACTTATTTATAAAATTCCAACAGACAAATCTCTTTTGAAAATTAACTATTTTAATAAGGTTAGGATCGGATGTTTTTCAATGGAAATCCGTGCCGTTTATCAAGTGACATTTGTTATAAGTACGTAGCAACATTAACATTAACAGCCTGTAAATTTCCCACTGCTGGGCTAAGGCCTCTTCTCCTTTGGAGAGGAAGGTTTGGAGAATATTCTACCACGCTGCTCCAATACTTATTGGTGGATACACATGTGGCAACATTTCGTTGAAATTAGACACATGCAGGTTTCCTCACGATGTTTTCCTTCACCGCCGAGCACGAGGTGAATTATAAACACAAATTAAGCACATGAAAATTCAGTGGTGCTGGCCTGAGTTTGAACCCGCAATCGTCGGTTAAGATGCACGCTTTCTAAAAACTGGGCTATCTTGGCTCTTTTTAAATAGGTAGCAACGGTTATCATTTTTGGTGTACTTTGATATCAGAATTATGCTCAAGAAATGACCAAAAGACTGTTGTACCGTTTGAGCAATAAAAAGACATTCTAACACATGAGTCAATATGAATATGTCATTCATATTTTCATTGTATGTTATAAAACCCCTGACATTTTCTCGTGACAAGTTTACTCATAAAATAAACTTACTACTAAATATTTTGTCAAATTCATCCAATTTTTTGACGCATAATGTCGATATTATAAAGGTTGATATCATGCAGATACAAAAGGTCCTATATTGAAATTATTCGCACTGAACTGTAAATACAAAGCTCATTAAATGATATGAAAACTAAGAACACCGAAGTTCAATTGCTCTGCAAACTCAAAGGTAAGTTCATAAGATATCGTTAGACAAACAGAAGTTGATACAATAGTAACAAAGAGAAAAAGCAGTCTATTTATTCGAGTTAAATTGAAGAAAAATAACAACCTTTGCGCAGCTAACGAGTGGTCTCAGCTCAGACGACATAGCGAAACGTAAACTGAAGTAAATGGTGAAAGTAAAAAAAAGTGGTAAAGCCTGAAGCGTTTCATAATTTGTTTCTTTATTGATTTTAAATATTTCATAATTAAGTTCTTAGGTATAATAAAAAAACATTACTTTGAATATTAATATTATGCAATGACTTTAATAAATTGTGGCTTTATTTTGGCATATCGTGGCATTGGGTTTGGAGATAATAATTAGTAAAATAAAATAATAAAATGTTACTGGGCGTTTCGCCACCACCCATCATCTCTTATAACGCCAATGCGCCTCCAATCTTAGGAACTTGTGGCTCTAGTTTTTGTCTCTTTTTCGAATGTTAAATATTCGTGTAAGCGAGTACGCTATAATACGAGAATCTCTTGTGAAGTGGGCTAGTCGAGTAAATTAGCTATGTTTCTCGTTGAGGAAAATGCCGTAAGGATAAGGATAGCATCGTGAGGAAACATTAATGCCGAATTTAATTTGCCACTCATGCGCTGGAAATGAAAAAAAGGTCTTTGCACAAAATTTGCGGGCTGCTTCCTAATTCAAAAGGTCACAAGCGACCAATCAGATATGTTCAATTTTAAAACGATTTGTCCAAGTGATTTTATTTTTAAGTTATCTCTCAGCTGAACTCTAATAAGTCGATGAATAACTCTCTTTCTGTCTTTGTTTTGAACCGGAGCGATTTCTTTGCAATGAGAACTTCTGTTCGGTATGTAAATGTCTTCGGATTCATGAGTACCGATTCTTCGGACTTCTGATTGTTCATGAATTTTAAATACGTCATGTTTTTGTATAATTTAACAGTCGTGGCTGCTTTAGAGTTTTCATCTACGAAGAATAATGTTTAAATAAAAAGTTATTGGTCTTTGTGATTCGGGACTTACAAAAGAGATTTTTTTTAACGGTTGATTTAATTACAGACTTCGAGGTTTCTGTGATTTGAAAAGAACTCTTGTTATTGTCTGTCTGACCTTGCAAATCTATACTATATCATGAAAATATGGTCATTTGGTAAATCTTTATCTACGCTAAGTACCACCCACTTATCATTTATTCTATCGCCAAACAGCCTTATCATCCTTATCAGTTGATTTCGGTTTGAATTTTGAGTGCACTAGTAAAATAACAGTTTCAGGGGACATAAACTCTTATAGTTCTCTTGGTGGTGACAGAATTCAAAGTGTAAGGAATAGTTAATATTACGATGATAATGTTTATTGGTTTGGCTTGACTTCCGATATGGAATAAGAAAGTAATATATTTTGCAGCGTATCTCTTTCGACGTGCCCATTTTAAGTCGAAGAAAACCGGAACAAACTAGTGTCTGAAATCGAGTCTTCGTTAAACAAAGTCTCGAACTGGGGCCGGCTAAACCTAGTCCACTTCAACCCCAAAAAGACGCAAGTTTGCGCGTTAACCGCCAAAAAAACACCATTCGTCGTATCTCCACGATTTGAGAACATTCCGTTAGCCGTCACACCTAGTATCGGAATACTTGGCGTTGATATTTCGAGCCTCGTATAACAAGACTAGTTAGAATAAAATGTATAATGAGAGCCAGTTCATTGGAGAAACTTATATAACTAATTACGACGAAAGCGTAGATGAATGTTAAAAACTGTGTAGTTCCATTCTACGTCAGATCAGTAATTTAAAACAGGGATACTGATCCAAACGATCTCTCAATTTCACCACTTATTTAGTCTAGACAGTCCTCGTTCGTCGATTACATTTGCGTAAAAATCAGTAAATACATTGCAGACATCGATTCCTTTTATACGCAGCAAAATATCTAGGTAGTACCCATTACAAGTTATTTGAGCTGAATTACAAAACAATTTTTTTATAAACAAAATCTTGTGCATTCGAGTGATTGTTAAGCCGTTTTGAATCGTCATGTTACATGACGAATCTTTTTCACCAATTTAATATTCTGTATGGCCATCGACAAAACACTAACCCCAAGCTGTATTACCTTTTATGTTCACTCCTCCATAACGTGTTCTGAGTGGTTTAGATTGGACTCAGTAGGTGGCAGCCGATCGGGAAGGAAATAAAATCTTGTTTGTACTAAATGTTTTGTTTGTTAATGTTTTTTTTTAAAATAACATTGAAAGTCGTTAATTGGCTAAGTAAAAAATATCTGTAGAATTTTATTAGAGAATCGATAATCTTGCTTCAAGAAAGAATTATTGTTTTTCTGGAGTCTTATTTAACTTTAATTCTAGTATTTATTCAATTATATTATCAGTGTTTTTATCAAAATAATAAACAATGTTATGAATATATATTTTTATATTTTATTGTTTTAAAATAGGTAGCCTGGCAAATAGTCCACTTGATAGTAACTGGACTCTATTGTCCATAAACATTCACATTGTAAAATATATCGACCATCACTTAAATCACCAATACACCACTAACCTTGAGGATATTATGTCTCTTATATCGTAATTACACTAGCTCACTCACCTTTGAAGCCCGAACATAAACATATTAAGAATTTTTTATTTTGGTAACATATATGTTTAGGTAGCCCAGACGGGCAGTACGAAGTCCTGCCAAGTAAACATACATAGCATCGTTGTAAATACAAAATCCAAAGTCTCGTGTGATAAATATTCCACTCCACGATATAGTAATGGAACGACTACCGAGAACTATTTACTTAGTAGCAATCCAAAATTACTTATGTCATACAAAGGAAAATATGCTGTAAATTTGTGTAAGCGTCAGACGGCGTTGGCGAAAATATTACAACTCTTTTGTCGTCGCGTCACGTACGTCCTATATCTGATAGTATTTCATCTGTCCTGTTTGTAACTCAAATTATAATATATGTAATAAAAATATAACAAAACAAAGGTTAAAATACAGCCTGTAAATGTTTTACACGCCTCGTCTATTTAAAAGAAGAATTGGATTTTTTCCATTGTTACATTTAGAAAAAGCTAAAAGTAGAAGAAATAATTAAGTCTTTGAAAACTAAAAGTAAATTTGCTAATCGACAATTTACAATTCAATCTGCGTACATGTGCAACAGTCTAAACAAGTTATTAAATTTCTACCCGTTCGATTACAATAACTGTAAAAATATTGACAGATCACTTACTAGGCTTAAGGTACAATGAAATAGAAAGTTTATTACAAGTTTCTTAGCTCACACACAAACATACACAGACATACTCATTCCCACTCATTGACACAGGCATATTACTCGTAGGTTTGGTCTAACTAATTTCTATCGTTTTAACTTTGCCGATTCATAAATTCGAATAATTTGTAAAAAATACATTGGCAAAGATATTATTCAATACAAGATTATATAGATGATAAAAAGCGTGGAGTTAATACTTTTTGACTTCCAGGCAGGAGACATAACATACATAAATGTATTTAACTAACATGAATTTGTATTTTTAAATGCTGAAAAAGAGTAACTACTGAGTTTCTTGCCAGTTCTTCTCGGTAATATACTCTTCACTTAATACAGTTTGTTAAATGATGATTCAAAAGTGCTTTTTTATTTTGATTTTAGAATTTTGTACATACATTTGATTTTTTTGTAATGGAGGCGCGGGCCGTCCTAACACGAGTACTAGTCCTCACTGGTAACTTACTAGGTTTTGGTTCCTAGCCTGTTATAGGTTAAGTATTATAACAATAAACATTTTTAGTATTTATTTTTGTACTTGCAGGTTCTAGTTAAGGGAATCTGCAAGTACAAAAAAAAACTTGAAACTTGCAGGTTCTAGTTGAGAGCCGAGATGGCCCAGTTGTTAGAACGCGTGTATCTTAACCGATGATTTCAGGTTCAAACCCAGGCAAGCACCACTGAATTTTCATGTGCTTAATTTGTATTTATAATTCATCTCGTGCTCGGCGGTGAAGGAAAACATCGTGAGGAAACCTGCATGTGTCTAATTTCAACGAAATTCTGCTATATGTGAATCCACCACCCTCATTGGCCTTCTCCTCAAAGGGAGAGGAGGCCTTAGCCCAGCGGTGAGAAATTTACAGGCTGTTAATGTAAAAAAAAAGGTTCTAGTTACCATATGAACATAAGATGAATTATAAATGCAAATTAAGAACGTTAAAATTAATAGTGGTGTTGTGTCGTACACGCAACATTCAGTTAAGATTCACGGTACTCAAGTCACTGGACCATCTCAGGTTATATGTAATCAAAAATATTTAACAATTATAACATTTCGCGAAACGGTTGATCGATTTGAAATTCGAATGTTTTTTAAATGTCCATCAAACGAGTCGTTATTGAATGAATTTTAACTCGGTTTAACTCGTAAACGTTTAGAAATAATTCCATTTTTGAATTTGAATCAATAAAAATATTTGTCTTTTGAGTTTTCAATTATGAATTCATAAATGTTATCGAAATTATGCACAATATTTGTTTGGTTTTGTAGTTCATTTTTACTCGGTTTAAATCCGTCGCGGCGAAGACAATTCTAGATTTCCCCCGGGACTGAACTCCAATGTTGGAGCCGATTCAACGTTCTGCTTCTAGATTTTACTATTAACACCAGACAAAAATCTTACAGTTCTTCTGTTGCAGTAAAACTTTAAAGTTTTTCTTGCACTACAACTTGAAATATACATTTTCATTTCATAAAGTTTTTCTTTGCTCTAAAAATCTGTTGACAATTTTTTGGATGCTACCAAAACGAAATATATTCAAGCTTTCTCCGTAACTTTCAACACGACAGAGCTACCTACTCAGATACTATTACACATTTTAAATCTATTTTTGCAATATAATTTCTGAAAGAATTAATGAACGTGTCAGTTTGCGACTCCATTTCAGCCAAATATATGTTACTACCCTCTAACATAACAATTTAAACGAACATTTCCAGAAGTCCGCGATTTTACACACCGAATTAAATTCCTCGCAGGTCCTTGGAATATCAAGTCCCAAGCGATCTGCGTCGTTCAGACAATTTGTAGCTTCCTAGACTAGACTAGTCAGAGAGCTAAATCTATTTATATGTCCGCCGAGGACTCCTCGGAGGAGTGTGATTTTATGAACGAGGAGTGAGCACCACAGGAGAGTGCACATTTTTTCACATTGCTTGATATTCATAGGTAGGAATAAAATCTTTTGAGAATAATTGTTTTAAGGTAGATTCCAACTTATTTTGTAACTTAAGTTTTTAGCAATAACAAAGAATTAGTTTAAGTAAGGAAATAGTTTTTACCGCCTCCTGTAGGTTTCTTTACCGACAATCTTATGTTAAGGTTCACACGTTCCAACTGTAAAGTGGTCTTGGTTCTTTAAGAAATATTTTTCGTCATACCTTACTTTTAAAATGCCGTTATCGTATCACAGAGGCAAGATCATAATATCTTAGTTTCTATGGTGGCCGGCGCATTAGCGGTGTGAGGAAGGTTAATATTTCACAAAATGCTAATGAGCTGTGAGCGGCCGTTTTACAGCAATTGAACTGTTGATTCGCGTGACTTTCTTTTTTAAATAAGAATAATTTTAATTGAAAAGCAAACCTTTTTCAATTAAATTTTATTTATTTAATTTAATCTAATTTATTGTATTGTGTATAGCACCTGCTAATACATAAGAATTCTCATTCTAAATTTAAAATAAAAACTAACGTCACATTTGTATATGAACTAAATATTTTATATACTTTAAATATGCTATATTCAAATATACATATATTTTTTATTAATAGTAGCGTGCTCCATTACTTCGAGTTACTAATATTCCTATTTATTTCCTCCAATAACGCTTAAAGATTGTCTTAGGAATGGGGACGACAATAACCTAGGGGGTCAGGGTCCATCATGCTTTTTACATCCAATACGACTTGGAAACCTTCAACAAAAGAGCGTACACATTTCTTAAAGGCCGGCAACGCATCTGCGAGCCCCCAGTGTTGCAGATGTCCATGGGCGGTCACAGTCACTTTCCATCAGGTGAGCCTCGTGTTCGTTTGCCACATATATCACAGAAAATATCACTTGGCGGCCCTTGAACCATTGCGCTACTGTTTCTTCAAAATTTAATTAGCACATAAAATTGCTGATATTGTTACAGCTCATGAATTTGAAAAAAAAATCAATATAGTTTTAGAGGCTTACTAAATGTCAGATTAAAGCATTATAATAATCATCTCACAAACCTTATGGTCATCAAGGATCCACGTGATATTGGGCGCAGGATATGCTTCATCAATGGAACAGTTTGCGCGTATAACGTCTCCTCTCGCATAACTCCTCTGAGAGACGGACAGTCGAGGAGCTCGGAATGGTGGATCTGTTGACATTATATAATTTCTTAATTACTTTTCCTTCAAATAGACACTTTCTTGATGGAAGGGGATGTCTGGTCAGATACCACCCTTAGATTTTACCGCTAAGTAAAAATACTTAGTACTGATTTGTTGAGGTTGAAGGATGAGAGAGCACTGGCTCTCCATCCTTCAACACAAGCACAAGAGACAAATGTCTTAGTTTCCAAGTTAGGTAGTGCCTTAGTGGTGTAAGGAATGGTTAATATTTCTTACGGTACCAATGTCTATGAACGGTGGCGACCACTTACAATCAAGTGACCGATTGATATGTAAAATAACATTTAACATATGAAAAATATCTTGCGAATGAAGTATATTATTTTATTTATTTATTTGGGAAACAAACAATTATAATTACACTTAATAGTAAAAAAAAATATATAAGAATAACATAAATCAATCAAGTTTCCACTTTTCACAGTTTTTACTTACTACACATCCAAAACATACGCACTTAAATATATATACATAAACTCTTTCATTGTAAACAAAACCACAAAAGTAATACAGAAGTACGTACTTATCATAATATACACGTTTGTACAAAAAGGGTCTAATATACTTATATACGTATTTATTACAATACAGGTACGCTTATATACTATATATATAGTATTATATACGAAACGACCTTCGCGCTATAATGTAATGGTAACAACTATATAATTATTCTAGATATTTACGTAATTGTTTTTCTTTAGTCTTAACATACATATATTAGGTACTTATTATAAATGACTGTCGTTTTTCATGAATTCCTATAAAACTAAATACAATTATTATGTGTTTAATTGTGATGTATACTATATTGCCCACTTGGTCTAGTGGCTGGATAAAACGCAGATCCAAAGAACCTGGATACCAACTGGAGATCGGAGCGATAAAAAAAATGGTTTTCTATTAAAAAAATTGTAATTAACAACCAGGAGTCTGGAAGTTAGAACTGTTTATACTCCCCACCGAAACAAGCCACCGAAAGTACTTAAAACCTGTTCCTAAGCCTGGACTCTTTCCAGTCCTGGGGAATTGACGTCCCATCGGATTATTGGTGAGGGAGAGAAAGGGTGAGAGAATAGATAGTGCACATGTGTTTGTGCACAAACTTGTCCACTATAATATGTCTCATGCAAATGGCTTATCTCTGTTGTTAATAGCAAACGTTGCTAAAATCGGTAATAAGGCCATTATATGTAAATACAGGCAAAATAATAAATAAAGATACATACATTACAATTATAAAAATTTAAGCGTAGAGCTAAAAGGGAAAATATACTACCACCCACTCATCAGATATTCTACCGCCAAACAGTACTCAGTACTGTTGTGTTCCCGTTTGAAGGGTGAGTGAGCCAGTGTAACTACAGGCACAAGGGACGAACATCTTAGTTCTCAAGGTTGGTGGCGCATTGGTGATGTAAGGAATGGTTAATATTTCTTACAACGCTATTGTCTATGGGCGGTGTGTCCACTTACCATCAGGTGGCCCATTGACTCGTCCGCCTTCCGATATCATACAAAAAAAATATATAGCATAAGTATGATCTGTTTTGTCCTAATTACATAATAAACATAATCAGCCTGTAAATTTCCCACTGCTGGGCTAAGGCCTCCTCTCCCGTTGAGGAGAAGGTATGGAGCATATTCCACCACGCTGCTCCAATGCGGGTTGGTGGAATACACATGTGGCAGAATTTCGTTGAAATTAGACACATGCAGGTTTCCTCACGATGTTTTCCTTCACCGCCGAGCACGATATGAATTATAAACACAAATTAAGCACATGAAAATTCAGTGGTGTGAAATTTGTCCTAATTATTTGTTGTAATTTTACTATGAACAATTTATAGAAACATGCTTAGTTGCTATTGTTCCAATTTAAAAGTGGAGTCAGCCACTGAGCCATACACTGGTACATGGACGATAATTTTTGTTCAGGGGCTGCAGCCAACATTTATGGTGAAAGCAGGTTCATACTTGTATATGAGCAAAACTGTCTTTTTATCATTAGGTAGTTCATTTCTTCCTGACTTCCAAAAAATACGTTTAAGTAAGATTATTTATAAGGCCAATTTAAACAAATCATCCCATTCGTCGTAATCAAAATCAAATAATTTGATTTAAATCGAAGAACAATCAAAAATAAGAGACGATACAAGAAGACGTTGAAATATTAAAGTCTTAATTAAACTTAGCTTTTAATAGTTGAGCTGATTCATAGCAAAATAAAAGTAAATTCTCCCCGTTGAATAATTTATAAAGCGTTTTCTGAAATTATGCTTTCTGCTGAGGATTCATTTGTTCTAATTAAGTTGGTTTCTGCTATTGTCAATAAAATACTTAATATACATAGTTGGAATATTAATTTTATTCGCTACCGGCCCTTGTGGATTTGCCTGGATGTAATTTAGCTTTAATTTGCTGCTTGTAAAAAATTCATTTATTTCAAATTTTCAGCTCGGCACTGTTAGTTACAACAGTTCAGAGATGTTTTGGATCTGTTCAATCTTGATGCCATGCCTCACCTCGCTAAATTGGCATGCTATGTATAAATATAAAATTTTGAGGTGAAGGTTTCGGACTGGCTGTACGCCGGTAAAAGCAACAAAGCAAAAAACATACACTTTAGATTACATTTGTTTATAAATGGCGATAATTGAACGTGGAGAACCACGCCTTCGAGAGTGAACAGATCTATACCTATTCGGGGCTATCTCTATCAGTCATGTTAAAGACATTATCATTCTTTTTAATTCATTTGTAATAGTTTCCTTTGTAAGTTAAGTGTGTAATTCTGATTTGGTTATGTTAGAAATAAATTGTTATTTCATTCTTTCCATTAAAATATTGGTAACTAATGATCAAATTAATATTAGTAGTGCTAATTTTATCAAATCTAAATTGGTTTCAATTATTCTGAGACCTGTATTATTATAACGGACTTACCAACAACGGTGAGGGGCGCAAATTTGATGTCAGTGTGGAAGAGAGGTGCATCAGCAGACACCTCGCACTGATAGTCTCCACTAAGTCGTCTGTTCAGATTTACAATCCGGACCTGTTGGTGGTCTGACTGAGCTAGCTGTTGGTAAACATTTACCGTTATATTTAAATAACACTATTCTTTCTTTCTTCAATTCTATTTCTATCAATTAATATTGCAATTTGAAAGAATACTTACATCGACTGATGCTCCAGGTAATGGGAAGACCATCGTCGGTGGCATTTCCCTCGGCACATACCGATAAAATTCCGTTTCAGCTCGGTACCAGCGGATGGAGTACAACGCGGCTCCCTCAAGGTCGTACGAGCAGCGGAGGACGGCTGACTGACCCTCGCCAGAGAGGACAGCCCGGGGGACGGAGATGGAGAGATTCCGAAGGGACCAGACACCACCTGTAACAAAATTAAATAAAGTGTTAAATAATGTGTATAAACATTGTAGGGAAATGTGATTTGCTTTTCAAATATGAATGAAATCCACTAATTTTATTATACGTCATTAATATTCAACCTCTCAATATCGAGCTAATAAGAGCCCATACATGTTCAATTGCTATGTCAAAAAACACCCCCAAAACAGTACTAATGGTTTATAAATACACAAGAAAATAAGATCTGAGATATTTTATTAAAACATTGTCGAATCCCATTTAAAATTAATTATAGATGAACAAAACACGGCTTGACGTAACAATGTTTTGGAATACTTTAAATATATTACCAAAACTATTTCGATAATGCGAGAAGTTTAGCGCGAAATTGTTAAAATCACAAACAATTCGTCTTTAGTCCCTCGGGTGGTGTGAAACTTTGCAACACATCGAGCCTAAAAAATGCCCCTGGAATTATTTACTAAACTTTCCTGCCCAACAAAAATCCTTTAGGACTTCCCTCGAGAAACACTCCAAAAGTAATATTTCTTAGAAAACGCAATTTTGTTGGATAATTTAATAACGGAGTGAAACAAAGGTATCTATAAATGTAATTAATACAAATAAATTATATTAGAAAAATTAGGAACAATAATTATTATTTGGGATAGCACCAACTCAAGTCATTCTAGCGCGACAAACCAATATTTTTTATAGCTGTGATCGGTTTAAATGGTGAGTGAGTCAGGACGCAAGAGTCATAACATCTTATACACTGGTTGGTAGCGGATTGCTGGTATAAAAAGATTCTTCCGTTTCTTAAAGTGACAGTTACTGAGTGATGAATATAGGATTTATTCCAATCACTTACCTTCAATTGATACTAGAAAATGTTCATTAGAAAGTTACAAGTGTGTCTGCCATTTAAACAAAACAAAAAATCTTTAGAATAATATGTCTCATGTGTTACTGACTTTATAACGTTTCCATTAAATTTATAATCTGGCAAGAATACCTTACCCCATTGGAGATGATCGACTATGAGTATTCAGAATTATTGTGATTTTTTTTTTCACGCGTTAAAACTCTGATCATGAACATATTTTCATATGCTTAATTTTCTGGGAGTAGAAATTATTCTGTAATGGGAGTTTTCTTTATAAGAATGATAATATAATATCTTTATAATTTTATTGGTATTAAAGATTAACTGCTGGGTTATTTTGTATCAATTCCTCTACGAAAACTGCTCTAATACAAAAATGATCGTTACGAGTCCAATAAATGGGAACTTCAAACGTTGGACTGCCACTGAGTATTTCTTGACGGTAAAATACGGTAACTTTTTATTGAAAAGAGCCATTGTTCTTGCACATGAATTATATCTAGTCAGATATACTGTCCCACCCGATTATAAGAATTAAGATTATAATTACTTATCATTATTAGCTTCTAGCAAAGTTTGCTAGTCCCTTGAAATTGGACGCCATTGGCCAAAAAAAGGCGGATTTTTTCAAAAAAATAAATACTGGCTCTTTTAAAGATGTAGTTCTTCACGTTTTAATCAGTTGTACTCTCGGTATGAAATTTCAAACTCACAAGTCTAGCGTCCTTTAGTAAGACGAGGGCACTCACATTAGCAACTAACTTAATTTATAAAATAAACCTGTCTTTTAATTCAGCTTTTATGTTAAGACCGCCGTCTGACTTAAAGTTTCTGTAATACTTACTGATCTCATTTGTGACCTTTCCAGTTGGAGTTCTTTCATTTGCAGTTATTTCGTACAAAGTTTAAAGTATCATTTTATTATTGAAAAGTATTAAGTCTCTTATTAAACTGTTAATAATAACGACGTTTCTTGTAATATTAGTGTTTCTTTATTTGATCCTCTTTAATCTGATTCATTAAGAAACGTAGTAGCTTCTATGAAATGACAATGCTCCTACTTTTAAGGAAAATCTCTGAAAATGATTCCGACATGCATCTTAATAACGAATCTGTAGATACACGAGTATCAATTATCATTTCTTTTACCGCTAAACAGCAATACTTTATATAGTTGAGTTTCCATTTGAAAGGTGATCCAATGTAAGTATAAGTCCAAGGGACATTATATCCGAGTTCCCGAGGTTGGTGGTGCATTGATAATATGAGGAATGATTAATATTTCTCATGTCTATGGGCAGTGGTGACCATTCACCAGTTCACCCACAGCTTAAAAAATAAATATAAAAACATATGGTTTCTTCACTTATAATGGGTCGAACTTCATGTCACCATTTTGGTTAAATATCCACTTGAGAGATGATATATCTGATCAATGATTTTATTGATCTAAAATATCTTAGCACTGTTGGAATTTAAGAGCTCATCTAAAGCGTCATCACATTAACTACTCAGTCCATATCGCTGAACGACACGTCTGCGGTCACAAAAACAAAGTAAAATACTGGTGCCAGAGATACGATGGTTTACTCTCATGAACATAATATATTGATACTAGACTTTGTCCGAGTGAAATAGCAATTCTATTTACGTTTTAATCGCCGTGCCACCTACTGGGTCCAATCAAAATCACCCAAAAATATCTTTGAAATCCGTTTACGGATTAGAAGTTTTAAATATTGCTTGCTTGTGATAAATAATCTTTCAACGGGTCGAATGGGTGAAATTAGAGGTAAAGAGTGCTACGCTCCTATTCGAATTAAATTGTACTGAAACCTTTTCGCTGAGAGATAAAGGTGTCTTTCAAATTAAGCTGTCATAGTCAGTCAGAGGTCATTGGCTCTATATTAGTTGATTTGAAATTAGATAATTTCTTTTATATCAACGCAATTGCTTAATATTTCTTACATTCAACCCTTTAATATATTTTTGATCTACGTATTTCTTCATTATAATCATAAATAATAATAATGTATATTATTTGTTGGGTACAAGGTTTTTTTTTTTAATTTTCGTCCTACTTCATACATACATATGTGTAAGCTGACTGACAAATAGGTCGCCTGGTGGTAAATGATCAGCACCACCCGTATACATATGTAGTTCAAGAAATATTTATCATTCTTCATAACACCATTGGGTCAGTCTTTTACGAAGAATTTTTCGCCGAAAAGCCCCATTAACTTTTTATTATCCGACCTGGGATTTGAGCCCAGGACCTCGGGAATTGCGGTCTCATACCTAGCGACTGAATATTAAAAACGGTCATTAAATTTAGAGAAAAATTTAAAATAATCTGTATAATGCACAATTAATTATCACAAAACCGACTTTAAAATTGGCTTAAAAGAGACATTTTTTTTTTAATTCTAACAATGAAACTCCGTAATCAGTATCCGCCCGGAAACGTAATTTAAAAACAATCATTGACGCGGAACACCTAAATCTACATACATACGCTACAACACATGTATTTTCGGAAGTGACAAAGAAAAGGGTTACCACTTAATCACCAGACACCTGCTCACCTCGGCTCGAGGGACAAGCCCTGAAGTGAACAAGTTTATTTGAAAGGGACATTTTGTTTTTAAATATTCAATGGGATGTATGATTATACCGCATTTATTTATATTCAGTTAAAGGTGTTAATGAATAATATGCGTCAATTAAATTTTCTCAGGGCAAATATTATTGTATAAGTCATTAATATACATTAGTATTTAAAGGTTGTTTTATAATACATTCAACTTTTTGTCGAATTTCGTCATAAATATTCGTTTTATGACTTACTGACATCAGTTTTGCTGTTTTTGAAATTTTTGTCTGTTGTTTGTATGTCCCGCTATAGCTCAAGACCGGTTAAACCGATCTTTGTAAAAATTGGTATACAGTAAGAACATATGATTGCGCAAATGATAGGCTATATATCTAAATCTATCTATATCTATACTGCTTTATAAATCAGTAGAGTCTGTCTCTACACTCAATTTTTTGAGCGAGTTTTTTTTGAACGAGTGTCAGTTGAGGCGGAGTCAGTTTTAATTTGGTGTTCCTGTTATAAATTTTATTATTTTCACTATTCATTGTTTGTTTAGTGTACAATAATCCCTGTATATTCATGATTTTTAATATGTTGATGATTACAAAGCGTGCTCATATAAAGCAATACCTTCGTATATGACTATATCATTGTCAGTTTTTTTTATGGCAAAGGTGACGGCAAACGATCTCACTGAGGAGGCTCACCTGATGGAAAGACGACCACCACCGCCGATGGACATCTGCAACACCGGGGGGCAGGTGCTTTGCCGGCCGTTAAGAAATGTGAGCCTACTTAATTTGAGAAAACGGCTTACTATCCCGGTTCTACAATTCGAACCAGCAGCTTTTATATTATAATCAGGTAACAAATACATTACATAGGAACTGGCTAACCGCCTCACCTTCATACAGGTGAAATAAGAATTTTATTTATTTTATTTTGTTTAAAATATCCTGGAATCCCATCGTACAGCTACGAATCCAATTCAACACAGGGACCTAGTCAATTACACACTTAAACAGTCGTTAAGGAGTAATTTACTTAAATTAAATGTATAAATTTAATATAATATTTGCAATTAATGAAATATAATGATTAATTAAATTAAGCTTTTGATTTAAACAATGTATTACTAAATGCACTTGAAAATATATTATAATATTAACTAATGATATTGCGTAATTAGTTGCAATAGTAATAATTAACTGTATCATTTTAGTTATATTGAGTCCAATGTATATGATTGGTTGATGCTTGATATACACACACATGCATACACAGCAATGCCTCCGTGTTTGGTATTGATATGACATCAATTGGCAGCTTGGTAATATCGACTCGTACCGTGACGGGACACGGCATGACGCTCTCTTACGCCGTCACCCCCGCCCCCCTCCCTCTACAGCCAGTCTCCCTTCATAGGAGTGGCGTGCGTACTATAAGAAATATTAACCATTTCTTATATCGCAAATGCATCACCACTGTTGGAGCTAAGATGCCATATCTTTTGTGTCTGTAGTAACACTGACTGACTCACCTTTCAAACCGGAAAACAACAATACTAAGTATTCCTGTTTGGGAGTAAAATATCTAATGAGTAGATATTTTTCCCCTATACTAATAACATAATATCATAGGAGCCACCTTTTAGAAAAGCCTCTTGTTTTTCTGTATATGTATTTCTCCTTATATACATGGTATTATTATGCGCCTGTGGTCGCAACTGATACTGTTTATAAACGCGTGGTTAGCTGTTATCACGACAGTATCATTGTAATTACAATTAACATTGTCAGATTAACAAGATCTTCACTTCAAACAATCCGCTACACCGTCTTACAAAGGACTTAATATCCTCGAGGATGACCACAAGTAAATTGTTCCTCGCAAACCCTCGCCCTCCGAATTATGCACGCCCCCTCTTCACACAAGGCAAGATAATTTATCGTTAATACTTAAGCGATTCTATATCTAATGATTTAGTTATAGAGTTCAAAATCGTTTGGATATATATACTCAGCTTTGTGATTGTTCAGGTCAGACATGTAAATGAGACCAATGCAGATGGCGCTTCGAATCTGATTGTCGTTACAATGTAATAATGGAGGAGTCATTTGAATGAAATTTATGTTAAATTACCTACGAATTTTGTAATTATAAAACATTTAGTACTTAAAAGGGTATTCCATTTCCTTTGACTGCCTCGTTGGTCTTGGATTTAAACCCTTGGTTGGATTGATTCAATACTAAATTATTGGGGTTCTCCGTGAATAAATTCTTAGAAAATTGGCATTTATAAACCGAAGTGAAGAGCTTGTGTTGGCAACTTACTAGCTTCCGTTGAGAATGTGTGCGGTGACCGAAATCAATCAAAGTGTCATCAAAATGACTCATCACAATTTAGAGCTTAAATTTAAAATTTATAAAAGGACGACATTTAGGCGCTGATCACACTGCTCCGAACCGAATTCGTAGCGTCCGCATCAGTTCGAGCGCAAACGTCAGAACACAAGTCTTGTCAGAACGCCATCGATTATTATTAAAGCATCAAAGAAGTAGCTCACTCTGGCGCTTTTGCAAATAATATCAATTAACAAAAGTAAGGATACGATTACATTTTCCTTAATTTAGGAACTAAGAGAGTAATAAAGTGAGGAAGTGTCTCAGAGTGGTTTCATTCCTTTGTCTGTCTTGTTGTTGCTCTTTCACAGCTAAGCCAATGAACCAATTTCATGTAATTTAGTACGAAGCGAGCCTGAACTCAAGGCAGAGGCTATTTTTTCATGTCAAACTTTTGTCGATCAACTACTAAAACGCGACCGAAACCGCGGGCGACACCTAATAGAATATAAAGCAAAATATTTTTACACTTTAATGATTGATTTTTGATTGATTTTGTTTTTCAGAAATAGTTCTGGCGTTTTTACTTTAAAAAAATTGAATTGACGAAATGATCTCCCAACTTCCCGCGGCAGATCAATTCACAGCAGATCAAAAATAAATAGGATATCTTTGGACGTGCAGTCGAGTTCTATAGATCTTGACACTTTTTAGTTAATTTCCTATCACAATTATCATTGCGTACGTAATGCGTTTAATGAAACGGCTGAAATAACAACCGTTTCATTAAACGCATTTAGGAAATAATGGTACCCCAATATATTTATCTGTATTCCCGCATGTTGCCATTCATGGCAAATTGATTCAACAATCTTCTTGAAACTCTTTGATGTTCGTAATTTCCTCATGTCAAATCGACACTCTCCATCATTGCGCGTTCGCTTGGAGCTAATGAAGGTAATAAATGTGTTCGCATGTGCGTGCGAGCAGCGATGTATAGATGCCATTGAGATAATGACACACCAGCAATAAGGGAATGGGCTGATAATGTCGATGATATGTTCTGTTCTTTTGTGATGGAAGTACAACGAGATCATTTGTTTTGATAATATTGTGTATCTGTTGTTTATGATATTGAAATGAATTGATGTATTTTTTTTTAATTTATAAGACGGTAGAAGTTTACTTGGTTATAGCACTTAATGCAAACCTAATTATTTTATCGCTAATCGCTGTCTCAATAATGACAACTACAGAGGATACTATCTCAGTACTTATGGAAGCGTATGGCTATGAAACACTAAATCATAATATTTAAGTATTTAACGACTTCGACTTAATGTTACAAGCAATTTTGAATTATCTTGTTTCAAAAATAAATTTAATATTTCATCAATTTCCGAATTCAACCTACCGAGAAATTAATGTGCAGAAGATATTACAATACAGATGTGTGTGCTCAAGCAGGACTGCGCTGTCTATTCCGTCAATCTCATAACACTGGCACTGGTTCTGATGATGGTTTTACTTGCTTTCCAAGGCAAGACAACACTGGCGATTTCTAGAAATAGCCGTCTTACTTAATTTTTATGGTCAATACAAAATAAAACACAGAACACAATTCAAATAATTAAGGAGATAGTTTCTATACCTTTTATATCATTATCAAAATCTAGATTAAATTAATCACGAAATTGTGATTTCTTTATCATCATTACCAATATCGAAAACTGAATCTGAAAAGTAATTCTGATTTAGTGAATAGAACTGTTTAGCATACAAATGGGTTTCGATATTTCTAAAAATGAGAAAATTATTCGAATCTTGATAGAAGCAATAACTTCTGATAGTTGGAAAACGTCAGAAAAATAATGTTTGAAATGAAACCATTAATTTAATGGTCGTGTTTTATAAAATGATATTTAGTAAAATCATATAATTAAAACGAACGTCGTTATAAGTTTTATTGTAACTAGTTCTGGTTAAAACTTTGTATTCGACATTTTGTTTTAACAGAACAAAATGTACTCTTTACTAATAGCATTACACAGTTATTATTTTACTACAGCGGAGTGTTAGGAGTTTATAGCTGCACATAGTTTTATTTTCGTGCTATTTTTGTTTGTTCGTTTGTTTTCTGTTTTGTGTCGCTCCTTTAATTGAGAATATTTAATGCATTATATAATATGTCGATGTTAAATTGTATCTATCTTGTTTTTAATAATTGCCCATTTGAGTTTACTTATAAATACTTATTGTACATATATCTAAGCTAAAAAACTGTAAACTATCTGTAATTTTTTGCGTTTCTTACATTTGAAACTGATTGGTCTCTTCTCGTCAGCTGACTATTATTGTATGATTTATCATAAACGACTCTTACAATTTTACGGTGATATTTATCGCTGTCTTCAAATTATATAATTACATATAGTGGTCAATCTTATATACTATATTATTATTATTTTGCGTCATTGTATTGACAGCCTTTGATCCTGCGCCGCAGAGTAAATTACTGTAGTTTACTTTATGTTAGGAGTTTATATTATTTTTCTAAAAATATCGTCGTGAACATTCGTATTTGTCGTACATTTTTAAAGTATTTAAAAAACAGAACTCGATCCAAAACTCCATTCTACTACAGATTATGGAATAGTTTTTCGGTTTGGTGATTTTACAAAGTTTTATTTCTACCTCGCATACAGGATTAAATGGTTATTTAATACTGCAATGATTTATCTAGGATTATGTTAAAATCCTTTGCTTAAAATTAACAGGAACTTCTACATGGAAATTTATTATATATAAATTTTATGACATAATTTTAAAGAAGGCAGTAAAGTTGCAACTGTTACTTAAAACAATAATGCTAATATGAAATTTAAGTTTTTACGAGAACAAACAATAATCAAAATTTACTTTAACTGAATAGGCCTTTATAACGTCTTAAATAAGGACGTTAAAAAGGTCATTTTAGAGGATTAAACAGAAAATCAAAGCACCAAACAAATAAAAACTAAACACAAGACGTTAATTAATTTCAAGTAGCTTGGAAAACAAAAAATAATACAAGACTCAAGAATAATCTAGATTGAAAAACTAAAGTGCAAACTTCAATACATTCAGGTAGGTAACACTTTGAAACAATATAGCAATCTACCAAATCTCAATTTTCCGAGTAAAAAGAAAACAGATGAAACGAGATTTATTTCTCTCCGCTCGCCGCATAGAAAAATTGCTTTTTAACAATTTCGAGACGGCCACAATTTCACCGCTCATTGTCCCCACATCTTAAGCACACGCTTTTGTATGGACAGTATTTATTTTTCGAAAGGATAAAGCTATTACGTCTCTCGAACCTAATTCTAACATTTCTACGTCGACGTCCGGAACCGAGTTCCTCTTGTTTTGACAATTTATTATTTTCAGAATTTTTCGGAGACAAAGACGAGATGAGATAATGCATTTTGGAAGTGTTTATGTCACCACATTGGCAAGATTTATCTACCTATATGTAAGCCATTAGGTAAGAGTTAGAAAATAAAAAGTAGCAATTTAAAAATCCATAAATATTTTCATTTTCGGGTTATTCCATTACGTTGCTAAATTGGAATTCAATTGTGGCAGATTTTCATCTGACACATCTCTAATAGCCCTTGACATTACAATGTTCAAATATTCAGCATTATAACCGATCTAAAATACTAACAATTAACGTCAATTTTTCATCATCAGAAATTGCTTAAAATAATATTAAGTTATTTATTATGTGTAGCATTAATATTGCGCGACAAAACTAAATTGCTGCTGTAACTTATAGTATTAAATATAGCTTTAAGCTGTTGCGGACTCTCCTGTATATATTACGGCTCTCTACAAACCTTTTATACAAAGTTTTCATGTATCTGTTATAGTTTTGGCAGCCTTCGCTTGGTAAGTGCTTGGACCGATAATTTTCTTTCCGGCCTCGTTGACAAAAAGTTCCTAGCTATTGATATAATTATGTTTCAAATTATCAGATGCCTAAATTTATTCACTTGCATAAATTTAATTCATTCAACATTAAAAATCTCCACAAATAACCGACTTAGAATTGGTTACTTCAACTATTTGCATGTTTCTGTGTATATATTACATAAACTGTTATATGAATTTTCCATTTATAGAATTTAATCAAGAGGATGCTAAAAGTTTATTTCTGCTTCTTTTGAAAGCTGATTGCAGTTTCCTTGAGTTTTTTATTATACCATAGCTTTTTTAGAGTACAAATTCTATCCTCAGGGTAGACTTCCCCAACACTCCGAGGTTCATTTCCGTTACGCTTCAACAAAGGCATTCGTTTGCTATGACTACTAAGAACGTATTGCTTTCAGATACACGATTGTATGCTTTATTCCTCTGTTAATAAAAATCAAATTTGTATAATACAATAAAGATTTGTGTAATCAGTTTATTTTTTTCGATTTCTTGACCGGAAATTTCTTGATGCAATATTCATTCGGAAAGAATACAAATTTAGAATATTTAATATTTGATTCGAGCACAGAGTTAAATGTTTTTATATAGATTGGTAATGAATTGCAATTAAAAAGAAATAAATATAATCTATCAAACAGTTTGAGGAGGAAAACCCAAACAAAGTATCATATTTTAGAAAACTAAAACATACCTATAATATAACCTTTAGAGAACCATAACCTTTTTTAGAGAAGGTTGGGCGCTGCTCCGAAGATATTTTTGCGTTTGTGTGTTTCCTCGAGATGTTTTCTTTAATCCGAGCATGAAATTAATTATAAGAAGAAATGAACTAACCTAGAAACCTCATCAGCTCTTATCTCTAATACAAAATTTGATGGGTGTAATGATGAGGATGAAATTAAAACCCACCGAAATGTGGTTCGATTTATTTTTCAAGTAAAATTATATGTTGATTTATCCAAGAGATAATTCGATTAATTAAAAATTGAACATAAGTTAATAACGTTCAAGGGTTATATTACAATTAGATAAGGGCTTAAGAGGAAGTATGAGCGTTTGCGAGATTCTGTTAATTAATGGTTATTATAAACATTCATTGAAGTGAAATTAGCCCAGACTGAGAATACTTAATGCGTATGGAATTTATAATATTGTGAGTTTAAATCATATACTTATAATAATTTACTAGAGTTGTATTCAGTATGATATTCCGTTACAACATTTAAGGGTCAGTGCACTCTCATCGAGCATCGTATATGCGCTCGATAGTATGTCTACCGGTTAATAATATTTAGTACAATGGATACAAATAGTACAATAGTTTAATTGTATTTAGTACAATGGAAATTAAATTACGGATACATTTAAGACTTAAGATTGCCTGAAGATTATCTTTGTAATAGCTACTAAGGCATCTCTTGTACAGTCAATTTTTTTTCATTACATTAACAGACTGTAAATTTCCCACTGCTGGGCTAAGGCCTCCTCTCCCTTTGAGGAGAAGTTTAGGAGCATATTCCACCATGCTGCTCTAATGCGGGTTTGGTGGAATACACATGTGGCAAAATTTCGTTGAAATAAGAATTTTCGAAAATCTTGGTGTGGTGTCTGTTTTGAACGGAATAGGTTAAAAAACTACTAAGCTGATTTTATACGGCTTTTACCGGTTAGTGATTCATGGGTAAGGTTTAGGTATTTAATTTATAAAAGTTTTGTTAAGTTGTCTGCAATATGATGATCAAATAAAAAAAAAACTTAAGCGAATGGGAATTTTACTGGCGAGCGCAAACGGCGTAAACCAATAGAGTTATGCATATAACGATATAAATTCTTTATGTGGACCCTTATTCTACGCTAGCGAAGCGGCGTCGGGTAGCTATACATATATAATTTTATGATTGACTAGATTTAGTGATGGTGAGGATATAACGGCATTGAAATTTGTCGTATCGGTATTTTTTAAGCAAGGGAATAAGTGAAATTGTATCAAAAAATCAAAATCAAAATATACTTTATTCAAGTATGCAAAATCAATTTAAAATTCATTTTAACAAGCACTTTTTGAATCGTCATTTTGCAGAACGTTTTGTTTAATAAACATAAAGCTACCGTTTCGGAATGTATCTACCTAGAAGAACCGGCAAGAAACTCATTAGTTAGTCTTCTCCAACTTAGAAAAATACAAAGTTATGTCAGCTAAATACAATTATATGTAATATATCCCGCGAAACAAAAAATATTAGTTTCAAGCTCTGTTATTTTCTAAATAATCTTGTGTTGAATAATTTATTATAAGGAGAATTATAAACACATACGAGACAAAAAATCCTATGACAAATCAGTGGTTCTTAATCGACTTTGAACCTCTGACCATCGGCTAATATCCACATTTCCTAACAGCTGTTTTATAACCCACCGTGGTTTATACCAACGTCAATCTACCAGACTAATTATCATTTAACATAGAGAACTCTGTATCAGAAACCAACCATTCAAATCAAGTACAAACAACCAAAATTACGACTAACGATTCCACGGTCAGTGTAAACATGGGCAAGTTGCAGCTATTGAAACCGCGTGTGCAAATTGCGAAATTCAATGATAATATAAAAACACTAATCACACATTGTGACATATGATCATATGACCAGAAAGAATGCATTCAATGTGAAACTTATACTTTCTAAGTGGTAGTGCCACACTGCATACCTTCGGGTTGCAGCCGAATGGGCCGGCACGCCCGGGGAAGTACCACTCTCCCACTTAAAACCGGCGTAAAGTGGCTATGCTTCCGCGTTTCGTCTCGTATGTGAGAGCCCCGAAGGCCCGATCCCCCCCCCCCCACAAACATGATGGTTGTGCAGAATTTGGTTTCATTACCCCAGGAGGGTACCATCAGCGACTGTGGTGGAGAATCCCTCTCTGGGCATCCAATCTCAGGACGTACACCACCTGAGCAGGGATGCCTAAGCTGCGCTCCGAATTCTGGGGGGGGGCAATTTTGCGCTCTCCACTGTTCAGGGCAAGCGGAGCAGGCATCATAAGGCAACCCCTACGACCGTAACTGTCGACTTCTGCAACATAAGGGGACTCAACTCCAACTTGAACGCCGTTCACTCTCACCTTGAGACGGCGAAGCCGGCTTTGCTCTTTCTTACCGAGACTCAGATATCCTCTCCTGCCGATACGACTTTTCTTTCCTACCCCGGGTATAAATTGGAACACACGAGCTGGGGTGTGCGTTTACATCAGA
Source organism: Vanessa tameamea (assembly GCF_037043105.1). Taxonomy (NCBI): domain Eukaryota; kingdom Metazoa; phylum Arthropoda; class Insecta; order Lepidoptera; family Nymphalidae; genus Vanessa; species Vanessa tameamea. Next base: position 8,477,407 of record NC_087334.1, read on the forward strand.
GATGATATCTGTTCTCGATGCCTCGGCAGCCTTGAAGGGCAGGACCTATCGATTATCTGGCTGCGTGTAGATTGCGACGACAATCTAAGCGTGCCTTTATAGGTCCCATAGCGGTAATGCCGAAACCGATCCATATTCTGCTGTGCCCATCGGTGGCAAGTCCTAGCCCTGGTTTGGTCGTTTCTGCAAAACGGCCTCACGCCGAAAATGGGAAAGTTACCATGACTGGACTAACACATCGGCGTCTCGTGATGTAAAGACCAGCGCATTCAGAAAGGAATATAACTCTGCCTCTAGGTCCTTCAAAAACGTGATTGCTAAGGCGAAGACATTGGCAGAATTGGCGAGAGACTGGTGCGTCTCCCTTCAGGAACACGTGCGTTCTGGTCTCTCGCTAAGGCTGTTTTAGGGAATTTCTGTCTGCCTTCCTTTCCATCTCTGCACAAGGACGGTGAGTCATTGGTACATACCGCGAAGGAGAAAGCTGATCCTTTAGGCTCTCTTTTCGCGTCAAATTCGACTCTGGATGACCAAGGAAATGCAACACCAATAATCCCGCGATGTGATAGCACGATGCCGGAGGTTAAATTCCGGCAAAGTGCAGTTCGTAAAGCACTTCTTTCCTTGAACATTCATAAGTCGAGTGGACCCGATGGCATCCCTCCAAGCGTGCTACGGACATGTGCTCCCGAGTCGGCGCTGGTCTTAACGCGTCTTTTCCGGCAATCCTACGCATTAGGCGTCGTCTCGATCTCCTGGAAGACTGCTTTGGTGCATCCGATTCCTAAAAAGGGTAACCGCTCAGACTCGTCCAATTATAGGCCTATAGCCATCACCCCCTTATTCTCCAAGGTAATGGAGTCCATTGTACGCTGCCAGCTCCTGCGGTATCTAGAGGGGTACCAGCTGATTAGTGACCGCCAGTACGGTTTCCGTCGGGGTCGCTCAGCCGGTGATCTTGTAGTTTACCTGAATCCTAAATGGGTGGAAGCAGTTGAGAGCAAGGGGGAGGCATTAGCAGCCAGTCTGGACATAACGAAGGCCTTCGATCGCGTGTGGCATAAAGTGCTTCTTTCGAAGCTACCTTCCTATGGGCTTCCCGGGAAATTATGCAATTGGATTACCAGTTTTTTGGCAGATCGAAGCGTTTGTCGATCAAAGTGAAATCAATGAAAATCAAAGTCGTTGTCGACGGTGCATGCTCCGACTAAAAATTCGTCAATGCTGGTGTTCCACTCTGTTTCTTCTGCATATCAATGACTTGTTGCAAATCAGTAACATTCACTGATTTGCAGACGACAGTACCGTAGACACCTCATACACCGGCCGTGCTAATATTTCTCGGGAAAACGTCGAAGAAAACCGGAACAAACTTGTGTCTGAAGTCGAGTCTTCGTTAAACAAAGTCTTGAACTGGGGCCGGCTACACCTAGTCCACTTCAACCCAAAAAAGACGCAAGTTTGCGCGTTAACCGCCAAAAAAACACCATTCGTCGTATCTCCACGATTTGAGAACATTCCGTTAGCCACCACAGCTAGTATCGGAATACTTGGCGTCGATGTTTCGAGCCTCGTTCAGTTCCGCGGTCAATTGGAAGGCAAAGCCAAATTGGCATCAATAAAGCTCGGTGTGCTCAGCAAGGAACTCACATGGAGTACTGCTCTCACCTTTGGGCGGGTGCTCCCCAGTACCAGCTCCTTCCTTTTGACCGTATCCAACGTAGAGCAGCTCGAATTATCGACGATCAAGCCCTTAATGATCTGCTCGATCCTTTGGCTCTGCGTAGAGATGTTAGATCACTCTGCATCTTCTAAATCTTTAAAGAACTCTGAATTAAGACCGATTCGTATGCCGACAAACGACATGTGTTTTTATCATGATATACAGGGCAAGGGGGCCAACTGATGGTGAGTGGTCAGCAACACTCATAGACAATGACGCTGTAAGAAACATTAACCAGTCTTTACATTGTTTATGCGCTAACCTAACCTAACCTTGGGAACTAAGATGTTATGTCCCTTGTGCCTCTAGTTACACTAGCCCACTCACCCTTCAAACCGGAACACAACAATACTGAATACTGCTGTTTGGCGGTAGAATATCTGATGGGTGGGATACCCTGGCGGGAGATTAGCCCGAACAGACAAACAAATTCTTCAGCTTTCATTAATCATTTTAGTTCTTATATCTGTATTCACATAATATGAACACTATTTTCATACCCTAAAATTCTTATAATAATTGTGTGCTTGGCAATTAATCCAAATTATTGATAAGATACATTAGAGGCAAAAAAAAATTGTGGAAAAACAACATACGTATGAATAAAAAAAAGGATAGTAAATTTTGGCCATTTCATTTAATTATATTATAGTGTTCACGAGGCAATACAAGCTAATCCAAATGCTTCTATAGACTTGAGAACAATATATAAGAGATCGTAGCAGTCGGGAATTCGATCGGCACAATTACCCCATTGTTGCTTTTACCTCAATTAACCCTACGAATGTTTAGGATGAGAAATTATAACCAATTGAAATCATTGATATGAGTCAAGTTATTAGAATGAAGTGACATAAATCATTCCAAAATCAATAATGATCATTAGTATTCATTAACCCTCAGTTATGGTCCTCATAACAGGAGATATATCAATATCATTTATTTTTTATGATATAGTTAGGTTAGGTTAGGACTAACAAATGGGCCACCTGATGGTAAATGGTCACTACTGCCCATAGACAATGGCACTGTAAGAAATATTAATTCCTTACAACAACTATGCGCCACCAACCTTGGAAATTAAGATGTTATATCCCTTGTTTCTGTAGTTACGCTAGCTCACCCTTCAAACTGGAACGCAACAATACTGACTACTGTTTGACGGTAGAATATTTGATAAGTGAGCGGTACCTACCCAGATGGGCTTGCACAAAGTCCTACCACCAAGTAAATTATGCTCTTATTAAGGAAACCGTAGGAAAATATTCCGCTTGACCTGATTTGAAACTACAACCGCATCAGACTACGTTTTTGCCATCTATTACCGATAATCTGGTCGTAATTTTTACATTTGTGATATTTACATCAAAACCACACTCGCCATAATTCGTGTTGCCAGTTTAGGTGACAACTGCGGTCACATCGCCGTTATAATGTGTATCCTTGTTATTACAACGCCAATTAGCTTTTGCGGTTAATTAGTCGTGTCATACGCGATTAAGCCTTGTTTAATTGTCGTGGAAGACGAAGTGTGTGTTCTTATGATTTTAATTAGGAACCTTTCATGCGACATATATGTATATTATCGTTGATAAATTAGGCCTATTATTATAAGAGTGAGTAAATAGATGATTATTTTAAGTATAGATTATAAAGTTATTCTACATACACGCTTTTTTGATGATTGCGTATCACCGTATCGTATCTAATAACGCATCCCTATAAGGCATATTTAAAAATATAAATCTGTCTAATAGAACATTTTATTTGGCAACCTGGAATTAAAATGTTTAGTCTTTCTCTATACTTTCATAAGTCTGTGCAATTAATTATTGCCTTATATTATTTACAAAGGACATTTCACGCCAAATCCAAGTTTTCGTCAACCGCTGTCTTCGTCGCATTCTCGGTATTTACTGGCCCGAGACCATCTCAAACTTAGAGCTGTTGGAGAAATGCCTTGAGAGCCCGATCGACAGTCAGATCAAGCGTCGCAAGTGGAGATGGATTGGACACACGCTCCGAAGGGACCCCGACCATATTCCCAAACATACTATGGACTGGAATCCCCAAGGGAAAAGAAAGCGTGGCCGTCCCCGTCAAACCTGGCGACGCTCCGTGTTGGCAGAGGCGGCGAGCATCGCAATGACGTGGAGCGAGGTGAAGGCTGAAGCCCAAGACCGATCGCGATGGAGGACATATGTGGACGCCATCTGCCCCATCTAGGGGACATAGGACATTCATCATCATTATTTAATGAGCACTATCTATCATTGATCACTAGAGTCAAGATGGTTCATTGGTTCGAATACGTGAATTTCAAAATGTTAAGAAGTCTAAGTCGAGTAACACCACTGAACTTCAGCTCAGCAATGAACAAATATATGTATGTGTTTGTAAAAAGGTACATGTCCAAAAACCCGCAATAGAGACGAGCAGTACAAAAGCTCCAAAATATTTCTTCCGTATGGAGACAGGAAGCCTTCTTCCAACAGTGGAACATTTGTCTGTTTTTAAGCACGGCTAAGATTCAAGTCCTACTAAGCCGCGTCGGTTTTAAAGAGTCTACTTAAACAAAGCATATTTTGATTCAGATTCTGTTCGTAATAACGGGCACACCCGAGTCTACGTTAATCATATTTAAAACGAATATCAAATTCTGTTTGACATATTTTTATACGAAAGTAATTTTAAAATTTTACCTCTCGTGAAATGTAATTTTACATTTATTTTCACGTGTATGTATTATATACGTGAAAATAAATATTGCTAGGATATTAAGTGATTAAATTTTTAGATTTATTTTGTAATTAAGTTTTTGAATGACCTCAGTTATTTTTATTTATTTATTTATTTATTTATGTACCAACAAATATATAGACAATTACATAGACAAAAGACGTGTACAAAGGATAACTTATCTCTAACAAGAGATCTCTTCCAGAAACCCTGATTCTGTTGGAGATTATTTGTAGATTATAATTATGGTGTAGGTACAATATCAAGTATCATTTTATAGGAAATACATAGACTTTTGACTATAATTAATTATATTATATACTAAATACAAATAATACATAAATTAATACATATTTATAATATACATACATACAACTACATACATATAAAATACATATATAATAAAATTAACTTAAGTAGAAAGGAAGTGCTGCTTTACTCTGTTTTTAAAAGATCTTATGGTAACGTTATTGTGGAAAATATCATCCGGAAGAGAGTTCCAGAGACGAGCGGCAACAACAGTAAAGGAGTTACCGTAGAACGTGGTATTAAAAAAAGGTACCTCTAGTGTTTTCGATGCCACACATGCGCGTACTGGTCTTTCACGAGGAGGACAAAACAGAAAACGCTCATGTAGGTAATCAGGGCTATCATGGTTTAATATATTAAAAAGAAGCGTTAATATGTGCAAGTTCCGGCGAAGACGGATAGGGAGCCACTTTAACTGACGTCGAAATTGAGAAATATGATCAAATTTGCGCAGACCGAAAATGAAACGAATGCACAAATTTTGAAGTCTATCTAGTTTGTCAAGTAGCTCTTCATTCGCATCAAGATAGCAAACATCAGCATAGTCTAGGATAGGAAGAAGGAGGGATTGTGCAAGTAAAATTTTAGTTTGGAAAGGAAGAAAATTCTGCAAGCGTTTTAAAGAATGCAGAGAGTAGTGGATACGTTTACTGACTTCGTTAACCTGAGCTCTCCACGATAAATTACAGTCTATGATTAACCCTAAACTAGTTACTTGCTCACTATAATCAATTTGAATTCCATCATAAACAATTGATGGTACAATGTCCCAGTTAATTTTGTTACGTAATTGTGTGCTACCTATTATCATAACCTTTGACTTCAAGGGATTAACAATAAGCCCAAAAGATTCCGCCCAGTTCTTAATTCTGTCGAGATCATAATTAACGTCAAGTATGGCCGAATATAGATTTGACAAGGTGGTGTGCTTGTAAAGTTGTAAATCGTCTGCATAGAGATGGTAATGAGAAGAAATAACTTTGGAAATTTCGTTAATGAAAATTGAAAACAGAAGAGGAGAAAGTACGCCGCCTTGCGGAACACCAGCAGATAGATCAGCCCAGTCCGAGGAAGCCTCATCAGACTTTACCATCTGCCGACGACCACGAAGGTAAGATTGGAACCAATCAATCACAGGCAGAGCAATGTTAAGTGAGCGAAGGATACCAAGCAATACATCAAAGTCAACTGAGTTAAAAGCATTGCTAAAGTCAAGCAAAATAAGGATGGTAAATTCTCTTTTATCCATTGCATAGCGAATGTCTTCAGTGACTTTGAGCAGAGCGGTGGAAGTACTGTGACCGGAACGGAAACCGGATTGGAAAGGACTAAGGAGATGATTATGTGTTAGGTATGCGGACAGTTGCTTGTGTACCACGTCTTCAAGGATCTTTGACAGGATAGGCAAAATAGAGATGGGACGAAATTGTGAAAGAGAAGTGGGATTTGATATTTTAGGTAAAGGAATCACATGTGCTAACTTCCAAACTGTTGGAAAGGTCTTGGATTCTAAGGAAAAGTTTAAAATGTGGGTAATAGCAGGGTTTAAATAATCGAGGATAGGTATTAACATATCCCGACTAATGTTGTCATTACCAACAGCTTTGGAAGTGATAGATAGGATGCTTCTCTTGACTTCGCTCTCTGTGATTGTATGAAAATTAAAAGGGATACAATCAGGCGTGATGGCATTCGCCATCTTTAACAATGTTTCAGCCTTTGTTGAGTCTGAAATTGTTAAAGGGGGAGTAGAAAAATGTTTATTCAGAGAGTTAAGATCAAATGTATGTTGAGAAGATTTTGAGTGATTACCCACGCCCAAAGATTTAAAAAATCTCCACATCTCTGAAGTACTCAGTTTATCTACGGAGGAGTGGATGAAACGGCGTTTTGCATCTCTACACATCCTATTGCAGAGATTTCGTAATTTTTTGTACGTCGCGATGTTGAGGTCAGTAGGATTCCTTTTACAGACTCGCTTGGCTTTGTCACGTTTTACCATAGCATTTTTAATAGTCTGAGTTAGCCAAGGTGCAGGTAGGTGTTTTACCCTAATTGACCTTATCGGAGCGTGTTTGTCATACAATTTTGTTACTGTTTCGTTGAAAAAGGCCACCTTATCATCAACATCCGTAAGCGTATAAAGATCAGACCAGTCAATACCAAGAGCGTCGTTACATAAATTTGTCATATTAATATTTTTCACATTGCGTCTTGAAATTGTTTTAATCTTGCGTTTTGAGAAGGAGAGCTTATAGCTAACGAAGAGTAAATCGTGGAAGGAGAAAGGAGCTGTCAGCTGCCCATGAGCTGACACATTGTGAGAGTTGGAAACAATAATAACATCAAGGAGAGACGGAGTGTAGTTAGGTGAGAAATGGGTTTCCGAGAGAGGAAGAATAGTGAAATTAAAAGAAGATACAATAGATTTAAGTTTTGTCGCTCTGTGGTCATTTTTCACAAGACACGTGTTAAGGTCACCCATTATGATCAAATGTTCGTATGAAGGAGATAGTTTCTCAAGGAGTTCTTCAAAAACGTTAAAGTAATTAATATGTAAGGAGGGACAATAGATGACCCCTAAGAGGAGTTTAGAGTGATGGGAAGAAATTTCTAGGAAGAGGTATTCAAGGGTGTTAGGAGTAAGGTTTGAAGATTGTTCTATTATCTGAAAGGGTATATTATTTCGTAGGAAAATACATACACCTCCCCCTCTATAAGAAACTCTGTCATTACGTATTAGAGTGAAATCAGGTAAAGAGTAAAGAGTCGAAGGAAGAGAAGGTTTTAACCATGATTCGGAAACAAGGATACCATCGACCTGCACGTTGCTAAATGATGCGAGAAGATCAGAGTAATGTGCCGGAATGCTTTGCGCATTTATATGTACAAAATTGAGACAGTTAGAATTGGGGGTAAAAATTGAATTTAATTGTGAATCGAGGGTGGGAACTTCACTCTCAAAAGATTGATTAAGGCTGGAAACACTATGAAAATCATCAGAGGAGCATGAAAAGAAATCGTCACTAATACAAGCATCACTTAAGTCAGACATATAGATATACAATAAATATAATATATATGTATAAGTATATATATACCTTAACCTAAATACAAGAAAATAACAAAAATAACAAACGAAGAAAAAAAAAAAAAAACTATTAAGACATACAACTAATCTCCCACATTATCTGGCCAAGACTTATTAAAAACATCGAAAATATACCATAACAGTGTTTGTCACATACAATAACCATCAACAATATCTAAGAATTATATCTAACAATAATAAAAGAAAAACAAACTCAGACAGCACAAATTTTATGAAATTCTTAGTAATAAGTACATATAATAATTTTAAAATATTCGAATAACAACGAGAGAAATTATATATCCAAAAAAAAAAAAAAAAACCAATCAACTTAAAAATTTAAACATTACTGAACGGAATATCCGAACGCTAATCTGCTGTCCGGCGCGTCAATGTCAGTTGTCAAACTGTCATTCGTATCTTTGAGGTTAATTTGTGCTGTAAATATAACTTTAACAACAATTTAAAGAATTTGAAGAGATTTTAAACTACCGACGTACAGATAAGAAAAAATAAAAATAACTTATTATTAAATGGCAGCGAAACGCCAACTATATGGACACATATATATAAAGACGAGTGACGTAATGGATAGCAGACAGGAATTATGGATATATATGAGAAACCTTTACTTTGTAGTAATTTTAACCCGCCGAGATCTCGTTTTCTGGTCCGATGCATTGGAAACTTGAGGAAACTTTTCGCAAAGATCCTGTAATTCGGCAGACGTAATGATCTTTTTGCGGTTTTTATCTGGAAGCGCGACAATAATTACCCCGTCAGATGTCCAGCAATTTTTCAAACCGAAGTGTTTTCGAGCTGCAATAAATAGTTCCTGCCGGGGCTTGGTCAAAAATTCCGATATAGTAACTCCAGAACCTTTTAAAGATGTTTTAGAAGTCCAAACAAGATTTCTATTCTTTGTAGCGATAAAACGAACCAGTATAGGTCTTGGTTTTTCTTTCTTTGAGCCAAGACGATGACAGATATCCAGGTGTGAAGAATCGATACTGGTCAGCTTTAATTGATTGTGCAGCACGGATTGAATCCTGCTCTCCACTTGCTCATCAGTACTCTCCGGCAGACCATGAAATAGCAGTACTCTGCTACGAGATCGAGCTTCCTGCACATCAAAACCCACTGAAAGCAGCTGCAGTTGCTGACGAAGCATACCGAGTGTCTTCCAAATCACCTCCTTAAAAACGGCATAGTCGGAGGCAAGAGAACCAATATCTCCAATGGTTGTGGACGGTGATTTAGTGCTTCCTTGTGCTTGTGTTGTCAGTGAGAGCATTTTGTCGAATTGATCCATACGGGATTCAAACATTTTAACAATGTCATCCATATTCTTGCTGAGTTGGCTATGTAAATCCATTGTTCTTGTAGTAATGTTGAGAATTGTTTGTGGACCAGGTAATGTGGGAACTTATGTTAACTTTTTCACTTCATAAATTATTATTTAAAGAAGAATGTAATTTTAATGAAATAAAAACTTAAGAGCAAAATTTTTAGTTGTTGATATTTCGACCTACCCGAAACTCTTTTTTATTATATTCAGAATAAATTTTAAAAAATAATAATTTCGAAGGAAGTTTACACAATTAAAGCGATTAAAATATGTAACGAGCCATCTGTTTCTACGCTTAACCAACCAATAAAAAGATATTTTTGGGTATTCTTGTCCAATCTTGAAGAAAATCTTTACTACGCAAAACATAGAAGATATTGCGTAGCCAAAATTTTCTTCTATGTCCCACGCTCCTTTGTTACAGAATATTTCCCATCATGATGATTTTCAGCAGTTCATATATCTCGTGTCTGAACATGTTTTTCTTTTTGAAATTAGTTCAATACATTTTTCTCCTCTGTTTGTCAACAGTTTCCTTTCTTTTAGGAGCTATTAACAAGCTTCAATCTTATTAGTGAATAAAATTTAAAATATTAAAAGTAGGCAGGATGGCTGGTCACCTGATACTAAGTGCTCTCCGTCGCCCACATATATGGGCACATTAAGATATTACCAATGTGCCACCAACTTTGGGAACTATCATGTTATACCCTTTGTCCCCGTAGTTACTCACTCACCCTTCGACCAGGAGAACAATAATACTAACTATTGTTGTTTCGTTGTAGAACATTTTTATGGGATGATTCGGAGGGCACCGACGGACTTTCACAGCCTTACTACTAGTAGGAAGTACAAGTAAAGTGAATTTTGACAACTGAGTCACAGTCAAAGTCAAAAATCTTTATTCAATATAGAAGTGTTTACACTTGCTTATTGATAGTCAAAAATCTACCACCGGTTCGGAATTTAACACCTCGGACCTGAGAAGAACCGGCGAAAGAAACTCAGCGGGATATATTTTTTATTTTTTTCCATTTTACATGTACAATAATAATTATATTTTAGTTATTTGAAACAGCCTGGAGGCGATCATTTCATTCCCAAGGTGTGCAGTCAACTAAAAAGTCATTAGTGTTGTAATATTCTTTAGCTCACAAACGCTCTTTAACGATTCTTTTGAATTTTGTAATTGAATAATTTTGAACGTTTTCTGGGATCCTGTTGTAAAAACGTATACATTGCCCCAAAAAAGTGGTACTAACCCTGTATAATCGGGTACTCGGAGTAACAAGTTTATTCTTGTTCCTAGTGTTAATAGAATGTACGTCACAATTTCTGGGAAAATCATTTATGTTTTTGCGTACATACATAACATTATCAAAAACAAATTGAGAAGCGACAGTCATTATTTTAATTTCTTTAAATTTACCTCTTAACGAATCTTTTGGGCCCAGGTTATAAATTGCACTAATAGCCCAGTGATTTACTAAGTCCATAATATTCGGTTAAATCAAATTCACCAGTAGGTCTAGACTTGAGACGATCATTCCACACTAAGCTGTTAGACGATAAATTATTACCAAAACGGAATGGTCGAATTCAATCAAACGTTTGTTATTATATCCCTAGATTTACCTTAGGACTTAGTCGGGGATTCTACTAATTAAACTTTTCCGAGAATGCCTGATTATAGAATGAACTATGAGAATCGCTCAGTCGCTATAGTTCAGTGGATCATTTTATATTTTTTTACCTGACATGGGTTCCGATTTCGAAGCACTTTTTCAGAAATTTCTTACGGAAAATTTATGAGTACTACGAGAGGAATTTTCTGGATTCATCTCCTGAGGGGTTAAATTAGGGACAAAAATTTGTATGAAAATTCGTAATTTCTGATGTTATCAATATTTATTTATACATATTTATAAGTTAAAGACAGACGTGAACAAACTTTTTTAAAAATTCATCACCTAAGAGGGCGAAATTTAGGATGAATGTTTTTGATGGTAGTTTGACATTTTTAATTTTTCATATAAATGTTTAATTCGATATTTGTTTATGAGTAAAAGATTACTTTTACAGAGTTTTTGAAAATTTTTGAATACTATATTTAGTTAGAGTTTATGAATAAAGATCAGCTCCTTAAATCACTTACGAAACAAGGAGATAAAATTGGGGATAAAAGTTTAAATGAACGTTCGTAATTTTTTAATTTTTCAATTTCAGGTTTTTGGACCTCTGTTTATAAGTAAAAGAGCACTGTTGCAGTATTTTCACTGGTGCACGGCTAGTTCAATAAATAAGATAGAGCGAGAACAATACATTTTTTATTTACAATATTGCTCAGTGGTTAGAGCACATGGATCCTAATGGATTTAAATACATTCAAATACCATTTAAATTTACTTTATAATTTATCAATCAATGTGAAGGTAAATATCGTGAGGAAATGAGTTATATAAAACGTTACATGTCAACGGAGTGACTGTAGATTAATTGTCAAAAAATATTTTATTCATAACAGAAGGTCTTAAGTATAGAGATATACAACGAACAGTCGATAAGAAAAAATTACCACGTAAATATATTCTCACGTCAGCTCTTAAGTAATAGAAAATTCAATTAAGAGCCTGTGTTTAATCTTCAATAAGCTGTGGACTCAATGTATTAACAAGGGAACGAAATGACCCGGTAAATCAAGTTGCCATAAGGGCTCAGGGGACCCGAAGTTGATCATAAAATTAGGTTACACGACCCTTGTAGTTATGAACTCACAAAAGTATTGGCTAGCTAAGGAACTAAAACTGACATATATTTATCAACTTGAAAACATGTATATATATATAACAGCTAAATAATGTAAAAACTTAAAACAATTTTAAATCTCATAACAGTATTCATCGTTCTGGTCCTTACCAACCATAGGGTAGTTAGTTAGAGCAGAGATATTGTTGATAATTCCTGTGGTTAGAACGCGTGAATTTTAAATTAAGAATACGGGTTCAAATTCATGTTTCCATGTGCGTCATTTGTGCTTATATTTAATCCCTTGCTCGGCGTTCTTCACCGCTGAGATCGAGATTAAGTACGTATTAATTGGTATTAAGTACGTAAGTAAGCACGGTTCGAAGCAAAATATTCTTGGAAATCCTGCGTGTGTCGGTTGATACGCCTGCCATATGTGTATCCACCATTACGCATTGAAGCAACATACGTGGTGGAATAAGATCTAAGCCTTTTCCTTAAGAGAACAAGAGGTCTTTGACCGGCAATGAGATAGCTACGGCTTTTAATGATATTGTTGTAAAACTTTAAAAATATTTTTAAATAATATGACCTAATTTTTTTTTCAAATCAAGTCACTTGTATAGATATTAAAGTAGAGTGGAAAAAATTGATATCAGGAATTATTCTACAACCGTATGTATGCAAAGAAAATTACTTTGTGATTATGAAAAAAAAAACTATCTGTTAAGTGATATACTCTGTAAAATAGGTAGAGTCATTAAAACAAAATTAAAATATTCTTTATTCAAGTAGGCTCATAAAAGCATTTTTGAATTGTCATGTTACACTGTTAAGTTAAATGTTAAGCTACCACCGGTACAGAAAACAGATTGTCAAGAAACTCAGTAGTTACTATTATCCACAATTTTAATTAGAGTATATAAAACAATAATATATCGTGGCTATAAATCAATAAATACTAAGTCCACGCTTTTTTAGGGTTCCGTAGCCAACTGGCAAAAAACGAACCCCTTATAGATTCGTCATGTCTGTCTGTCTGTCTGTCCGTATGTCACAGCCACTTTATAATATTGAAACTTGGTAAGTAGATGTATTCTGTGAACCGCATTAAGATTTTCACACAAAAATAGAAAAAAAACAATAAATTTTGGGGTCCCCATACTTAGAACTGAAACTCAAAAAAATTTTTTTCATCGAACCCAAACCTGTGGGTATCCATGGATAGGTTTTCAAAAATGATAATGAGGTTTCCAGAATCATTTTTTTTTAAACTGAATAGTTTTCGCTAGAGACACTTCCGAAGTGGTAAAATGTATGTGTAATGTCCCCCTGTAACTTCTAAAGTAAGAGAATGATAAAACTAAAAAATATATATGATATACATTACCATGCAAACTTCCACCCAAAATTGGTTTGAACGATATCTAGTGAGTAGTTTTTTTTAATACGTCATTAATCGAAAACTGCAATTTACCTTTCATTTAATCAACTCAAATATAAAAAAAAGCATTTAATTTCATAAACGTAAACCTTGTTGCTACGGAACCCTTCATGGACGAGTCCGACTCGCACTTGGCCGCTTTTTTATCTTTAATATAATCTTTTATTGAGTAATATGTCTTCTTTATCAATGTTCTTTATTTAAAGCTCATGTCAACATGAGCTTTAAATTTTAATAAAATATCAAATAATTTAATAAAACATTCACAGAACACTCCCAACGAGTCTTACAGTGTAGAAGGGCTTTGTGCCATCGGATTAGGTTACTCTATCCGCTCATCAGATATTCTAGCCAATAACCCAAAGGTAAATAAAGTAAATCTATATTTATATTATAAAGTAAATAAAACATTACAGACACTAACGTAACATTTCTTATCGCGATTAACTCAACGAAAACTTTATCCAAACGAAAGAAACTAACTAAAGCAAATGGTAATGAAATCACTAAAACCAATCGCTCTGTCAGCGGGATTGAACGGTTATCGTAGTGATTGTGACCGCTGACATTGTTACGAATTAGCGTTTTCCCGGAGCCCGGGATAGACGGGATTCGTTAGCACAATGTGATTAACAACTCTATTTATTTCGTTGATGAGCGCGTAAACATGTTTGGTTTCGATGTTGTCTGGTTGACAGTGTTTTGGTGTTTTTATTTAGATTTCGCTTTGGGCTTTTTATAAAATATAGATGTTATTATTTAATTGTGTTGGTTATAAGCTCACCCGACAGACGTTATCCTGTTTTAACTATGTATATTTAATTGAACTTGGATTATTTAAAAATACATAAGAACACAACTGGCGTGTAAAAAACGTGGATCAAGATCGATGCCACAAACACTCACCGACTGCCCTTGTGATTCATTTATCGACATTGCGAATGCTTGCCTTGGTTCAAACCCTGGCAAGCACCACTGAATTTTCATATCCTTAATTTGTTTTTATAATTCATCTCGTGCTCGGCGGTGAAGAAAATCATCGTGAGGAAACCTGCATTGGAGCAGCCTGGTTGAATAAGCTCCTAGCTCTATCAATATAATTCCGGCCGATGCATCTTTTTTAAACGATATTTGCACCGCGAAATCTGTCAGTTGCACCGTCAAACAACTGACAGTTGCATCAAACGCCTTAAGGTACATTAAAAATGTCTATATGGTAGGAGAGTTTGCTTTTTTTATTTTTTAAATTTTTTAAATTATTTTATAACGAAATTAGCGAAAATGGCCCAACCGTTTATATATCTAAATTAATTGTCAAATTTAAAATAATTTTCACAAGGCTTACGAGGTAAACGCAAGGTTAAGGCTTTGCCTACTAAAATTAAACACGTACAATTATCGCATCTTAATTAAAAATTACCATATTATTTTATATTAACATTTCGCAGTTTTTAAATTTAGCTAGTACCTATAATACATATGATATGATTTTTTGGTTTTATTATTAAATAAATAAAACAGGTAAACAGTTTCTGTCTATAAATATGGCACAGCTGGGAGTGTTTTTCACGACACCGATTGAATGTTGGGTGAAAGACACAAGTGCATCAGGCCAACCAACCATGCAGGTTCAAGCTATAAACAAAAATTAAGCAAAAAAATGATTTAGTAAACGATCAAGAGTTCGACTACCAATAGGTCATCGCGGCTTTCGATCAGTATGAAATTAAAACATATTTAGGCCGAGTTTCCGGATATAAATAATACATACGTAATCATTTTAAATGCGTGAATTTTCCATAATTTGAAGTAACGATTTATTAATTATTGTAATGATGCGTTAAGTGACGCAAACAAATTAAATTATACTGTAATGTTATCATTTTTAATAACATTTAATAAAGTGTATAAGTAGAGTTTAATGAATTAATTAATATTTCAATAAATAAACACACGAAATCGTAAATTAATAAATGTTCTCTTTTTCACCGCCATTGTTTTTTGTCACTATCTTTATTATATAATTCGAATTAACAATTTTATATACCATTAATTGGAATATGCCAAAAATACGTACTGTTCTCATATAGATATCTAAAATATCATTAACATATAATACGTAAAATACAGGTTCCAAAATCGAACCCTGTAGGACACCAACTACTGCCTTAAGTTCTAGAATTTATTAGCGGTAAGGAACAATTAAACGACGTAGGTTAATTCGGTGTAAATACCGTGCAATGCGACCTTTATTGGGCTATTAAGGCTTAGCACAACTTTGGCCATTCTCGGCTTGAATCGCTGTTTCTAATGAAGCGTATTGGGTATTAGTGGGGGATAGTTCGGAAGCGGTTCTTATAGTTATTGTATAATGTGAAACTATAAAATGTAATTTAAAAAATTGTAACTTTTTTGTTACATCTGTAATTTCGCTCGTGTGTCAATTGTACTAACCTTATTTAAGTTAGTTTTTTTATTTTTCAAGTTTTCATACTACTTAACTGATCATGTTGGAATTTCGCATGCGATATCAGCGGTACAGAAAAAGACACAGGTGACCTAACCCGGTACAACTATAAAACTTTAAATATTAGAAAACATTTGTATGCCCAGTTCGATTATTTTTTATGACGTCACGCTGGACGAACAAACTTACATTGATGGTGATTATAACTTTACAAATTAATGATATACTTAATAGTTAATAAAAAAATAAACTGTAGAGGAATAATGAGTTAGATCAAAACATATTTTATATGATCAAAACATGGTTGACTCTTTTTAGTATAAAATTAATAAAATTAAATTATTATGATTATCTCAAAGTATTACTTATCAAATTAATGAACTTATATTCCTATAATATTCCTATTTTTCATAGCATTTTCCCTATTTAAAATTCCTTTTGAAAGTTAAATAACTAGAGAAGTTTTTTTTTTAAAAAGTAGCAGCAATGCCTCATATGAATTAATGAATTACTAATATTCCTATTTACCCCTTCTTTTAAGCTTATTACTTGTGTTAGGAGTGGGGACGACAATAGCCCAAGGGGTCAGGGTCGATCCTGCGACTTGTACATCGCTAGGCGGCCGGCTAGGTAAACCATTGCACTATTGGCGCTTCAAAAGAAGTGACTTCATAGATTTTAGAAAGTGTTATATATATTCGTAAAAAAATATATATTTATATATAATATGGAAACTGCAGTCTGCAACTATTTTCTTGATAAATATCTTAAGTGGTATAAAAATTACTAATAACGAAAATATAATCCTTTTACGCCTTATGACGCTAGATTTATATCACTTATGTCAATAGACCGGATAAAATATACGAAGCCTTCGCGGTTGAAAAGAAAATATATCATCTATAATGTATCATAAGCCCGTTTCATTTTATGTTCTAATTTTTCTGGAGATTTAACAATACATACATCAAAACCGTTCAAGTAAATTGATAAAATATTACATTAATTTAAATTAAAAGATTTGCAATTAAATTCAAGACTTATCTTCTAGACATAATATGTTAAATAAGCGTAATGAAGGCCCATATTAATTTAAAAAAAAGAAGTTTTGTACTGAATGATAATGAACAATTATTTAATTCAAGTTCCAAATATACGAGACATTTAAAATAGTAGTACTTTGAAATGATGTTTAGTGGTTTGAACTTTAGTCAATAAACCGTTCACAAGAGTATCCGTGGTGGTATTCATTTATAAGAAAAATTGTGATTATCGTAAAAAGAAACGTGATTCATGTTTGGAATTGAAAAAATATCTTACATACACTTACTGTAGTCGGTGATATGTTTTTAATCGCAACTTTATTTGGTGATGACATAAAAGTGATCAATTATTAATAAATTATTATTATATAAATGACAAGTTATCGCCTGCGATTTCGCACGCGTTTTCGGGGTTGACCGTCGAGTGTTATGTATATAAAAGAAGCCTATGTCATTTGGGTTCAAGCTTACCTCATACCAAATTTCATCAAATTTAATTAGGGATATTCTGTAACAAGAAATTCGAATCTCACCTCAGTAAAGTAAAGTTTATAGGATACACGTATCAAAATGACGTATTACTATAAGTCAGTTGTCAAAAATTCACGAGTGAGCTACGATGGGAATTCTTACAGAATTGCACTGCAGGTGTAGTCGTGAAAGCGTAACGGACAGTTAAAATATATTTCGGTTAAATATACCAAAACGTATACAGGCTCATAGAATATGATCAATCGTTAAAAAATCTGGGATTAACTAGGAAGTTTGGTGATTTTTTTATTTAATTTTAGTACAATAGCTATAAATTTTATTAAATTCACTAAAGTTAGGCAGACTTTATTAAACAAAATAAAAAAAAAAAACTAAACTTTCACCGACTTTTTACAGAAAAATTATAAACTTAGTCTGAATAATTTTCATACTTGAAATATTTTAGCCTAAATAATTGTTGTTAGCAGAGTATATATTTCTACAAGGTTCTCGAGGCTTCATTTACAAAAGTTTTACTTCGGACTTTTATTTATTATAATTTAAATTTTCTATACAGTTATAATAAACTGTCGATAGTTTTAGCTGTTCATGTCTGCCTAGCAAATTTTGCCATCTGTAATATCTAGTTCATAATTCAGTGCAGAAGTGCATGTCTCAGCCCCATAATCCGATGGGAAGGCAAATCCTCCACGACAGGCAAGAGTTAAGGCGCAGGATTTATGTATTTTCCAGGTACGAGGGTAACAATGCAGTTTTCAGACACCAAGTTGTTACTAAGAACTTTTCAATGAGATAGCACAATTCACCCCACCTTGATTTCGACCTGACCGATATCGGACAAAGCGACTAATCTCAAGGGTAGGTAGTGTCTTCCAACTTCGATACTCTGGGCTGTTACGGATTTTTGTTGACAGAAAAACCCAATGACTTTTTATCGGCCCGATCTGGGGCTTAAAATTAGAACCTGAGTATCCGTGGTCTTAGTCACTAGACCAACGAGGTAGTCAACACTAGAGAAACGAAGAGAAATTCTACCACATGTAAATCTATGGAAGATATGTGTTTAATACTTTTTACAGATCTAATGTCTATGGACAATGGTGATCACTTACCATCAAGTGGCACATTTACACGTCTGCCTACATATATTTTTTAAACTGTTTTTATTTAAACAATACACTAAATCCCTTATATTTAAAAGACCACAATTTCAAAACTCAATTTGCTTAACTGTCGGATCGTTCAAATATATAAAAGAATATGTACACCGAAATGAAGAATAAAAATTTTAACAATATAAAGGGAATTCTTTCTTCTAAAGGCCACATAAAGGACGGAATTTAATTTATCCTTTGACCGTCTGATCGATCCTGAAAAGACAATAAACATTGAAAGTTAAAGGAAACTGTTCGGACGGTGAGTTTAAATGAAAGGTGCTAAAAAATTCTTTGAGATCGAGGCGTGAAAAACTCGTATAACTAGATAGTGTTGATTTTAAGTGAGGTACAATATCAAAACTGGCTTGTTTGTAAGATTGAAGGCCGGAAATCCCGATATCCTGGTATAAAACTCTAAATCAGGCCAATAATTTTTCCGTCAAAATATTATTAGAAGGAATGTTGAGTTGGTCTATAAGCTTCTGTGCTTCGGAAGGCATGTTGACTCCTTCCAATTGTGTCAGTTTTGCCGTTCCATCGGATTATGAGAGTGAGTTAACAGAGTGGAGTATAGAATGTATTTGTGTTCTACAGTAGTATGACATACGTAGTTCGCTAATCTTGCTTCAGTTTCAAATCGATCAGGAGGATACATTTTTGCTTTTCAGTAAATTGACATTTTGTAAATGTCCTTATGCTGAGTTAAGGTGTCTTGTCCTTTTGTGGTACTCTAATGGAGGTTTCTGGATACACCTGTGACAGATTTTTATCCAATCCGGGACCTGCATTACCCACACATTAACTACATGAAAATTTAGTGGTCTTAAATTGGTAATGGTCCAAAAACATTGAATTATTTTTGGTATTTTAAAACAAAAATTAAAATTCACTATAATATTAATAATATAATTTAATTTATTTTTTGTAAAAATGTTATTGGCACCTATTTAAAATGTTTCTTTTTCAAAATAGAATTGCAATTAGGCAGAAACTTTATTGCAGTTTTTACGAATATCTTATTATAAATGATAAATGAAGAGAAGTGTGGATTTAATCATTTTAGTTACCTATCTAATCTACTTCTAAGTTGA
Organism: Vanessa tameamea; assembly: GCF_037043105.1. Classification (NCBI taxonomy): domain Eukaryota; kingdom Metazoa; phylum Arthropoda; class Insecta; order Lepidoptera; family Nymphalidae; genus Vanessa; species Vanessa tameamea. The sequence continues at coordinate 8,497,056 of NC_087334.1, forward strand.
CTTAAAGTTTAACTATCGCAACGTTTTTTGATGTAACAATAAACCATCATCCCAGCTTACAGTAAATTACGTATGCTAAGCTATGTTAAGTAAAGACTTTTCCGAAGTTTTCATTAAAGTGACGCACCTGATCCTCAAATGTAACAAATCATATGTTAGATTATACAAACACATATATTATTTTTCATACCTAGTTGCTAATCATTTTGCAGGAGTAAAATGAGGTTCATATATTGAGTTATTTTTTAACCAATTAGAGGGGTAGTGTCAATTTTAGATAAGCGTTCGCTTCTCCCTTGACAGCGCCGGATCGTACAACTCACTCCGTTTACTGTTGAATTAGAGATTAGAGAATAAATATTTATCGACATAAACGTTTGAAAGTGAAATTTTATTGAACTAAATTTGTCTGTTTGATCTGTGTGTCTAAGCTATATAGTATATTCCAATGGAAAGAGGAATAAACAAACAAAACTAAAATTTACGTTTTTCATGCGATTTGCTAAAATCTCTGATATATTATGCACTACAAATAGTTTATGACCAATATTTAATACGACACTATTACACTTAACTACTTGTATCCACTTTATTTGTTGTTTGTTGTTGTTTGTTTACACCTTTAATGACGTATCATTTTGTATGTTACCCAACAGATATTAATTTTAAGTGCTTAGTGATATGTTGATGGTGTAACTTTTCCAATAAATAAATAAAATAAATAAACTTCCAAAGTTCTTTTAACAATTTCGTCGATGTTCAAAACGTAATTTTTTCGCAAATCCATAGTGAATATCAAAGATTAGTCAAGCCCTCGACCAATAGTTTCGCGTCAATTTGATGTCAAATGTTGTTTATTCGGCTTTACTCCCCTTTAGTGGTTGGAATAGAGTAGGATATATTGTAGTGGACTTTTAATAGATTTGAAAAAATATATAAATCTGTTATACAAAGTTATTGTATATCTTGGTACGAGAAATATTATTATTGCAGGAATATGAATCTACAATAAATTGCCCAATGAGATAAAGAAGGCTAAATAATGCAGTCATATAATTTTTTTAAATTCAAATTTTTTTTTTTTTTAAATAATACAATATTATTAAAATATGCCCAGATGGCGTAGTGGTTAGAGAACCGAGATGGCCTAGTGGTTAGAACACGTGCATCTTAACTGATGATTGTGGGTTCAAACCCAGGCAAGCACCACTGAATTTTCATGTGCTTAATTTGTGTTTATAATTCATCTCGTGCTCAGCGGTGAAGGAAAACATCGTGAGGAAACCTGCATGTGTCTAATTTCAATGAAATTCTGCCACATGTGTATTCCACCAAACCGCATTGGAGCAGCGTGGTGGAATATGCTCCAAACCTTCTCCTCAAAGGGAAAGGAGGCCTTAGCCCAGCAGTGGGAAATTTACAGGCTGCTAATGTATGTAAATTAAAATATAATAAATGATCGTACGTACTGGTTTTTATACTCTGTGACAACGAGTTTGTATTCCTTATCGATATTTAGGTGTCGCTAACTTGAGGGCAGCTTAGCTAATAGAGGTATTGAACTGTGTATTTACTTCTTTTTCTTCTTATAGTCAGAATAAAATATTTAAAATCACAAATGAATTGTGCATTTCGAAGTTGTGACTAAAAATACTCAAATTATGTTAATGTTAGTGAGTGAAATGTGATTTCTTCTTATTCTTAGTCACTGTACTGTATCTGTAGTTTTCCGGGTTCCTTACCCAAAGGGTAAAACGCGACCCTGTTATTAAGACTCCGCTGTCCATCCGTCTGTCTGTCCGTCTGTCACCAGACTGCATGAACTGAATAGTAGTTAGACAGTTGAAATTTTCACAATATTTCTGTGACCGCTGTAACAACGAATACTAACAAACAGAATAAAATAAATATATAAGGGGATTCCCTTACAACATACGTGATTTATTTGCCGTTTTTATACACAATGGTACGAAATACTTCGTGCGCGATTCCGACTCTCACTTGTTTACACATCGTTCACTTCAAAAGCGGTTTGCAACAATTTTAATTCATATGCAACAATGTAACATAATACAGCCTAGTTCCGTTCTGAAACTTTGATATAAAAGCAAATGGATGTTCTTTATTAAACAGATTGTTAATTAATAAACAAAAATTACATTTATATGTGTATAAAATAATAGTAATTTCTAAATAGATTAAATTAATGTGATTAATATAAGTAGTTAAGTCCTGAATCCAAACGTGGTTGGAGGGCTTTGTCCTCAAACAACAAAAACAAATCTGGGTAGGTACCACCCATTCATCATTATATTCTTCCGCTAAATAGCAATACATTAATATTATTGTATTCCGATTTGAAGGGTGAGTGAGGATGTGTGACAGGCACAAGGGACATCATATTTTAGTTCCCAAGTTTGGTGCCGCATTGGCGATGTAAGGAATGATTAGTATTTTTTACAATGCCAATATCTGTTAGAAGCGGTGACCACTTACCATCAAGTAACCCATCAGCCAGTTATCCTATCTATTTAAAAAAAATCATCAGCTAGTCATCTTATATAATTTAAAAAAGAGGACAAATAAACGAACTTACTTTCGGATTTATAATATTGGTACATTAACGTTAATTTCGTCACGTGAATTTAATTTAAACAGTATTCCGTAGGGTCACGAATGATGATCCAACTCACAATTTAATCATGCATCAATCCCCGTCTCCACTTTGATATACGACATGATACACGAGAACTTGTCACACCTAATATTAAAGCGAAAGTAACAAGCTTCGTTGAACGCCCTAAGAACTTCCAAGTTACGCGGCGACGTTGTGACGAAGGCTGGAGTTTTCTTGATATTGATTTTTCTTCTTAACTTTCCTCACTATAATCCGTTATGACAGAAGTGTGTTAGTTTACGTGGTAAATGTTCAATGGACCTCAAAATATGGAATGTTATAAAACTACATATATTTTTATACACGCAATGTATACACACACGGAGATACACAAAGATACATTAGTACAAGAACGGGAAATTTTCGATTGTGACGTCAATTGAAGGGCGTGGAATATCAAAGCGCATCCACTATACTACATTTCGACGTCATTACATAGTATAAAACAAAGTCGCTTACCGCTGTCTGTCTGTATATATGCTTAGATCTTTAAAATTACACAACGGATTTTGATACGGTTTTTTTTAAAGGTAGATTGATTCACGAGAAAGATTTAAATGTGAAATACATGCACAATATAGTAGAGAAACACTGATAAATTTAGAGATTTCTATTGTGATGTCGTAAATAAACAGATATTTTTGCGCTAACATTGCAAACCCTGATTGAATCCTACAAGATAGATCAAAATAATTTATTTACAGTATCTTCATCTTAAAAAGGTCTTCAAAAAAGTCAGCATATATCGCTGATATGCGCGTCTATCTCTTAGGGATAGCCCACAATAACTGTTTTTTATAATGGTTAAATAATCTTCAAACGATTTTAAGCCATACAGCATTAATCCCTATCCAATTAAGACCTTAAATACATTGTACGTTTAATATAGATCAATAAAGCTCGTTACAGCATGTCATTTAAATGATTATTTTCGAAGATATTACAGACTAAAAACGCAGGGACGTAGCGGTTTGTGTTATTTTATAATTACTGAAAAACTGTGAACGTTGTAAAAAATCTTTAGTGCATTAAGTATCAGCATTAGTTTTATTATATGAAGCTAATTCATAAAATCTTGTACAATATAATATAATGAATATTGCTATTACCATTAAAACACATCAAATTATGTTTTTATTCAAGGATGCACCTACAGTTTTGAATGGTCATGTTACAGTTTTGATTTAAATTTAAAGCTACAACCAGTTCGGAATGTATACTCTATCGAAGAAGAACCGGCGAGAAAATCTTTTCCACGGTTATAGTTACAAAATTATATATTATATACTTCTTATAGATTATTATATCTTGTGATAAAAAATACGCCTTAATTATCAATTTTTTTTTCAACAAGAGAAGTAAATGTATTTGTAGCCCAAGCTTAACATTATTCTGGAATAATTTTATAGATATGAAATGAAGATATTGACATCGTGACATAATTTGACGCATTTCGTCCGCCGTAACCGATACCAATAATCGATTGAGAGTACTTTACAATAAACGTAGAATATTTGATGTCGAATTATCGCAGATGACAATGGAAAATGAATGAAATATCATTCAAATGTGACGTGAATTTGAAAATCGCTTTGATTTAATTCGTTAAATGTATAAACATCGAATAAAAAATCGAAATTATTGAAAAATATATTAAATTATAAAATGTACAATACAATACAATTTGACCCGACATTGTAGCAATGATTTTATGTTATTTGACATTAATAAATTCATATATAGATTTAAGTTGACAGAGGGTACTATGTACCTACCAATAAAATCCAAAAGACAAATTGGTAACCTAATTGCTTACAATATTAATAATTATTTTATGTCTAATGTTACCAAGGATCATATGTATAATAAAAATATTAATTTAATTTATATTAACACTGATAAAAGTAATTTAAATTGAATTCTAAGACAATAGAGGCAGTCTCTGGCTCAAGTATTATTAATACTAATATTAATTTACCTAATAGTCATTTATCCTTGGATAAATTCCTAAATTTTAAAATTAGAAATAAACAAAACAATAATAATAGTAAACTTGTAAACCTGGTGCACCAAAACATTCAAGGAATGACCGGAAAAGATTTAGAAATTGAGTTATTCATAAACAGTAATGCCAGCGATATTTTATGTATAACAGAAACTTGGCTTGTAAATTATCAGTTTATGTATAACTTCAGTGGTCACCAGATGGCTAGTATGTTCAGTAGAAAAAAAGCTATACGTGGTGGCTCATTAATAGTTATTGACAAAAATCTAAAATTTAAAGAACGTAAGGATGATGTGAGCCTTTCTATTGAGCAGACTATTGAAATAGCCTGTGCAGAGCTTGAGCATGTCATTGTTGTATGCGAATACAGACCTCCTAGCGGGTTATATGAAGCATTTGAGAAAATATTGGAAAGTGCATTATTGAAATTATCTGGATTAAGTAAATATATTTTTATTTGTGGTGACTTCAACATAAATTTATTAGAAAACTATAGTACAAGTATTAGATTCAGATCATTATTATAGTCATATAACCTCATTAAATCATTCAGAGCCATCTAGAATCACTGAATCCACTGCAACATGTATTGACAACATATTTACCAACTGTGTACCTAATCATGAATGTATTATAAATATGTTAAGTTCTGATCATTGTGGACAGTTGGCTTCATTTAATTCGCAAATAAAAAATAATGCTAAGGATTTAAAACAGACATTTGTTCCAATTAATTTGTATCGAATTGAGAAGTTCAGAAGTAATATCATGGCAAAGCTCTCATATTTACAATTAAATGATAATTCTAATGAGCTTTATAACAATTTTTTTAAATTAATTAAAACAGAATTTAATGCCATATTTACTTCCAAGACAGTCAATTCTAGGAATTTTCTTAAATTTAATGATTGGGCGACTGTCGGAATTCACAAGAGTAGGCAGAGGTTGTATGAACTTTATAGTGAAAGATCATACAACCGGTCTTTTTCATTTATCAGTTATGTTAGTGCCTACTCTAAACTATTCAAACGTGTATGTCATACAGCTAAATCATTTCATATAAAAAAATGACATGGAAAATTATTAATTGCGAAACTGGAAGAGTCAAAAATAAAATCTCCGACTTTAATTTATCTATTGATAACAATTTATTTTCCTCAAATCGGGATGTTGCAACTGTTTTTGAAAAAATTTTTGCTGACATTCCATTTTCGACTACTAACTCATTAAACTCCTCTCCTACCGTTGCTGAATCATTATTAAAAAACAATGTGGAAGAATGTAATATTCGTTTTAAATTTAATACAGTAAGTGTAAATGATGTAATAAGTTCCTTCAGATCTCTAGATATTAAGAAAACGGCCGATCTGTGGGGGACCTCTGTTAAGGTAGTCAATTCGATAACTGATGTAATCGCACCCTACCTTGTCACTATATTTAATAATTGTGTCCTTAGTGGCGTGTTTCCTGACCTCATGAAACATAGTAGAGTTTTACCAATATTTAAGTCAGGTAGTACATCAGACCCCAAAAACTATAGGACCATCTCTGTACTACCAACTCTTAGCAAGATCTTTGAAAAGTTATTACTAAATCAAATGCTAGTACATTTTAACAATAACAAGTTGCTACATAAGAAACAATTTGGATTTACAAGGGTTCGCTCGACAACTGACGCTGGTGTTGAGCTCGTTCAAAATATTTACAGGGCTTGGGAGGAGTCACAGGTTGCATTAGGGATATTTTGTGATTTTTCTAAGGCCTTTGATTGTGTGCAACACGAAACTTTGGTCAGGAAGCTACGTCATTATGGAATTAGGGACACTGCACTCAGTCTTCTGATTTCGTATCTGAGCAATCGGATTCAGAGGGTTGATGTAAATGGAAAGAGATCTCCCAGGTCTCCAGTTACTGTGGGGGTCCCTCAAGGATAAATTCTTGGATCATTTCTGTTCCTTGTTTATATAAATGAACTGCTACATCTCCTAGGTGATAAACTCGAGTTAGTATTGTTTGCTGATGATACTTCTTTAATTTTTAAAATAAAATGCTCTCTTTGAAATAGTAAATTGGTTTAGTGTTAATAATTTAATGTTAAATAGTAAAAAGACAAAATGTAATTAATTCACTACTCCCAATTTAAGATGTGTCAAAACGAGTGTACTTTTAAACGGGGAAGCATTAGATGTTTTAGAATCAACAGAGTTCCTTGGTATGACAACAGACTCTAAGCTCCAATGGGGCCCCCAAATAAATAAATTGGCGAATAGACTCAGCTCTGCAGCCTATGCGGTAAAAAAAAATAGACTTTTGACTGATGTGGATACGGCTCGCCTTGTGTATTTCAGTTATTTCCACAGTAAAATGTCGTATGGCATCCTACTCTGGGGTAATGCAGCTGACATTAATATCATTTTTGTACTGCCAAAAGATTCGTTAAGAGGTAAATTTAAAGAAATTAAAATAATGACTGTCGCTTCTCAATTTGTTATGTATGTACGCAAAAACATAAACGATTTTCCCAGAAATTGTGACGTACATTCTATTAACACTAGGAACAAGAATAAACTTGTTACTCCAAGTACCCGATTACACAGTGTTAGTAACTTTTTTTTGGGGCAATGTACACGTTTTTACAACAGAATCCCAGAAAACGTTCAAAATTATTCAATTATAAAATTCAAAAGAATCTGTGTGTATGCTAAAGGATATTACAACACTAATTACTTTTTAGTTGACTGCACACCTTGAGAATGAAATGATCGCTTCCAGGTTGTTTCAAATAACTAAAATATAATTATTATTGTACATGCAAAATGGAAAAAAAAATATCCCGCTGAGTTTCTTTCGCCGGTTCTTCTCAGGTCCGAGGTGCTAAATGCCGAACCACTGGTAGATTTTTGACTATCAATAAGCAAGTGTAAACACTTCTATATTGAATAAAGATGTTTGACTTTGACTTTGTAATGGTTACATAAAAATCCCTCTGCTTGGATAAAATTTACCTCTTTTTGCGGTGAATGCTTGGAGCATAATTGCGTCGTTCTAATTTTATCAATCATTGAGATCAATCGATTTTTCAAACAATCTTTTCACAGTAAGTCCGAACAGTATTTATAGTAAATACCCCGTTGGGAAATTTCTCGTCTCAAATTATAGGAAAGGATTAAATGCCACTTCGCTGTTCCCTAGTACACGAATCAACGGCAATTTTTATCCAAATAAATACGAGAATTCTATAAAAAATGTGCGCAAAGTTTTCTGACAAATGTTTTATGTATTAACTCGCGATGTAAGTTACGTTGACTTTTTTATTTCGCTAGAACGGAGTTGTGATTTAACGAAGGCGAAGTTTCCTTCATACCATGACCGAACTCTTGTACTCTTATGGTAATACATTATGCGCAGGTTCATTAACTTGCATGGTGTGATAAGTTTTAACTAGTGTTCGTTCAATGGTCAATTCGTCAATTTGCATCATTGAATCATTTAGGAAAAAAATATATAGAAATCTACTTTTTATGGCATCGGTAGGCGAGTGGTTTAATGGGCCATCTGGTGGCAAGTGGTCACTACTGTCTATAGAAAGATTAACCAATTTTTACATAACCAATGCGTCACAACCTTAACAAACTTAGATATTGAAATATTATGTCCCTTGTGCCTGTAGTTAAGCTGGCTCACTCACCGTTTAAACCGGTTCACAACAATTACTACAAATACTGCTACCGAGGCTGGCCTATCAAGTAATCAAGTAACGTCCAAACCAAGTAGATCTTGGTTCAGACAAAGCTTTTTCTACGCTTATCCTTGCAATTTTTCATTTATTGATAACACGAGATCGTCAATAGCTTCAAATTAAAAAAAAAGAACAAAATCGAATCGTGGTATTTTTCGTTAATCCTGTGGTAACTTTATCCAAGTCAAAGAACATAAAAGAATTGTCAAAATCGTAGAATGAATCACCGATAGAGCAACGGACGTAAATATATTGTGTATGTCGAAATACTTAAGTTGAATTCACTTGTATTAAAAATATTAGTATTGGCACTGTCGACATTTGTTTAAGTCGCGGAAGTATTGACTTGGCACTGAAGAACGCGAGGTTGGTTGGTCAGGTTAGAGGGATCAGATCACAATTTGTGTCAATACTATTAGTTTGGAAATTTCTGCTTTCAGAAATAAGAAATGTTTTCATGAAAACAAAATTGTTAAGTATGGGCGTCCATCCATTGAAAGCATGTGACTTCATTCCGAATTGAGGGATGACGAAGATGACGGGATGATGAGAAGATAGAACACGTGGTTTTAAAGTTATAATAGTGAGTTTGAATTCGCGCCGATTCCACTGACTTACCAGCTATTAAGGAGAGGGAGGGAGATATTAGGTATCCCTTTTCGTACAAACACCGTGTATGCAAAATTTAATGATGAGTTAAGTAGTTAAGATGTTTTATCGTTACAAACAAACAAACTCATTTTCACATTTATAATATTAATTAGGATTTCGTGTTTGATGCTGAACTTTATACATGGCTTATAATAAGAAATAATATTAATTTGCATAAGAATTATTCTCATAACATTCTGATTTTCACGTGAGTGCACTAGTCTATCTCTTAATTTATTTGTCTAAAGTACTTTTTCTTTTTTGGGCGTTAAAGATTTTTCTTCTGGGCATAAACATGGCTTTCAAACTAAGTTCTTTTTTTGTATATTATAGTTTTCTATAACGTATGATGAACTATTAAATAATACAACTCTTACATTAAGACCAAATTTTTTTAACAGCAAAGAATGTTAAAGAACATTAAATATACATAGAAATATATACTTAGTAAATAATAGAAGCAATAAAACTACGAATGTAATAAACAGCACTAGAGCACAGTAGACCGTTTTATAACACTTCCGAACTTAAAGTTTTACTGTCTTCAAAAACTATCTGAACTCCCGCGAGATGGAATTCGATTCGATTGAAAACTATTTGCTAGTTATAACGATACCAATACAAATATTTAATGTAGAAGACTTGTTTGCAAACACTAATTGGAATCACAACTGTTTAAACTTGCTACATCCTGTTTTTAAGTGGATTCCGTCCAATTTAGCTGGATTTATATTCGTTTATAAACGTTTTTGATTGAAAAAATATTGTTTTTGCGATTGTAAACTGAATATAATAATCCGGTAAATCGATTATTTATTATTAGGTTAACATAGAAAGCTATTCATTCGCAACTATGTTTGCCTCGTCTAGTTTGTGCAGAATAGACAAGAGTATTCATTATTATTAACAATAAATATATCTTTTATCTATTAAAAAACAAGTGAATATCATTCGAAGATTTTTCGGGCACAAATCATTCATGTGCCTCATTTGTGTTTACAATTGGTCTTGTCCTCGGCTGTCACGGAAAACATCGCGACGAAACCTATATAATTCGGATTTAAATATAGCATATGTGTATGGATGTACCAGCTCTGATCTACTAACGTAGTCGAATACGCATTAAAACCTGTTATTAAAGAGAGCAGGGCTTAGCCCAAAAAAATATACGGATTTTTTTTTCATACTATTTTAATAAGGCAGACGAGTAATTGGCCACCTGATGGATCGTAACTGGAGGAATAAGACGAAGTCACGTGTTAAATTTATACTTTTAAAATCGTTTATCCTGACTTTCTGTCTACACTCATCCAAAATTACTGAGTCTAGAATACTGCAATTAGCAGTTTCATTTTAAGCATTCGTTAAGAAATTATAATTGGTAATAACCACTTCAAAAAAATAGGAATGGAAGAGGTATACCGTAACGGGTAGCTAGTTTAATATAAAATTATATGAATGTTTCTACGTAAAATATAATGATTGTTTATAAATGTGTTTATTGTGTATATATTGAATGTTTATATATAATTAAACTTATATTTAAAGGCGAGAGATCACCTTTGTCAGGATTAGCCATGATTTATGACTTCTAGATGCAATTGAAAAACAAGATAAAACGTCAAAATCAATTGTACAATCAATATACTTCTTCAAATAAAATTAAAATCAGTGTTTAGTCCAAAAATCAAATTAATAGTCTCAATATTCCCTTTATATCACAAATGAATCGAAATTAACAAAAACTATCGTAGATTACACGGCACAATAGCGGTTCGTCGTATTTGTGGTGCATTTACAATGACGGTTTCTCTTCCCAGTTGAATTGCGCCATTCTGTGTGCGCTAACCATCCACACGACGCTCCGCTAGATTTTGACACTGACGAGTAGTTGTCAAATCTAGTTCCGACGTAATTCAACATATGGCGCTACGCATGCGCCGTCATATTGTTTATGTGTAATTAATAAACGTTTACCAACTAATTGTCTCGAAACATAATCAAGTTACTGGAAAATAAATACGAACATACCACACAATATTTTCATCGGAATATTTTAAGGACGTGGAAACACGAGGAGTATTAATCTCATTATAGCAGCCATAAAACATCGTTAAGAAGATCAGGTACTTTAGCGAAAAACAGATACGAGAAATGAACGGAAAATGAAATCCAGCAAATGATTAATTAGTGTAGGTTTTTATCGTATTTGTGGAAAGATCTGGTAAGTAGAAATAATTATAATTTCCAATTCTTGTATTGACGATTTGTATCGTCAAGTTCCCTTTTCCTCATTTGTCAAGTTGCTATCCTATAAGATTGAAGATTTTGAGGTCTTGGATTCGAACATCAGGTCATACAATAAAAAGCTTTTCAGAATTTCTAGCAGTAATTCCGTGCTTCAAAAAGGTCGTGAAGTCGTTGCCTCTTCGCCTGAACTCTGAACTCTTTCTAGTTGATTTGGGTTTGCCGTCCAACCAGATTATTGTGCACAATATGATCTACACAGTTATGTAGATACCGCAAACGAAAGATACCTAGATAAAACCTCCAACTTCGTTTGAGTTTTGGATATATTTGATGACCGCTTCAACTTCCAGTCTTCGATTGATTGTAGATAGACATATTTTACTAGGTTATTAAATGATACTAGTTTTGTTGCTACAATAAAACTCCGGCTACATTTATATTATTTTTAATAAACATAATTTGCATCAGTGTATTTGATTATTTATAGATAGGATGTGAGCAAGAAAATAACTCCGTTTTAGATTCTTTTCACCATAGTCTCGGCTTATACTGTAGTAGAAGTAACAGCCTGTATACAACCCACAGTTGGTTTATTGTTTCCTCTCCTTTTGAGGAAAAGTTTTGGGACTTATTCCACCACTTGTTCCAGTGCGGTTTGGCGAATGTCCTAATGACATAATGTCATCCGATACGTGCAAGTTTTCCCACAATATGTTCCTTGACCAAGCACGAGATGAATTACGAAGAAAAAATAAAGATATCAAAAGTTGAATCTTCATCTTCTGTCAAGATTCACACGTTCTAGTCAAACTTGTCTATAAGAACAGTAGACTCGCCATTAAATATTGATTGAAGATAATGAAGAACTATACAAGATATTCGAAGGCTTTCTGTCATGGTGATGAATAACCTGTTTTCTTTTAATGCCAGAAGGCTTATGCTGAATCATTGTCCAATGGGATATTATATTTCTGCCACAAAAATATCGTCTCTTTCCGTTTGAAAATAAGAATCATAATTTATCTCATCTATATCTGTTTGCCAATTACCAGGACGTATCTTAAATAAGAATAATTATCGAGGAACAATATTTAAATTTGAGCTTTAAATAAATATCAATAAGAAAGAAAATCTTATGACAAAATCATGAAACGTCTGTAAGAAAAATGGAAAGAAGATTCGCATTTGTTAGTAAGATCATTGTTAACGAGCCAACCTTTGTTTTTCTCTTTGAAAACATTATGTTCGGAATTCGCCTTTATTTTGACGTTAATATATTTCGCTTTCTTGAAATTATATTACATTTCAAATTTTAACTTTGAGATAGACGCTTATATTTATTTTGGATACTTTTTGTTCCGCACGACGAACTATGGATAATTTACGAAATTTACGAATTCAACAAAAATTGTGTTTAATTTAGAAGCATTAAGTATACTTGTTTATTGACTGTCAAAACGTTTCACTTATTGGCGAAAGACGCTCAATGAGAGTGTTTGTTTTCAAAGACAACATATATATTATTATATATGTATGTATATTTTATGCGAAACTTTTTTATTGTAGATCATTTCATTGTCATGGAGAGCTTTCATCGAAAAATTCGTATCTTTTTTTGTATTGACATTGATAATATGATCGTTCATATAAAACGAAGAGCCGAGATGGCCCAGTGGTTAGAACACGTGCATCTTAACCGATGATTTCTGGTTCTAACCCAGGCAAGCACCACTGAATTTTCATGTGCTTAATTTGTGTTTGTAATTCATCTCGTGCTCGGCAGTGAAGGAAAACATCGTGAGGAAACCTGCATGTGTCTAATTTCAACGAAATTCTGCCACATGTGTATTCCACTAAACCGCATGGGAACAACGTGGTGAAATATGCTCCAAAATCTTCTCCTCAAACGGAAAGGAGGCTTTAGCCTCGTAGTGGGAGAATTACAATCTGTTACAATGTAAAAAAAATATATAATCTTTACTACTTGTGGAAAATTACGTTATATTTTTACAAAAACGCGTTAAAGTATCTTGATAATATTCTTGAACATATTAAGAAACACTTATTAATATTTTCTCCAATATTACGCTCGAATATAATTTTGTCTTGTAATTACTTTCATGATAAATGGTTTCAATTTTTACACATATTTTTGTTTACTTTAGCCGACATCATATGAGACGGCTTTTCTTAATTCAACTGATATTAATTTCGTGACATATTCGGTGAATGTGAACCACTTTTGATAATCCTTATTTAAAGAAATAGAATACGCGTTATTTTATAAAATATAAAATGACTGAAGCCAGTTTTAAGAGTTTAATGTTTTAAAAACAATAATGATCTGGCGTTTGAAGTGATGTTACATTTTGCAAATGTCTCAATTCTAGAGAAAGAAGAGAAGTTTCAATTGTATTCCACCACACAGCTCTAAATAATTTAGCTTAATACACATGTACCAGAATTTCAATAAACTCATTCAAATTGCAAGAGATAAATTGTAAAGAAAAATTAATCATTGAACCGCTGTGAAATCTCGATTCAATCGAATTTTAAATTAATATCAATTTTATAAAGATTCAAAGATGATTTCAGCCAATATTTTTTATCCGAAGTTATTCGAACTACTAAAGACAATATAGATTATTTAGATATTATGTATATTATCCTTTCTGATTTCAATATTCAAAATGAACTCGGTACAGATTCTTCAATATTAAATCTATTCTTTGTTCTCACAAATTCGATTCGATTGTAAGAGAAGAACTCTGTGAAATTTTGCTGAATTCATCCGATAGATTGGGTGGATATTTGATCTGCTTTTGCCGAAGTCCGATAACGTTAAAGTATTCTGGAGTTTGTGGATTCTATTCTCGTTTGGTGATTTTATTTTAGTATGCTTTTCGAAAGTATAAACTTAGAAACTTAATCGGTTTTTATCCGCGAAATGTTGAATAATTTAAATTTATTTACTTGACCGTTTATTGCAAAACAGAAATTTTAAAAGAACTTTCTACTGGCTAACCTTCCAAAGTTCAGGAACGTAATACACAATACATACATACAAACATACGTTTTCATAATTTACGAAGATTTAGATATAACAGACTTTAATCACAATATCGTGATCAGTCGTTAGGAGATATAGAGTGCTGTAAATTAGTATTAATCTCATCCATAATGAGAGAATATATTTGAAGCTCGCAATTAAAGACATTCAATTAAATTGTTAACGCTTGTATCTTCAGTTTCAATAAATTTATTTATTTTTATACAAATGGTTGTTTTTTATTTATATTGTTTTCTTTTCAATCTATCATATTACATTTGCAGTCATTTGTCTGAAATGAGTGAGTGATATTAAATATAGTATTTCCTTTTTATGATTATTATCATATAGTTTTTAGAAATAATATCACTTTGAAAAGTTTCCTGGGTATATGTGTTTGAAATTAGTGGACTTTTACACTTTTTTTATCTATTACCATGAAATTGGTACAAGACTGTATTTTTTCTTAGAAGTTTTTATATGATCAAATTTGTTACAACTTACAACTAGATGGTGCTGCCGCTCATTAACTTCTATTCCTTTCAGCCGATCACATGACTTTAACTGTCAAAATAAAAAGCTGTCAAATTAAAAGTCAAATACCATATTTACGTATGATTTACATATGATAACGTTAACTGGTTTAGTTATTTATAAAAATAATTTAAGAAGGATTTCAACGCAAGTGTTCATAAGCAAGTAATTTTCATTCAATCCACATCACTCGTATTAGGGATATATTTTTGTCACACCAAATAAAACATTTAGAGATTTATCTCGAATAAATTTACAACATAAAAATCTGTCTTTTTCCTCCTTTAGATCAGCAGAAATCCTATTATGCGGTTAATAAAGGTCCGGAATGCCATAAATTAGCATTAAAAGGAAACCGTTTGATGGTTCGTTGTGATCAAGCGGTGTTTTTTCCAGAGCCTATACGGTTCACGGGTGCGTTTGCGAAGATGTAAAAACATATCAGTGTAGTATATCTTCTACCTAGTAATATTTTCAACCATTACTACTCAACACGTACTTCGTTTCTTTAGCCATATGGCTAGGCAGGAGGACAGCCTGCAAAGACTTATAATGGTTGGCCACGTGGAGGGGAACAGAGGTAGAGGAAGAGCGCCGTCCCAGTAGATAGACACAGTAAAGGCGTCTACAGGATTCAGTGCCCAGTCTTGCCTACGAATGGCACATAATAGGAATGCCTGGAGGAAGGTGGAAGGTGTACAGGAGAGCCACACGCATGGTGGTCACGACCTTCAGTAATAAGGAAACGACTAGGAAGTAGTATTATTTTAAATGACTGACTAACATTAAACGTACGGATTAAATCGGTGGAAATTATGCACTGTTCCTTATAGAACGTAGGTTAGCACTAATCATCCAAATTTCGTCTCATTAGGGGATATCGGTATTTGAGGCTATTTTAATTAATTAGAATAGATTTTAATGTTTTGGAAGTTCTTTACCTAAGAGGGTCAAACCTTCATTGCGACTGACAGGTATACGACCACCCGTTTCGCAACGAGCGTTTTTTTCATTGCGCATAATTTGGAAATGATATCTTTTAAAGTATTTTTTCGAATGATATGGAGTGAAAGATGATTTTAATCTATATTAAATGCCCAAGGTAGTCGTAGTCCCGAGATAAATATTAATTTGTTAAAGAATTAATAATTAATTGGATAAACTCGTTACGCATATTACCTACAGATATTAAATTGTACTTAGTGCTTTTTAGAAGATTGACATTCCTATTGCGAAGTTTTCTGTTTTTTTAGACCTACAATTGTTCAGAAAATTGTTTTCAAATATCTCCCAAGGTTTATACAGTGGTAGCTATGAATGCTTGCGAAAAATTGCTTCGGTAACAATTCGGCCATTTTGTACAAAAAAATTACAATACGAAACTCCGTTTATCGTTATTTTATTGGTGTAAATCGTATCAAAACCGTTGAATGGTTGATTTCTTCGTTATTTTAAACGATTAAGTTTAATTTAATATTATTATAATATTTATCTTGTTCAAAATATAGACAATACCGAAAAGTAAGTATGCGTGCAAAGTCCGAGCGTGTCGCTAGTATTAAAATACAATAACAGAATCACACGAAGATTAAATCGTAATGTCGAATTTATGTATTTTTACACGTTGATAAAACTTTATTTAATTTTGTTCAATAAAAATGATTTATTCGGTGTAATTTGCGCTGTAAATGAAGGCGATAATTTATCATTTTTTATTAATTTTTTACCATTCAAACTGTTATTTTTAACGACGTAACGACACTTTTGTGTTATATTTACATCAAAAGGCAGTTATTTAATCGGGTAAAATTTACTCAAATAACATTTATAAATCTAGAATCATATTTTTGAAATAAAATATATGTTTTCGTATTTATAACAGCAATTATTAAAATTTTATAATTTAATGACAGAAGGAAATCGCTGTTATTTCTAAATTGGGATTGGAAATAAAGTCTTATTGATTCCGATCTCACTCGATTAGTTATTCTTTTTGTAATCAGAGAAAAGGATATGTTGGACTAAAATAGCAGCCTAGCCAGCCAGAACACGTCCCACTGTTGGGTTCATAGCTCCTCTCCAATCGTGGAAGAGGTTTAAAGCTTAACCCATCACGGAATAAATAAAGAATACAGTTTAAGAAAATGTATTTAATATTTCGCTTGATTTTTTTACATTTAGTTTAAATGTCTAAAATGATTAAGAGAAACACGCTTCGGTAAAGTAATTCCATCTGTAAATATTTCCAACGCAATGTTTCAACTCCTAAATAAACGTTGAAGTGAGGAAATTTGAAAACGCAAATGTTGTCGGAGTATCTGTGCTGCATTGGATGGAGTACAAACATGCACTAATTTCTCAAGTTTCCCACCGTATAATATTAAGTATTCATGAAGTTTCACTTTAAAATTTCAGACGTTCACTATCTCGTATAGGGGCTGCGGTGTGGGCCACAAACCGTGGCTTTGTGTTTAACTAGCCTCATTAAAAGGGGACTATGTTTGATGTTGAAACATGAATAATGTTGAAGTTTGAGCCATTCTCCTCGAGTTTTATATTCTTTCCTACCTGTGTGTGCTTTTCACTCGACATATTCTCATATGTTATTCTTTACATTTGCTTTCATATCGCAAAATATACCGATACTGCGGAAACTGTATTAATAATAATACTCGACGTAATATATTCCAAGCGTATTTATTAAACAGTTTGTTCGTATTTTCTATTATCGAAATGTATTTCTATGTTAATATGTCGGAGAAGTTCATTCAATTTACAACTCGATAAATAAGATTACAAAGCGGCCCAAAAAATACCCTGCAACACCCCTACAATTGCCAAACATAATTTCCAAAATCGTGAATGTCAACCCATTGTTATTCTACAGTCACCCTCCGGCATCGAGACCCGTACCTTCAAAAGAAATGTGAATTTACTCGTACCCCTTATTTTATTGTAAATCTGTGACCGCAATGTTGACGAGCCTTTTAGGGGCTTGCGGAATTGAAAACGGTATAGTGACACTCTAACTGTGGAAGTGACACTTTAAGACCCCGGTAACTGTTGTTTTGCGGCGAAACTTCGCCGTTTAAGTTTGAGTTTGTATAGAGATTATTTGATGTTTTGTAATTCTTGATTGATTTACTGTTGTATTCTGGTAAATGTATTTACTACTACGTCCTGTGATGTAAGACGCATTTTTTATATTATACGTGTAATATTAATATAATCGAAAACATACATAAACGAATTTTTTATTCTAGTTTAAGGCAATGTTACCTAGTGCTAGGGCTTTGTGCGAGCTCGTCTTGGTAGGTACCACCCACTCATCAGATATTCTACCATCAAACAGCAGTACTCAGTATTGTTCCAGTTCGAAAGATGATTGAGTGTATCTACATGCACAAGGTTAATATTTCTTCAGCACCATTGTCTATGGGTGGTGGTGATCACTAACTTACCATAAGGTGGCCCATTTGGAAGGATGCATAGCTACCAATACCATATATAATTTGTTATAATAAATATATATTTATTTGTAAGTTTTCCAATTTTGATGGTTATTCTGGACAAGCAGACCGGCAAAAATACAAAATTACATTTTAAAATAGAGTATCGCCTAAAGTCTGTTTTCAACATTACACGAGGGAGATACAAATTGAGTTTTACATATTCTGTAAGTGTGAACTGTGAAGTCCGCACTAGAGCCGTGACTACACTCGGGTATAGCTCAGCGAATACCGATTTTATTTCGGAAATACCGATACAAATAACAGAATCAGTGACACGCCAAGCAATGTTTCCGCTCGTACTCTGCCAACCTATCCTCAATCAAAATACTACGCTTTACCGCAAGCCCTTGCTATTTTATCCTTATTCTTCTACTATACTTCCACAGATATTTTCTAACTTTACCTTAATACATATATAATACAAAATTATAAAATAGATGATAAAGTAGCGTGGTTAGCGATGAATGAATTCCGGTAGTTAGTACTCGTATCGCTCAGTAAAAATGGAACCATTTTATGCTTTTTTTAGTATAAGATTTGGACCTTTTTTTCCAAAATGACCCGTACGTAAAGCCCAGGTATGTATTGGTCGTGGCAGACTTTGATTGGTCACAAGCAAATTTTATTTTGTTCACAGCCGAGAACGACCGGTTATTAACAAACGTGCCTGCAAATTCAACGGTGCTTGCTCGGGGTTGAATCATGTAAATAAACCAAAACTTTGCATATTCTAGCCACCAAGTCACCTACGGTGGTAACCATCTACCATCAGTTGCCATTGGCTCATTCGCCCGGAAAAAAGCGACTAACTACGTGTTCATTGTTCAATCTAAATTAATAAAGAAATATAACATTTTCACAGTAAAATATTATTTTCAAACACTTCAAATTCACTTTAAGTGAAGTAAAATATAAAATTTAAACGCGAATAACATTAAAAAAACCACAGGACCGCAAAGAACAATACGTCGGTACAATTTTAGCGTTTTATCCCGGCTGGTGGCTCCTTTATGAAATTTCTGAGATATTTTTTTGCGAGACGCGCACATTCTTTGATGAAACTTGTTGTTCGTTTTGAGCTAAGTCAACTACAGAGTAAGCTGCATTTTAATAGCGTTTTTAAGCTCAGTATAAACATTTGAAGTTTTCGTTTTAAATGTGTTAAATAAAATTACATTTTCGGAAACTTAACAATGAAACGACATCCATTATTGTTTTGAATTGTTTTTTAAGAACATATTAGTTTAAGTGTTTTATATTTTAAGATATTGTGTATATAGATGCCATCAACCTTGGGAACTAAGATATTATATCCCTTGTGCGTGTATTTACACTGGCTCACTTATTCTTCGAACGAGAACACAATTATACTGAGTACTGCTGTTTGGCGGTAGAACCGAGACTTGCACAAAGCTTTACCTCCAAGCAAAATTCCGACATCTTTAGCCATGGTCGTCACATTGAACCATCTAACAAAATAATTAATTATACAACAAAACCTTAAGCATAAATCACTTCACCTTTAGTAAAATCTGTATGAAAATCAGTTCTGTAGTTTTTGATTTTATCGCGTTCAGACAAACGGACGCAGTAGACTGTTAGTAGTATCTGTAATACGTAGTGATCATAATGTAAAGTTTTCATAAAATACATTATTGATTATGATTATTATAACAATATAAAATACATATGCCTTCAGGCATTAAGTCCGCCTTTTGTCCTATTAACTTTATGGTGGTCAATAAAGCATTTAAATAAATAAATTATTTATATTAGGCGCTTAAAAGACTTGACGTGCTCTCCAAGGCACGAGAGCAGTACGAGGCACTTCCTAGTAACAGACTCCAGGCTTCTATTGAATTATTCGAAAAAAAACCAAAGCAAAACCTAACTCTTATAACCACGAACCAAATGAGGCAGTCCAAGTCCACAACAATAAACACGAAACAGTTAATCTTTTACCAGGAAGGAAGTATTCATAGTCGCGGTTAAATGTTGAACCGGTTTAATTACGGGCACCAGGGAATGACCGAAGTTAACTAACACATAGTTAACTATGCATGCCCATCATTTATTATAATGTTAATATTCGTAAGCGAAAACCGTTTATTCCGAAACGTTAAATCAGAAAGGGAAATCATAATAAACCTTATTGAAGGACCTTTTGTGCGAGATATTATATACTTATGAATTGAGATAATTAAATGCAATTTTTTTTACTATGTACGTTACGTTTGTTTTATATATAATATAAATAATATATGGCATGAAGAGCCGAGATGGCCCAGTGGTTAGAACGGGTGCATCTTAATCGATGATTTCGGGTTCAAGCCCAGGCAAGCACCACTGAATTTGTGAATTTTATAATTCATCTCGTGCTCGGCGGTTAAGGAAAACATCGTGAGGACGCCACATGTGTATTCCACAAAACCGCATTGGAACAGCGTGGTGGAATATGCTCCAAACTTTCTCCTCAAAGGAAGAGGAGGCCTTAGCCCAGCAGTGGGAAATTTATAGGCTGCTAATGTAATGTAATGTATGCAATGTATCATTAACGAATATCAATTGTATTATCTTGTATGGTAGGGCTTCGTTTAAGCCCGTCGGGTAGATACCGACAACTTAACACATATTCGACCGCTAGCAGCAATACTTAGTACATAATCAGCCTGTAAATTTCCCACTGCTGGGCTAAGGCCTCCTCTCCCGTTGAGGAGATACTTAGTATTTCCGGCTAAAAGTGAGTGAGCTGGTGTAATTGCAGACTACAGGGACATGACATCTTAGCCCAGAGGCGGGTAATGCATGGGTTTGATGAAATGGTTAATATGTCTTACAGCTGCCATAGCCAATATCTCTAGTCTAGTCCCGTCAGCCTTCCTGTTACATAACAAAACGAAATAGAACGTGGCTTGTCTAAAGTTAGAAGTTATGTTCAAGTCGGGAAATGCGACTGTTGGGCAAAATTCACCTGTGCCGGACGTAATGGTACGTGTAATTTCCTCACGGTGTTTACCACCGATTATGAGGCTAATTCAAAACATTCATTAAGTATATGAAAACTTAGCGGTGTTTGCCCGGGTTTATCCGGAATCTTCGGGTAACATGTTCAAGCCACTGCGCGTTCACAGCTGTTATTACGAATAAATATTTTTAAACAACACTGGCAAAAAATATAGGTGTATTAAATATTACTCGAGGAAAGAGCAAAGATAGACAAATCATAGGCGAGTCGTAACATGCACGCCACTATATAACTTTGTCACTGAATCCCTTTTTCAATTCGCTCCAACACTAACTCACTGAATAAAAAAAATAATCTCGTAAAAGTATCAAGTACAATAAATAATTTCTGGCTACAAGTGGAACATGCCGAAACTGAATTTTTATTTTCGGGACGCTCCCGAAGCTATCTCCGCTAAGATAAGACGGGGTGAAGGCACCGGTTCAAGGGCCATTAAACTTTATCTCGTATAAGTTTTACCGACTTCCGTGATTCACTTTACGCTTTATGCGGTAGTGAATATACATGTCTCGCTAACTCCGTGAGCTCGATTACTGCGTTACTGCAATGCCTTTTTAGCTCTGAATAACATCAATGTATCAGAAAAATTCCCAGCGTTAGTTAGTATGAAGTCTCCACACTCTCGAGCCTCGGAAAGCACGTATACTGTTAGTGATACGCCTGAACTTTTCCGGTCACGTCGGATTTGTCATAACATCGAATTATGAGAGTGTGTCTGTTTGCACAAATATTCGCAATATAATAATAATATGGACGCCATCATTAATTGCCCAGGTAATGGAAATTTGCGACAATTCTTGCAACATTTAACGCGAAAATTATGCACGACTAGTTATAAAATTAATCTCATTTATATGAAATCTTTAGTTAATTCCTCAATGTAAATATTTTTGTAATGAAATTGCTACTTCCCTAGAAATTATTATTTCTAGGAAAGTAATAATGAGAAATCAAATAATATATCTACCTCAAATATATTTTACCGACAAATCCCGAATTTCAACTGCCAATAGTACGTTGTAATGTATCTTTGTGATGATGCCTTAACGTAACCCGTCTGTATCAAAATAATTATA
Source organism: Vanessa tameamea (assembly GCF_037043105.1). Lineage (NCBI taxonomy): Eukaryota > Metazoa > Arthropoda > Insecta > Lepidoptera > Nymphalidae > Vanessa > Vanessa tameamea. The sequence continues at coordinate 8,519,574 of NC_087334.1, forward strand.
AAAGCCCGAATGTTTTTGTTTTTGCATAAATTCTTTATTCAAAATATAACAAGCATTTGCTTGTTTCGTTATTTAAAAAAAAAACCTTTGTTAAAATTATAATACAACGTATTTAAAAAATCCTTTCCTATATTTTCAACATAATTACGAAGGCTTTGTACATCTTCTAACTAAAAGTCTAATTAGTCGGAAGCCACATCTTCAGATAAAGCCATGGCTTTAAGAAAAGTAAAAAAAAACTTAGTTTTTAATTGTTTGTAAGTAGAACAATGTTTACTATAGAATTAGTAGGAATAATTTATGTAGGAAACATTTCATTGTAAATAGTTGAATATTTATTTAATTTCAGAAAAAAAGGTATCTATTTAGATTCATGGCACTCTACGTTCCGAACCGGTGCTTATATTCAATTTAATCCCATGGCATAAAAATACAAAAGTGAATATTTAAAAAGGTCAGTCTATCCTCATTTTACGTAAGCAGCAAAAACTGCGACATACGTATTTTTACTACTCAACAGAAGTGGGTGACGTTAGTTGAAATCTATAGTAGGTCAACCGATACTGAATTCTATTAAGATTTTATTTATTTATTTATTTATTGATTGAAAAAGTTTCACCATCAACTCATCACTAAACACTTAAAAGTAACATTCAAAGTGATACGTCTCTAAAGGTGTAAACAAGTTTGAATCAGATTTATCAACATTAAGGCCTAAATTATACAGAAATAAAAATAAAAAATAGATTCAATAGAATTCCCTTTTTTACAGCTTACGAAGGTCCCATCGATGAAGGGTTGATAAATGGTATACAAGTAAATTAACAGTATAATAAAATTCATTAACGCTTTGAAAAGAAAACGCTTCCTAATTGCTGGTTATAATTTATTTAATGACCGTCCAGAAATTCAAGCTAAGGGTGTTTCTGAGAGGAAAATCAAAATATAAAATGGACTAGAAACGAAAAGAAATATATTAATAAAATGAAGCTACGCGGTTATTTTCGTTTACGTTACATGATAATTAAGGTTATAATTTTTAGGCTAAATATGAAGAAAAATAGGTGGTCTTAAATATAGTTCTACTGCATTTAAATTTAACCGCGGTGTCAGATCTTAAAAACTAACCAACCTATCTAGGATACATACATATATACATTAACAGCCTGTAAATTTTCCACTGCTGGACTAAGGCCTCCTCTCCCTTGGAGGAGAAGGTTAGGAGCATATTCCACCACGCTGCTCCAATATGGATTGGTGGATTCTTATGTGGATCACATTTTTCCTTCACCGCCGAACACGAGATGAATTGTAAACTCAAATTAAGCACATGAAAGTTCAGTGGTGCTTGCCTGGGTTTGAATTCGCACCCATTGGTTGAGATGCACGCGTTCTAACCACTGGGCCATCTATGCAGGATATAAGACATCATTTTTGTATAGATTACAAAATATAATTATATATAACTATATATATTATATAACTATTTTTTTCATCATAAGCCACAATCGTTGAAGAAATCATTTCGCTGAATTTCTTTTATTGGTTCTTGGGTTTTAGGTGTGCATGTGTATCTAGTAGGTTAGTAATAAGGAGTACGATCTTCATATTACAGAATATATAAAGCTACCACCGGTTCAGAGTGTAGATTCTACCGAAAGAACTGGCAAGAGACTCAATAGTTATTCTTTTCTGGACAAATACAGGGTGTTCCTATTAACGTTGAAATATAACGTAAAAAAATTAAATGGCCATCTCAAGTTGACGTAAGCTCTACAAAATACAATTTAACGCACCTTACGTTACAAAGGCTATATAAAAAAACAGTTTTCTTTTTATAACAAGAAGCACTTTACGAGCTACGTTTCTTCATTGTCAAGGAATTTAATTAAGGAATAAAATGTTAATATTTAAAGCGTCTGAATAAATAAAATGATTATAATGCTATTTTTTTTAAGAAAAAACACCGAACATGATAATTATTTAAAGATTTTTAATCAAATACAATCATAATTTATACGATTGAATGACCTGCGATTTGTATTCGTTGATTCTTGGAAAATATAAATTAAATTATGAGTTGTTACAGAATTATTTTATTTTCCGGTTGAAACTGCTTTGACTGATGAAATAAAGATTTTTTTTAATTAGTTAGATTAATATTCAGCTAGATTTTAGGTTTATAAAATACATAAATAAATATAATATCGTTAAGAATCATGGTGAACGTATTAAATTGAGTAACTTTAAAGAATGATGATAAAGTCGTGCTTGGCTGTGAAGAAAATCAACGTGAGGAAGCCTGCATGTGCCTAATTTTAATGAAATTCTGCCATCATGATATCCTCCAACACGCATCGGAGCGACGCGGTGGATTAAGGTCCAAAATTTCTCCTCAACTTTGCTAAAAACTTGTGATTGTCTATGAAATCTCAATGCCTGTCATGATTCTTAATCAAGATTTAAAGGCTAATGTGACGGAGTTTCATGCCGGTTAGCTTAACGGCGTTTGTAATACGCATAAAGGTTATTATAAAATATACGAGACAAAAACTGATTGAGGTTATATAACAAATATATGAATCGAATGAAAAAAAAACTGTTTTCTCAAAAAATCAAAGCAGGTAATCTCAAGTCGAAATTGATTTAGAATATTAGCCTTTAAATTATTCTACAACTATCAACCTTTCATTGAATTTTAATAATCTTGTAATTCAAAACTTCCCAAGATCTCGAACAATACTGATAAGAGCTACCCTCTCCGCTCCCCCCGACGCCCTCTTTGTTTCAGAGATTAACCGAACACTTAAGTACTTGAATTCAACTTAAAGCGGACTCGAGAGGCGATTCGGAAGATGAAAAGAAAGATTTTTAGATAAAGGAGTTTTGGGTGAAAATATTTTAAGCTAAGGTTAAATGATACTCGGATAAATTCAGGTGAGATGCGGTCTTCGAGTGACGATTTCATCTCGCTGCCTACCCAGACTATATTAAATCTGATATTATGTAATGTTTTTTGTCAGAAAATAGGTCACCTGGTGTGTAATGGGCACCTGCCTATACACATTGGCACTGTAATAAATATTATTTTACCTTTACATCACCAATGCACCACTGACCTTGAAAATTAAGATGTCATATCCCTTGTGCCTGCAGTTACACCGTCTTAAGGATTCTTCAAATCGTACCTAAAAAATCCTATGTTTGTTGTGTGTCGGAGTGTCTGATAAATGGTTAGCGATGGACCCAAACGTGCTCGCATAAAGCTGCTGATTTTAAAAGCGTGAATTTCCATGTTAGGTATTTGTATTTCAATCGACGGCAGATGTAAATTAATTAAAAAACAAGAATAAATTGATGCAACAGAACTTTAGCCAAATATATCTCTATAGTCATATATGGGTATTGATATATTATTATCGACGCCTTTTGAACGATCATCATAAAAATATAGATGCATTCACTCTCGAAGGCTTTTGCGTTAAACTCTTAAAAACAAAGGTAATTAAATACAAAAATGTATAGTTTTTGGCTGTCTTGACATCGTCTTGTACGCACGAGCGTAAATCATACCTAATAAGTAATGTTTACTGGTTTAGCGTGGGGGGGGGCATGCCTTCGTGAGAGAAAAGATCTATAGGCACATATTTGTATTTTATTTGTATATACTTCCGTGCCTCGGACAGCACATAAAAGTATTGGTCCTGTACCTAAACCCTTTCCAGTCATATCGGATTTGCCATAACATCAAATTATGAGACTAGAAGAGAGATTGCGTCTGTACTTCCGCACACACATATGTATTGTATAATGTAACTATCTTGAGACTGACAGCTATACGAATGAGTCAGAAGAATAACAAAAATACGCTTTCACGCTGTGCTCTCGACCTGTGAACTCTTTGACGCAAGTACAAATACTGAATAGAAAACAAAGGCGCAATCACATTCAAGTTTGTGTTAAAGAATATTAACGGCGCAGGTGTGGAGCCCGCATGAGGAATTCCAAATTTTTCACTTGTAGTGGAGTAATTTCTAAAGTTCAAATAATTCTCATTAATTGACCGCTGCAACAATTTTTCACAAAACCTCGCACTCGGTCGGGAGAGCTCGCGATGCGCTCAAATAATTTTAATTAACGTCGTTTATACGAATTTTAAAATCGAGTAATGAATGTTTTCGGTGTTACTTCGAATATTACTTTAAATATTCGCATTCGAAACCACACATTGTGTTTTAACACTGATTTATAATTTGATTAAATTGTTATTTAACATACTTGTGACACGAGAACAGACTTTTAACAGAAGATTCCAGATTCAAACCTGGGCAAGCTTTACTACCGAGCACCAATACATTTTCATATGATTAAGGGGGAGGGTGGGATTAAATTTAATTAAGAAATCTGTGCATGTGTCACCAAATAGCTTTGGAGCTGCGTGGTGGAATAACCTACACCTCAGGAGAAAAGCAGAACTATGCCCAGTGAGACATCGACTGACTGATTGTTAATCATGCGTCCAAGGCTCTAGGGTTGCATCCTTTTTTTTAGGTCCCCGGTTAGGGCTAGCTAGTCAGCTAGTTCTGGACCGAGTCATCAAACATAATACGTTAAATAGGAAATAATTCAATCAGCAAACGTGCTTAGCTCATGTTAACAGAATGGTCATTTAAGATACATAATGAATAGCTGTCGCTCAGCCGTCCGTCTGTCCATCCTCAGAATGACATTATCTATATTCAACGCATGTCGGATGTTCGTCGGCGAAATAGAATCAGTTTATCGTTTACTAGCTATTCACTCCAGATTTGCATGTTTAATATTGTTTAATAAATACAAATTCTATGATTCCTAGTGATGCTACTCCAAGCTTTTGTGGAGCAAGCTTAAAGCTTACTACAGGAGAAGAACATGAACAGCATGTCATTTTGTTTTCGTAAAAATTGGCGGCGTCTTACAAAATCAGCTCAGTAATTGCAATTAGTACTTTTTGTTGATTTAAAAATATAACATAAACATAACATAATCAGCCTGTAAATTTCCCACTGCTGGGCTAAGGCCTCCTCTCCCGTTGAGGAGAAGGTATGGAGCATATTCCACCACGCTGCTCCAATGCGGGTTGGTGGAATACACATGTGGCAGAATTTCGTTGAAATTAGACACATGCAGGTTTCCTCACGATGTTTTCCTTCACCGCCGAGCACGAGATGAATTATAAACAAATTAAGCACATGTAAATTCAGTGGTGCCTGCCTGGGTTTGAACCCGAAATCATCGGTTAAGATGCACGCGTTCTAACCACTGGGCCATCTCGGCTCTTATTTAAAAATGTTTTATTTTAAAACGCTACAAATAGATACCAGCATCAAACATTTCGTATAAGCTAGTATAAATCTACATAAGATAAATTGCTGAACATCTTTATGGTGACAGATTCCGAACCGAAGTAAAATAAATTAGTTTTGAATTACTTTCGGAGGCGCTAAAACTAATACTGATCGTAAATGTGGAATAACAATGAACTTAGTGGTCTTAGAAATTTGATTCGTCGTTGGACTTCTTCAGAGAATTTCTTTGGGACCGTGACTTAATATCGTGAAGGTGCAAATTGGATACTACGTATATGGTAAGGACTTAAAAACATTTTTACATTGTGAGAGATTTAAATGAAAATGAAAAATATTTTAGTTCAAAAAAGCAACGCAAAACTTTTTGTGGGAAATTTTTGAGGTTTTTTCAACCACAGTGCTCCAATGTGGGTTGGTGGATTCATATGTGGTAGAATTTAATTGAAACACAATCAGATTTCCCCACGAAAACAGCCTTCATCGCCAAATACGAAATGAATTACACTATATGAAAAATGGTGCTTGCCTGGGTTTGAACTCGCAATCATCGGTTAAGATGCACGTGTTCTAACCATTGGGCCATCTCGAATTCTCTCATAGGGAATATTTACTTTCTCGATTGATCAAGGGAGCATACTAAGTAGGAAGTAAGTCCTATTCTAGGCTATGTAAATTCTATAAAAAAATATTGTGTGTTAATTTATTTATATTTATTTCATTTTATTATACAGGTTTATTGGTGGCAATAACGTTATTGGTGTAGGGGTGGCATTGTAAGAAGTTTCATTAGGCTGGTGGGCTAGCCCGTAATTTCCGTCCCTTAGAAATTATATCACCAAACACCAAACCCAGCACAATTTGAACGACGAGTGAGCCAGTGTAATAATAAAAATGTCCTCAGCAGTAGTAGCTACTTTAAAGGAGTTCGTAATATTTTAAATACACAAAAATAATAATCGCAAGATGTGTACGTCTGCAAAGTGGAACAAACTATAGAACCCTGCTTTCCGAGACACAATATTTTAATGAGGCCAGTTAAACACAATGTTACTCTCAGAAAGTACGACTTACGAGAGGAACTTTCATACAGCAACCTAATAACATGATCTTACGTAGAAATTTGAGAATCCTTTAATATTTGTAGCATATATTACATGAGCGAAGTCTGACAGAATTTCAGTACTAAAATTCTACTTATTCGTTTATTCGCGAATATTATGTCACAAGTGAACTGAAATTTGTGCGAGTGGAAGATTTTTAAGCATTTTTTTTTTTCTATTTAAACGTTCCACAGGATCTGCAGTATAATTCTTTGGCATATTTTAAAATGGATGGAGTGCTCGTTCAATGATTTGGAATAATTTTTTCAACGAATATTATCAACCTTTCACGTGATATTTTACCTATTTCTAATGCGGTGAGTTTTTCAATGAGTCCGAATAATGTTCGTGTACATTTCTGCTAAAATTAAAAGAAAAATTTAGAATTTTTTTTTACCAAAAAACTTTTTTATTGAATTTTTCATGACAGTGTGTTGTGAGTGTATGTTTAGGTTTTGACTTGTATATTTCTTATCAAAACACACTCAAACATCTAAATAGGCTTAGAAGGAAGCCATGAAATAAGACTGGTTGTTGTTTAATAAACACCTCGCGAAAACAGCGTGTATTAATAATAGTGCTCGTTTGAAAGGCAAAGATTGTGCTAAGACGACACGCGGAGAAGAGAATAGCACAAAAGGTATCATACTTGTGATTTTCAAATTACTTGACAGCCCTGAGCAATGATCCAAATCGACGATTTTTTTTGTAATTGTTATCGAAAAAATTACTCAATCAATATATCTAAAACTTACACCAAAGGATGCATCAATGATGTTCAACGCGCTTTAAATTTAGACTACTAACGTGCCAGGCGTGAATTTAACGTCATTATATCATGGTGTTAATTTAATTCATTATTTATCAGAAGTGCAGTAAAAATTTAAAAACGTGAACCCTTCCGAAGTACTCCGAGAACGTCAATATTGCCTCAAAGCTCAGAACGAAATAAGTGAATCAAGCTCGAGTAAGGCTCGGTATATTCGAAAGCAAGAAAAATAGATAATAACGAAGGGAGAAGGGCCCTTAAAATTGTTCCGTGGAAAGAATTCACAAGTAGCTTATTTCCACTAGTCGACTTTTTTTAGACTTGTTTGATTGTATAGTGTTGTTCTTTCATGTAAGTAATTATACGTAATCGTTTATCGTTTTGATTTGGAAAATAACGTTTTGCGTGCATGCAATTTTGTAAGCGATTTAAAATAGGACGAATTTCTCAATATCTCCGTATATACTTTTGGTGTCAGTTTAGTTACAACAATTTCAGATATGATTCACTAGTTGTCGCCCTCGGCTTCGCTCGAGTTTTAGAGGATTGGTTGTCATGTATTAGACAAATAAAGTAGCCTATGTCCTTCCTTGGAATTCAAGTTTGCTTTATACCAAATTTCGTCTAATTCGGTTCATTGGTTTGGCAGTGAAAGAGTGACAGACAGACAGACAGAGCTACTTTCACATTTATAATATTACTAGTACTAGTATAGAAGTATAGATTTCTGATGATTATTTGGCTCAATGTAATCCGGACCGATCCAAACGGTCCTGTTGCAAATAATTCAATATTACGTGAAGTCAATATATACTATTTTGCCTTCCAAGATATATAGATGTAGTTGTTATACATACCTATGTTAGCTAACGGGTGAACAAAAATAACTACTGAATATATTGTCGGTTATAAAAGTGAATATTTTTTTTCTGTTTGGATTTTATCTCTTAAATTTCCGATATATATTTTTCCAATTCTATGTAACCTTAAAATATGCTGCAGTCAATTATCTATAATTTATATGAAATGGGCAATAAAATGATTTAGCAAATAGAGCATTTCTTGTAACAGAAGACCGACTCAATGTATAATAGAAGATGTTACAGGTGCCCTCCCTTGTCGTGAGCATCATGAGCATCACGAGAAAATGCAGCATTGTATGTACCTTTAAGTATACCTTGTTATTTATTCAATTTAAATAAAATTAGGGACTCTAAAGCTTCAAAACATAGCATCCAAATTCCTTTCACTTTACGACTAAACCAACAAACCTTTCAAATTTATTTGTATAAAAACAGTATGCATTTTCCAGACGTGTTTAGTTTTACGATTCACTCTAATTTATATCAAAAGCAATCGCAAAAGAGTTTATGACGCAATAACTTCATCCAATATGAAATAAAGCGTCCGCCGCGAAGAATAGGAGATGAAGGTACCCTGGCCGAGGAGAACTTATGAATGACCAATTCGCAGGGGTTTGATCGTGAAAAGGAAACTATGAATAATTAGCTACTCACTTTAATTGGTAGCGCTTTGTGCGAGCCCGTCTGGGTAGATATTCTACCGCCAAACAGTAGTACTCAGTACAGTGGTGTTCCGGTTTGAAGGGTCAGCGAGCCAGGGTAACTACAGGCGCAAGGGACACATCTTAGTTGCCAAGGTTGGTGGCGCATTGGTGATATAAGGTATGGTTAATATTTATAGAAATGGTTATTGTCTACAAAATTTATCTGAAATCTAAATATTGTTTACTATCAAATTATGGAAGTCAGGGAATAGAGATTTCATCTGCGCTTGCAGAATCATAATACAACATGTGCTTGCGCAGTAAACGATTATAGGACGGAAATCTTTAATTTGACATCTTGGGTCAGGATAAACTAGACAATATTGTAATGAGTTTGGCATTAGTATTACTGTTAATTTCCATACACGATATTTTATAAATGTAATTGTGTCGTACTTTTGGATTGTAACTCAAATCAGATGCAGATGATACATCCCTTATTTTTAAACTCGACAGAAAGATTAACAACTATGACGTTGTAAGCAGTGCTCTGTCGCGGGTTCTTGGTTGGTTTGACATAAATAATTTGGTACTAAATGCCAAAAAGACTAAATGTATTTTGTTTCCTCTGCCAAATGTCAAATCAAATTCTTCTGCCGTCATTTTGAATAATGAAAGGCTTGAGTTTGTTGAGTCGACGGCCTTTCTTGGGATAACCCTTGACTCCAAACTTCAGTGGGGCACCCATTTGTATGCCCTAGCAGGGAAACTAAGTAGTGCCATTTATGCAATAAAAACAATAAGAAAACTCACGGACATAAGTACTGCTAGACTAGTTTATTTTAGTAATTTTCACAGTCTTATGTCATATGGAATGTTGTTATGGGGTAATACAGCAGATATTGAAATAGTATTTATTCTGCAGAAAAGAGCTATCCGAACTATTTACAATATTAGCTCTAGGACATCATTACGCGAAAAATTTAAAGAAATAGGTGTATTAACGGCTGCTTCACAATATAATTATGATAATATAATGTTTATACAGAAGAATATACAAAAGTATTCCATAAAAGCTGATATACATACTATTAATACAAGAAATAAGAATAAACTTGTAACCCCTACTTTCCGTTTGCATTATCCGTGTTATTCCGTTTGCGTTTGAACTAGTTCCTGACCCCTTATATCTTTACAGTTTTAACTTCTATTGCGATTGAAAAGTGCTTGCAAGAGCCTACTTAAATAAATTTTATTAAGATTTCGACAATTATGTTTTCAATATAAATAATAGTAATGATTATGTAATAGACGCACTTTGTGTAAACACGAGAAGTGATAAACTTCTAACACAAAGTTTCCTTAAGTCAATAAATTCTTCCCGAAGAAGGTATTCCCTTGGATATTTATTATATTTGCCGATAAATATCTTTAATACTAAGAATAAGATTAGCATAGAACAAGAATAAGTATTTTAAGTTTATTAATTATTATTTTCTTGTACAAAGTGTAATAAAAAAATAATTGTTGCCATTTTAATGTTGGATCTTTTTCGTAGAATCCAAACCTCCTTGTTTACTAGGCGTAGAAGTTATATCGGCTTCTACCGAGAATCGTTCAGACCTCTGGTAACGTGTAAACGTATTAACAAACACTGTTTCAGTCGATCTTATACTGAATCGAAAGCGATTTTTTTATTTGTCTGAACTCAAATTCAATCAATTTAAAGGAACGATCGGTGGATTTCAAATTGAATTGATTCAATTATAAAATTCAATATATTTTTTTCAAATTATATCGTTATTTTCGCAACAAATATTGGCAGATAAAAATATTTTTTTAATTACACTATGTTCAAATTGATGACTGAATATTCCACCACGCTGATCCAGTGTTGGTTGGTGAATGACTCTAGCCGAAGCACTCTTGTGCTTTTTGGTCAATACATATGACTGTGTCCGATTTTTATGCCAAACATGATATATAGATTTCGTTATGATAGTATCCTTCTTCAATGAGCGCGAGATAAATTATAAAATCTAAATGTGGATATAAAAAAGGTCACTGGTGAGTAAGTGTTGGGTTTTGAATCCACAGTCGTTGGTTAAATTCATATTTTCTAGTTTTTCCTTCTTAGCCATTCATCGTTAATAATCAATGCTTTATTTTTTCAAATCTATAATTCATTAACTATCCAGAACTTGATATAAATTTAATTAAAAGCGAAATCGGGAAAACTAGCAAATAGGTCGCCTGTCCCATAATCACCGATACCTCAAGCGTTACCGATCAAATCAAATCAAATTACATTTCTCAGTACGATGTGATTATAAAAACTTAAACTTGATTAAAATTTTAATAATACCTTCCATTAATTTCGTGTATTTAGACGAACACAATTAAGTGTGATTATATTACCAGCACGAATTATGAGCAATAATCCAAGATGTGACCCATCTATTAACTGTGTACTTCAACAAAAGCTTGCAAAAATGTATTCTGTGCGGGATGGGCCTGTGTATGTTTAAAATTTAATATAGCGCCCTCTAGTGCTTAGTTTCAAGAAATTGGATAATATAAAAATCTTCTCCATAAATATATATGTATGTGCCGAATCCCTTTCACGCACATACATACAAACAAAATGTTGTTTGCAATGACACTATCAATATTATATTAAATTCAAATGAATATAAAATAAAATAAATGTTTTGTATTTTCGGAACAATAGGCTATTAGACTGGTTTTTAAAATCAATTTTGTATTATTTAGTAGAGGTTACGGAACCCAGTAAAAGATGTTTTTTTCTTTAATTATAGTACATATTTGCTGAAAAATATCCAATTAAAAATTCCATATTTAAATAGCGCGCAAAACCGCTACTTTGACAATATGGCGCTGCAATGGGGTCGGTGATGTCACTTGCCTGTTTTGTAATCTGTGGCGTCATATAATCCACATACAGTAGGCAAACGAGGTGAACAAGCGAGTGACGTCATCATAAATCCGACCAATCAGGAGCGTTTTGTGTCACGTGACAAACGTTTAAAAAAATGCATTTTAATTTATGGATTTTTGATTACATGATTTATTATTTTCAACTTTCGTCAATAAATAACCATTTTTAAACTCATAATATATACTGATTACAAAAATTTACATTTTATTCGCATTGTCAAATAGCCTATTATGGAAGCAGCATCTAAGTTTTGCACATACTGTGAGGCTGATCATCCGCGATTGAGAAATGTACTCCTACCGTCATTCAATTCACCTAGTACGGAGGGTAACATCCATCGAACTCAGGTTGCTTGGCATTGCTAAATATTATTTTTAATAACTGACAGTTACGTTAATCTACCATATTCCTTATATAATAACTCTTATATGTATTTCTTATATCAGCTACTAATAAGTTAAATCGATGATGAGTTAATATAAATAAATAAAAAAAATATGGTGATCGGTCAAATGGTCTCGAGGCGTATTAATCTCAAACATTTTAATACATACTAACAGATAACGCAATATAACTTGCTTAATGTCCATAGAACCTCAAACAACTGTATGATCAATGCAGATATACACAATTTATAGGTAGAGATGGAACTGATGGTGATATTACAAGCGAAGAGTTTAACAATGTCAAAATAATTGCGCTCGAAATAAAACAATTGTAACAGCCGATTAAAATCGTATATATTAATTATTTCTCTGAAGCTAACGACCCGCGAAGTATTCGAAACTTCGAGATGATACAAATAAATATCATTATATAAATCCATCGATACTGTTTCAGTTCAGCTTCGGGCGAGTACCAGAAAAAAACCCTCAAAAATTTTTTTTTCGTATGTAGCGCTTATGCCCACAAGAAGGATGACATTTAATCTTAAAAAAGAACCCTGTAGATATAATTTTGACCTCTAAGTTAGTCGTGATTGATAAGAATTGGAGAGACCACGTTTTCTGGCATCAGCTGCGATTTCATGACCACGTCACGCTTGTCAGTGTAACTCGCCTCATGCGAAATTTACGTTAAGAGTAAAGCAATACTGCTAAACTTTAACTTGATTAAATATTTAAATACAAAATTAATTTATCACTAGACTATTAAATCAAGAATTGACGCTGATTAATAATAACAAAAATCTCAATCAAAAAGAAAACCACGAAGAAACCAGTCATTTTTTATTTATTTTTATTTTTATTTTACTTTATTAGGGAAACAAACAGTACAAGTCATTCTTAAAGCTAAAGCTATAAACCGGTGAATTGATTATTTTTACACGTGACTTTATGTGTAAATTAAAAACATTTTGGACATCTATATAGAACTTTCTCATAAGATTTATTATAACTTTTATTGGAAACATGAAATATTTCAGAAACCACTAATACACCGACCTCGTATCTCACGTAACATGAAAATTCCCACAGCGTAACCAAGAAGTTATTTGTAATTATACTGACTTCCCGCCCTTCAAACCGGAACACTTCAGTACATATCACCGCTCACGGCATATAATATTGTGGGCGGATGGTACCTACACTGATCTCGCGCAAAGCTTTACGACATAAAGTAGATTTAAAAAGCAGTTTCTTTTAGTGAAATAATGATTGTCGTAGTATACATTACTTGTTATGATTGTATTTGATTTGAAATTTTGGCTGCAATTCGTATCACATTATCATAGCGACCGCAGTTTGTGATTCGTTTCAATTAATGCGACGACTCCGCCACTAACTCGGTGGCTGCCTGCCAGCTCGTTTAGCTGCAAAAATTCAATATACAAAAACTTTCTTAAGGCCAAATACGAGGAACTCAACGTATATACAAATTATGATCATTATTTTTTATGCTATTTAAGATAAAATTTCAATGCTTTTTGTGATAGGACACATTGTCATCGTGATTATTCTTTGGCATGAATTTCATTCCGCTGTTGAAATACAATATAATAAAAATATGCAATCATTGAATATTTTTTTTCGATATAGTGAGAAATGTTATATTGCCAGGTAAGACTTGCTTCTCTCGTTAAGGTGAAGTTTCCGTATTTTAATTTACTGCTACATAAATTTGCTTTTTTTTAAATTTATATTTATGTCAAATATCTTCACCCTCAGTAATATATTCCGCGGCTTTTGTAAATATTTTAGAAACGCTCCAGCAAAAATATTTTTTAAGCAACAACTCGAAACTCGAAACTCGGAACGTACAATAAAAACGAATGTGAGACACAAACTTGGAAATGTTGTCCTCAGCGAACAAACTACTCGATGAAATTATTCGTTGGAAGTGAAAAGCCGAGGGCGGAGCTTGTCATAACAGCAAATGTTCGTAATTTCCCCCAGGAGTGTACTAGTGATGTGCCTAAAGAATTTTCGTTTTAATCGATTTTATGTATTATATTTTTTGGCTTCTATATTGTCAGAACATTGCTTAAAATAAGCCGTGTGTTATTTTTTAGTACGATCGTAATTTATACATTCCAAATAATATTCAAATATTTCGGCGACCAAGAATCAGAATAGAAATAAAATCTGCTTAAATTTTTTTTTAAATGTATGCTTGAATAACCATCTAATGGAGCTAAGGTAACATAACTTCAAACACTTTGTGCAACGAAAACTATACTTAAATGGGACCTCATTATTAGCTATCCATCTTAAACAATCGTCGTCTTCAATAATATGCAAACACAAGTGCTATTCGATGCACGAGACGAAGCAGAGCGCCGATCATATCTGATTTAACTTTAAGGTTTTGAGAGTGAAAGTATTTATCCCGTACAATGGGCTAAACTCCTTGATGCCCTATATATCTTAAAATGTTATCAAATTCATTATAAATCAGTAGTAACGAATTCCACCGACCGGATATTTATTTGACGGATACAAAGGATAACGACATCCGCGCGTGTCACAACACTAGCGCTAAGCATTATGAAGAGAATTCCTCTTCAAATGCAAATAACCCCTTTCACGTTATCACTAATTCCGTTTTAGACGAGATGTTTTGTCTCTCGCCACCCATTTACATGTCATATAAATGAATGAAAAATACTTTCCGACTTTTACGGCGTTAATTGTAATGCTGAGCTACTAAAGGTTATGGAGATAGAGTATTGTGCCTCGTAAATCTGGTTCATACAAAGGAGACTGGTGGTAGGGCTCTGTGCGAGCTCGTCTTGGTAGTTACCATCCACTCATCAGATATTCTACCTAACAGCAGTACTCAGTATTGTTGTGTACCGGTTTGTTACCAAGGTTGGTGGCGCATTGGCGATGTAGGGAATGGGAACTTACCATTAGGTGGTCCGCCAACCTATACCATAAAAAAGAGTGGCAAAATTAATACTGACTTGTTGTAGCCCTCGGTTTCGATTGCATTTTGGATTATATCATACAAAATAGCCTATGTCCGTCCTTGGAATTCAAGCTTACTCCGTACCAAAGTAGTTTGGCCGTGAAAGAGCAACAGACAGAGTTACTTTCGCATTATATTATTAGTATATGACGTGGAAAGCCAATAATTTTAATTAAAAGTCGCTGACATGATTGTATTAGTAACGGGTAAACGCGGTGACGTCATTTGTTGTTGAAGTCACGTGGACAGAGTCGTGTTGGCTGTATAACGACACTTGCGTTTAAGTAACCGATCAGCCCACACCTCCAAGGCGAAACTGTTGGTTTACCTATTTAAAACTAATTTGTCATTCGTAATAAACCTTTGTTACTAAACTACTATTTTTATTTCGATTCATCCTGATGGACCCCGTACCACCGAAAACCGAAGAGGACAATCGTAACGCTCAGCCATCGTTGCCGCCGTCATATAGATTAGTCAATCTAATAAATAATAAAATATGTACTTTATTGAACCGAGGCATAACAGTGGCTGTAAATAAATAAAAGTATTGTTACAAAAGTGGCTTCGTTCTTGCTGAAGAGCGGTGTCTCGGCAACCTTAGGAAAGAGGATATCATATAAAAGGCTAGCGAAACTTTTATAAGGATGTGTGTCAATAAAATCAATCTACTCATTGACGCAACGATCTAATTTTACAAAATACATTTAAATATCTGATCTTAGATTATAGGTTACTTTTTGTTTGAATAATTAAATAAATTCGTGTCAATAAGCCGGGGCCCAGGTGAGCCGAGATGGCCCAATGGTTAGAACGCGTGCATCTTAACCGATGATTTCGGGTTCAAACCCAGGCAAGCACCACTGGCTTTCACGTACTCAATTTATGTTCATAATTCATATCGTGCTCGGCGGTGAAGGAAAACATCGTAAGGAATCCTGCATGTGTTTAATTTCAACGAAATTCTTCCAAATTTGTATCTACCAACCAGCATTGGAGCAGCGTGGTGGTATATGCTCCAAACCTTCTCCTCAAAGGAAGAGGAGTCACTAGCCCAGGAGTGGGAAATTTACAGGATGTTAATGTATGTATGTATGTATGTATGTCATTAAACCACCAGTCGATTTTAATGACGACAACGAACATGTAGTTAAAATTTGTTTAGTTTTATTAAATTATCAGTGTATAGTTTTGATAGAAGATCGAATTATCAATGTGTACTTATAATTTATACTTGTAATTTATACTGTAATTTTTTTTATGACCGTTGATAGGAAATTGGCAATTACTACACGCCCAGTAATATCTAAATGCGACGACCAATCATAAGGAAAAAAATATAATAATTGGCACTCATAAAACTTCCCTATAATCTTCTGACGTACAAATTAAATTTATGTTAATAAATTAAATTGTTTTATATTTATACATGCTTGATATTGGTATATTTGATCGATCACCATGACGGCACACGTGTATTTTCTCATGTTCACAGTTTTTCACCACCCACTGTTACTGTAGTAACTTGCCAATAGAAGGCTCTGCATCTTCTGTACCACTTAACCTATCACTATGTACAGGCCAGCAGTTGGTTGTCTTCCTAGTATTAAAAAAACGCATTAACGGTAATCTTCGGAACTAATGATCCAATTCTAAAAAGATTGCTATAAATTATTGGCTTTAAAATATATTTATATCGTACTTGATAATTTTCTTTATCTATAGACTATACCCGAGCAAAGCTGAGACGTATCGCTAGCCAGTAATATAAATGAAAACGAAAATCATATTCTAATCAAAATATCAAGAGTTTATAACAAAGCCAAGATTGTCTTCACAATTTCATGCTCGTTTGATATAAATATTATTCATAATAGTTTTCTCTTCCTAGAAACACAGATAAACAAAGTAATTGCAAAGACGCGACATATAATATGACAATATACAAAAGTACATATCTCAATACGTCAACAGCCGTGACGTCTTTATTACAGAATATTTATAATTTTCCATTCATGCTGAGATGGTCCTGTAGCCAGAACATCACATCGCTTTCAAATGTTTTAACAGATCAAATCAAATTTAATTTATTCAAATAAACTTTAGAAATAAAGCATTTTTGAATAATCAATAATTCAACTACCACCGTCCGATAGGAAACGGCAAGAATACCACATTTCGACCTCGGCTTTGAAAGAATAACATGAGCGGAATGCAAGGGTTAGATTATTTTCTGCCAAATGTGAATTTACCAATCCGCATCGGAGCAGAATAATCTCCAAAGTTTTTCCTCAAGAGAAGAGGGGGGAAGGCTTTTACCCAACAGTAAGATATTTACAGGCTATTATTTACTCTTTTTCCGGTTCCGGTGCTCGAAGCGTAAACACAGTTGTAATGTAGTCCCCAAACTTATTGTAATTAAAAAACATTTACGTATTATCGGACACAGCGAGTATTGAAAAACATAACTCTAAGTGCAGTGGATTTGTGGAAATATTAGCTCTGGCGTGATTCACGTGAAAATAGAACATATCACAACAAAGTAAGAAACCAACGGTTACCGGATTGAGGGTAGATTTTTTACACACAGTATTATTAGAAACATCATACGTCATTGCAATACTGTCAGGTTGATATTGTCAATGACGTTCATCGAATCGGTGTTGCCGGCTTAAAAATTACCTTTCTACGGCTGCATTCCATTTTACGAAAATAAGTTAAGACTTAAACATGGATGATAAATTTCAAATTTTGAAAATAGAAATGCAGAAAGAGACCGTTGAGCTGAAAGAGTCTATAACAAATTCAATTATGGAGAAAATGGAAGAAAAAATAAAACCTATTATAGAAGAAAACAAAGATTTAAAGATAAAAATAAATACACTTGAAAATGATATTGAGTATTTGAAAAGAGATAAGAAGCAAAACAACATTATTATTTTTGGACTAAAGGAGGAAGAAGAACCTACGTCTGGGCTAATACAAAAGGTGAAAAAAATATTCAATAAAGACATCAATATAAATATAAATATTGAGGCTTTTGAAATAAACAACATTTATCGCATCGGTAAGAGAAGCCCAGGTGTAAAGCCGAGACCGGTTCTGCTCTCCTTTGTTAATGCATGGAAGAAAAATAAGATAATGAAAGTCCGGAAGAATCTCAAAGATATATATATGTCACAGAGGATTATACTAAAGAATTTTTGGAAAAGAGAAAATTACAAAAGTTACAAACTAGACTGAAAGAAGAAAGAAATAAAGGAAATTTCGCATATCTGAAATACGACAAGCTTGTGGTAAAGGAAAATAATGCAACCAAGGAAAAAAGAAAAAGAGAAATATCTTCATCGCCGCGAGACAATACAAAAGTTAAGAAACAAACCTGGATGCCATCACAAGACAATAGGCGTAATGCTTTTGATGTCATGAGAGGCAGATCCAACTCTCTCTCTTCCTATACGGCGTAATAATAGGCAATAAGAATTAGCTATCGGCAACCGGAAAACACAACTACTTAATATAGAAAACCATTTAATTAGAAACCACCAAACTCCCCCAAGCCGACTGGACCTCGTGGGGGAAAATGACCAAGACCCTCTAAAGATAGAAAATAAAAAGAGAATACGATATAACGATATACATATGTATAGCGACTTTAAACTGTCGATCACTAGAAACCACGGAAAAATATTTATAAAATATTTTCAAAAATCATACTAAACAGAATCACCAATACATTGGATGAAAACCAACCTAAGGAACAAGCTGGTTTCCGAAGTAAATTCATATATATAACATAAATATTTCTCGCTCTAGGCACATTAGTCATAGCCGTTCCTACAATTTAAAAGTACTTGACTTGATTGGCATAATGTAACATAGTTTAAAGAAAATTATGTAAAGTTTCTATTTGAATAATTTTCCTAAATTTAATAAGCTGACAATCAAAACTACGCCAATAGATAAATAAGAACTTTTAGTGAAACCACCATTATTTATTCAGTATTACAATACTTAACGGGAAAAATACACAGAATTAATAGTAGTTTCAGTTTATATGTATTATCTATGATAGCAAGCGAGCGTAACGCAACCCCTGCGTCGGCGCGGATTAGACTAGCGTCCCGGTATATTTTACATTAGATAAAAAGATGGCGGCACCTACGGGCAGACGCAGGGGCGCGGGGTATAGTACGAAGGGGAAAGAGGGGGCAATACGCAGCTTGGGGTACACATAGACATGTTACAAACTATATTTGAGGATTTATTTTGAGACTGAGAAAGTGAAATATAAAATTCATCATTATTGCTAAGATAAAATAGGCTGTAGTAAAAAATAAGTCATGGAGATATATTTTAAAACGTAATCCTCTTTATTCGTTATATCCCTTCAATCGAATACCCAATTTTTCTAACGAAGGATTGAAGCTTTCAAATAAGAATCGTAATTAAAAATTTGCGCTACCCTAAATGCTTATCAAGTCAAAATAAAACAAATGAAAGTAATTAAAATATAATGAATACGAGAAAATAAAATTGTCTATCATTGAAACAATTAAAAAATCCAAAAAGCATTTTTAAATGGTATTGTAATTAACGCCGAACCGTAACGAAAGGTTCTTAATGAAGCATCTTTAATTGATTTCGAAATAAATTTCTCCGTCGTTTCAATTTATTTCTTCTTTTAAAAGGGTTTTGATTATTTTTATATATAATTTGTAAGACTTCGGTCAAATGGGTGATTTTTTCTTGGAACAATTTATTTTGCTGGAAGTAAATTGTTATGGAGGGTACCAATTTATTATTCACAATTTATGGTATTCACAAGTTACCCTCCCATTAAACAGTAAAGTATGAGAGGGCCAATGTATACGTAATCATACATCCAGAGCTATTTAGCTAAACCCAATAGTTGATATCATTATACAACCATGGCATTGACTCCTGTTCTGAATTAGAATCAGAGTTATTGTCATTATTCTGTAAGGACAAACTTGACACTCGCCGTTGAACACCATCGTAAAATGTCAGAAACTACATATCACTTAAAGATGGTCTAGTGGTCAAATCACAGTAGTGACTTTTCATTTGTTTGATTTGTGTTTAAATTCATCTCGTGCCAATCGTAAAAAAGAACGCGTAAAATAGATTTCCGGTGATGTTGAATTTGACCTTCGGACATCTCGTCAAATTTCCAAATTTCAACCGCACACCCAAAATGACCGAAAATCCTAGTTCGATTTTTAAGACATTTTATTCCTCGCACAACCACTCTGAGGAACCAGCTCTCGCCGGCGGTTTTTCCGAACCGATACGACCTTATGAAAGACCGGCAACGCACCTGCAAGCGCCCGGTGTTTCAGATGTCCATGGGCGGTGGTAATCACTTTCCATCAGGTTAGCCTCCTGCTCGTTTGTCCCCTATAATATGCAAAAAAATGCTTACAAAGTCGCACTGCTGATCGTAATAATTTAATTTTCTTATTAAGTTTTAAGAGTGTTAGTATTTATTTCATCTTCACTACGTTACAGAGCATAAAATGAGTAAAAACAAGTCTCCTAATTTATCTGAAATATATCGTATATAAATACTCGCCAACTCAAATTAATATCCTCCATTAAATTCCCTCTCAGAGTAATGAGTACTCTAGAAATTAGAACATGGACTCTGAGGGACTTAAATGGTAGTTTTTACTTTCAGGTGATATCTTGATTATATTAGCGCTAATTAATGTATTTTCTTCAAATATTTAAGAATTATAAATGTTGCTTGGAAATTTGGGACGTCGACGAAAGTGTTTGTTTTAGAAATTATGTTTTGGAATTGTTCGAAATATTACAATATCTATATTAATATTTCGTGCAGGTCTACGATAGACCGCATCGAAATCTATTCACAATTATGATTTTTAGTTGACAACATATATCCGATAAATTCGTATAATCGAGATATTTCGATATTAAATCCATGAAATTCACACATGATTATTTGATGTTTGACAAAAGCAACATTTCGAATACTTACTACTTTTGAACGTATGTTAAATGGAATGCAAAATTTAGTAAAGTATCAAATTTTTTTTCAGAACCTGAATAGAAAATATAGATGTCTGATAATCGCAATGATCAAAACGTTTATGAAAAATATCCATATATGTTATGGGTTTTCATTTAGTGTATTCATGAAAAATAGAGGCATAATAAAATATGTTTTTCTTGAATGTGAGGGGAGTCTTTAGCCTAGCAATGGGACATTTGTAGGTTGTTACTTTACTTTGCTAATCTATTAGTTACCAGGTAATCAATGCTTATGCGTAACTCGGTAAGCATGTAAAGTCTTATTCATAAATTATTTCAATCCTGTTGAATCAAAGTCAGCGTAGTTGATTAGGCATGAAAAGCCGCCATTGTCGAAATCAAACAGGAGGATAATACCGCTGTATCAAATAGGTCCTTCGTCTCGAGCTTGCTATTCGGCCGTTGGGGCGGCGTGCTCACGACGATTTTTGTCGAAGATTTCCCGAGGAGGGTATCTCACGAGGGAAGAAGGCGTCGGGTTGCCCTGGTTACTCCCTCATTTATTGGAGCCATAGGTGTTCCATTCATCTGGGCATCACATCTTGCATACGCGAGTGATCCCATATTACTCCGAAGTAAGGGAGCGGATACCGCTGGTTTTAGTGGGTATTTCGAAGCACCCGGAGTCTGTGAATCGTTTCATGTCGGGGAAAAGCGTAATTAAATGCGTTTTTCTAGCAAATATATGTCGGATTTTTTATGAGCATAAAAGTGCAACATTTTCATGGATAAATGAGTAGTGAATACGTCGAGCCGAGCTTAGAATGAATCAACAAAACGTAATGGACGAATGAATAAAAATAAATTAATTGAGATCATAATATTCGCGTGAGCACGTCGCGAGCACTGCTTAGTTGCCGTAAATGGGTTCAGCTGACAACACGTATTACTACATTTCTCAGTGCGCACCCACGATAAGAAAATGGATATTTTATTTGAAGGTAATGTTTTAATAAAATAAAACCGTATTCAAATTCATATTTTTCTTACAATTAGCTCAGTTTATAGTTCAATAATATTTCAATACACATTCTCTTCAAAAGGATTTCAAGGTTTGAATTTCATGAATTTATTTTGTGGACGAAACAATCGTTTGTTCCGATCGACATACAACATTTTTTAATTGACATAAACGTATTTTTTCAATTGAAACAATAGCACTTGTCAAATATTCACATGGTATTGGTTTCAAAAAGTTTTAGAAACGAAAAAGCTTTATAACATTTAAAAAGATTGAACTTTCTACGTGTACTAAATTTATCGGAATCCGAGCATTCTTTTTAAATATAAAATCAAAATATATCAAAGAAGAAATAATCTTTATGAATTATATTTAGTGTGACGGTAACGGTGTGCCAGCTGACAGCTGACATCTGGGAGTTTCGGTGCACTAGGTGGCGGCCGTACTTGAATTATTATGATTAACTGAACGACGATGATGAAATGTTTGTCATTCATTAAAACATGTATAATATATTACATTATAAATAAATATATACATAAATACAAAAAATAAAGATTATTTTTATACAGGAGATATAGATTGAATTGTATATTTAATAATCATTCCACATATACGATATATTTAAAAAAGAAAAATCAAAATACCGACGGAAAAACTGCATTGTGAACTGAAGGATTACGGTCAAGAAAATATAGTTGTTCTAAAGTCTTACCCACCAATTACAAATAATCGGTTGGTGGTGCGGTTGGTAACTTTGCATCTGATTTTTCTGCCCGTGTCCTAATCTATTGGGGAGCGCATGTCTGCCTTCCATTCTCCTCTATTATTTGTCATCTGATCGTTACATCTCTCTGACATCCCTCCTCATACATTTCATCCATGTCTTCCTAGGTCCTCTTCCCCTGCTTTCTTCTTTTGGTTAAAATACGCAATTAAAGTCAAACGCTTAACTTTGCCTTTAATATAATCTTGTAAAATGATCCAAAAGCATGTTTGTATTGAGTATATTTTGATTGAATGATATTTTCGGCATTTGGAAAACAAATAAAAAAATCATAGTACTTAATGGTATACATTTCCAGCGAAGCATTTTGTCACAATAAATTTGCATGTACTGTAGAGTATTAATCAATTTTAGTCGACGTGCTGGGAAGTGATTCACTATTTCTAGTCCCCCTTTGAGTTATATCTTCAAGAACGTTTCTACTTCTTGAGTACTCGCTCGTATATTCATTTTGACGTACTGCTGTTTAGATAACGCTTTTAACAGTTTAGCCAAATTTCAGAACGTACATTTTCCAGATTACTATAAAAAATTAAATATTTTTATAATACTTGTTAAATACTGACATGCTGCAGTGGTTAGGGGTTCATTGTTTGTGAATATTAAACGTAATGCTAAGTATAAAATATTTACGTAATTACCATCTGATCTTGTGAGGATAACTTACCTGAAAACAAAATAAATTATTGATTAGTCAAGTATAAATCATGACGTCACAGACACATATTAAACTGTATAATATATAAGGTCATATTCTGACTGAATAAAAGTATCTATCTAAATGGGAGCCAAGATGGCCCAGTGGTTAGAACGCGTGCATCTTAACCGATGGTTGCGGGTTCAAATCCAGGCAGGCACCACTGAATTTTCATGTGCTTAATTTGTGTTTATAATTCATCTCGTGCTCGGCGGTGAAGGAAAAAATCGTGAGGAAACCTGCATGTGTCTAATTTCAACGAAATTCTGCCACATGGGTATTCCACCAACCCGCATTGGAGCAGCGTGGTGGAATATGCTCCAAACCTTCTCCTCAAAGGAAGAATAGGCCTTAGCCCAGCAGTGGGAAATTTACAGGCTGCTAACGTATGTATGTAAATAAAAATTCTAGAATTTAATAGAGTCTAGCTTATGTGCCATCTTAGCTATGTTTACATCAAGATGAGCTATTTAAAAAAAACATGCAGTGGAATTGTTCCGAACAATTCCTGAAAAATATATAGGAGCAACCTGTATTCAGTCAAAGCCCAGATCAGGTCGCATGTTTAATTATCGTAAGTCATTAATATATTTTTAGCAATCGGAAGCGGGTTGAGTTTTTTATAAAAAAAGAAATATAATTTACCAATGTTTACAACAAATAATGATTTCATATTCTAATGACTTTTAAGCAAACTATAATTCTAACGCAAAATACGAATAAAGAGACGTCCGATCCGCACGAGATTCCGACGAAGAGTGTGTCCGCGCTGTCTACGCTCCGCCTTTTATACTACTCGCCCTGCTCGCACCGTCAATCATCTAACAATATATATATTCATCCCAACTAAAATCTGCAACGAGATGCCATGAATATTATAATATCAAATCTAGCCTCATTATTTATTTCCCTTTTGCCCGTGATATTTATTTGTTACTTTAATTAAAATGTTTAATCGCTCGTGTGTTTGCACAGCATTTCATGCACAATTTGTGTACGTTTGTTAAATACGACGGAGACGAATAAGGGTACCCTTGTCTTTGCTTCGATGTTTTATTGAAAACTTCTTCGAGCACGTCGAGAGCAAAGCATTGAGGTGGAGTGTATGGTACAAATGTAAACTTTGTATGTATGATTTGAATGCAAATGCCTTTTACTTTTATCACGTTTACAAACTATTGAGTACCATAAAAGTTAAATTTAAAATTGCTCTTTGAAGCACGGGATCACCAATATGCTGTTGCTGAGGATTTGTTTTCAGACAACTCGACTTATTATTTATATTGAAGAATATATCTTAGAAGCAGCGTCCTAATTACCTGCAATTGCATATTAGCCTTTAAGACTATGAGATGAAAATTAAAGCATTTTTATTATTTACTGAATTAAATCAAACTTTATTAACAAGGTAACATCATTAAAGCATATACAGTAGAGTTAACAAAATGTTTGAATAAATGAATCGGCTTAAAGCATTGGTTGAAAATTTTATAATATCTCGATACGTGCAGGAAATAAATGTAAACTTTTCAAAATGCTAATAAGCGCCCGAAGTTTGAGCCTTCGATATAAACACGGCTGCGAGCGCTGTCTGAATGCTTACTGAAAATTTATGGCCACTTCGGATTTTTTAATAAAACCCGACAAATGTACGAAATTTCAGACGTTATCGATTGTTTCACTGACTTTTATTAATCCCCACCATCTCCCCTCCACTTTGCGTACAACTGATGAAATAACTTACATATAACAAAAAACTCCGTTAATATTACACAGTGTGACATTTTACGCCATATTTGCAAGAGCTCACATAAATAAAATACCTCGCTATTTGCACATCAACAAATAATAAAGGTAGGGGGGGGAGCAAATGGGCTACCTGGTTGAAGCGTGGTGGAATAGCCTAATACCCGACGACCGACACCGAAAATGCGATTGAAACCACGGGCGCCAACTAGTAAATAAAATAAAATGATCTGAGTACGTAGCGATACGTTCTTAAATTGCGGGAAATACAATAGTTCTTACACAAACTTAAAAAAATAACTCCGTATAATAAAACATTCCTACATGAGCCTAGATAATTGGAAACCCAGACTTCACTTGACGAAACGTTCCATACAAAGTCTGAACAAATTATTATAAACCTCCCCACACAATGGTAAATGAATGCTGTATTTTCAAAGGCCGTAATGAGGTAACCCCGATGATGCCACATCAGACGTTGGTAACAATATCTCGGCCTTGTCCGACCATGTATATTTATGAGATTAGGGTGAAGTCGTATCGCTTGCTTGGAGATAAGATGCTACCAACTAGAGACTAACTAGTTAAATGTAATTTATATAAATGTGTATATTATAGGAACGACTGAGCTATTTTTCAACTGCAAACCCTGCCTGATGATAAGTAGTCATCGCTGACCATAGACATGATGCTATATGCTTATCATTCGTCGCTAACCTTGGGAACTAAGACTTCCCTTGAGTCTCAAACCAAAACACAACAATACTACCGTTGTTTGTTATAAAGTCGGAGGAGTTGGTGGTTCTACCCAGATGAGCTTGCAACAATTTATCGCCAAGTTAAGTCTAACTCTTAATATCGGAAGAAATTGTAAAATTTAAGTTGTATATTTTTCTGATTTCGTTGATTTAATTCACAATCGCAGCTCTCTCACTGATTTTGTGAAGTGCAAAAACTCCTCCATTTGCTCTTAATCTATGCCCAACTGTGATTGATGTCCAGCATAGATCAGATGATACTTCTAACGCCTCAGCAATAATGAGAAGGTTAGATTCTGCGAGTTCAAAACATTAAAATAAACTCTGTCTTATATTTTATTTGATAGTTTTCTCATAAAAAATCCCAAAATATTGATACTTTCATGGAAATAAATAAACCTAATTGAATTATGAGTTATTTTATCCGCAATAAACTTAAAACAAATAGCATACATGTGCGTATTAATTGCAGATTATGTAGAAAATTATACTTAGAACTCTTTTTTATGTTACAGGTTTGTCGGTCTGTCGAATGGACCAGCAGATGGTAAGTGGAAATACTTCAAATGAAGGAATAATCTCCATATGCAAGAAAAATGGTAATGATGAAGGAATAGTTTAGGTTGGTCGCAGTCGATACCGTTGAGCCTCTATACCCTACTACACATCAAGAAAATGCCTAGAGTCTAATAAAGAAAATGCCTACATGGGCTTTTCCAGAGGATTAAAAAAATATAATGGAAACATAACGCGATTATATACTTATAAGATAATTTAGCAGCTCTTAATCAAATCAAATTTATAAAACACCTATTATTTCTTAGTTACTTACATTGGAACTGTCAAATAAAAAAGCTCGAACGTCTAAAACGGTCTGCAATTTTAAGTTAAAATTCAGTTCAGTCTGTTTGTTAAATTTAATACGACGAAATATATTTCGAAGATTTTGAAATTAATAAAATATAAAAATGCTTATATAGTGGAGAATTATTGGTTATATTTACTTGTCGCATTGAAAGTGTCACGCCGATAATACGACACCAGCCTTACCCTCAAGTCCAGTAAGCCCCAGTTCGTTACAAAATAAATTGGCCTGTCTCCAAGCTTCTCCAGTATTTTTGTTCCGAATAACAATTTTTGTTGCTACAAGCCAAGTGGAGTAGAAACGCGAAGCTAACGTGGATTTATTTGTGATTGTGGTCTTAGCTACATCCAGGAACATTTGGTGCTAATAAAAGGTTTAGAAAACAGTTATTCTCGAAACATTTTATTGGAGAATTTTGACGACTTAGGGTTTTAGTTGGCTTGTACAGATTTCAATCGAAGTTTAAGCAATTTCATGTCGTTTCGACTTAGGACCGACACAAAAGCGAGACACGCTCAGAGTATGTTCGAGTAAATTTCACATACACTACTAGATGCTTATCCGCGCAAACATAGTCCGTGCCTGCTTTATATTTCGCATTTATTTATCTATAGCCTACTCCAATGGAATTGGGAAAAAGATAAACAAACCTTAGATTAACGTCCTATGTTGTGCACTACTAAGAGTTTATGATTTATGTATATTTATTTATAATACAACACTATTGCACTTAACGACTTATTTTTTCGGAAATCCATAGTGAATATCATAGATTAATATGCTCCAAACCTTCCCCTCAAAAGTAGAGGAGGCCCTTGCCCAGCAGTGGCAAATTTACAGGCTGTAATGTAATGTAATCGAGCACTCGACCAATACTATCGCGTCAATTTGCTGTCAAATGCTGATTATTTGGCTTTTTTCCTGTTATGGTTGGAAAAGAGTACGAGTACACGCGGCCGCTGAAGCAGTAGTCCTTAATTTTTGCGCATCTGTCCGCTTTCTTACTCTTGAAGATCAGTCGTTAAGTTTATTTATTTATACATGTACAAACAGGCATAAATTCTACATAATATTATATAAAGCGTCACTTGGAGAGGCTTTTTTATTTATCGAACATTTCAGTTATGTGTCTTTTCTATGGCAATTTTATATATAAAGAATGAATATATGTAACTCATAATCAAAATGAAAATATTCTTTATTCAAGTAGGCTTTTACGAGCACTTTTGAATCGTCATTTAACAAACTATTGAAAGTAAAGCTACCACCGGTTCGGAAAGTAAATTGTAGTGATAAAAACCGGCAAGAAACTCAGTAGTTATTTTTTTCTGCCATTTTAATTATTTGAATTATAGCATAGCATAATATGACTGAGGTTCACAATATCGTCGATGTGTTATTGTGTGGCAACTTACTAGTATCTATTATTATACATAAATTAATAATCTTTTAATTAATTACATATTTTGACAAAATACTAAGCTAAAATATGTATGTCATCGAACTCAACTGGCCACTACGTATTTGAAACGGGATATTTACCATGTTTTTTTAGTCTCGTGAACAAGACATTCGTAGATAATGTCGAAATATCGAGCTCCACAAAAATAAGAAACATCCCGTTCCAAATACTTATAGTAATAAAAAGAACCATGTTAATTTAAAATCTCAACTGGCCACGTCTTTCGACCCGACCTGTCGTAGCCAGAAGTAATCATTTCTTTCTACTTCAGTCAATCCTCTAGTGTTATTCTATCATAGATTATTTTATTACTTCTAGTTATTTATACCTTGGTCGGAAAAATATATTTTTTTTAATTACATTAATATACCAAATCGAATAATGTTATTATAAATAAACAACCCAGACGTAATAATATATCTAACGTTGCTTAATATAGATGATGATATTAAAAACGCCCATGATAGTCTTTGAATTATATGCGGAGTTTTATATTAATAAACTACGTCAATTAGTTAATACGAGATTATTTGCATTCCGAATGTTACTCTATTTTGTTAAATTGTGAATTTTTTATTTGAAAATATGGTATAAATATCTCGTACAATCAAAATTTAAAAGTATTTTTGAAACAGCAAATTCAGCCTGGCGGCACATGGTCACCGAATTTTCAACCATCAACGCTGAATTGAACTGAATTAAGAATAACTCCTCATCTCGTCGGATCCCAATGCTTAAACTCTTACAATAAAAACAACAAATAATACCATCTTCGGTATACTATACTCATATATATAGCTTAGCTCTAAATTCAGCTTCTAATCTTAAGTAACATTGATGATTCTCGACAATATTTCATAGAGAAATACCATTCAGCCGACTTCTCTGTAAGTAAGTGTCAACATTTGTCAGAACGTAGCTAAATCTAGTTCCAGCGTTGGAACACTCGGACATAAAACTGAGCGCTCTCACTTCAAGAGTTCATTATAAAAGTTATTTTTCTCTGAGACCGGTCACAAGTCAAACTTCTCAACTGTGCTACTAAAATTATTTGATGTCATTTTTGAACGTTTGTAAAATTTAGTTGGTTGCGCTGCACTATATATATAAAAGTAAACTAACATTCTTTTGCCTCTTTCTTGATAGGACTTTTTTCCACCATGATGGTTTTGCTTAAATCTAAGCACGTGATGAATCTAAAACAGTTTTGCTTACCAGGGATTGAACTTCTGGGCCGCTTCTGCCCGCATAGAAATATAAAGAGCAATATTACTATTAAAAAATTAGCGTTGGGCTTTGGAAGCCATATTGGAAGCTAAATGGTACAACTATGGCCACCTGTATCCTACACGATTGCTGTCGTTGCTTTTCAATAATTTCTTTTTTCTTTTTTTTAATGATTTTTTTTTTGTAGATTTTATAAAATTTCGCTTTCTCCTAAAAAAACTTTTATTTCTTTCTTTCTAAAATATTCGTAAAACGTAAACTAATACTAGACTAACTAAGAAATTAAACTGGTGCTGTTATACATGATAAGTAGATTTTATTTGTAAAAAAAAGTGAATTTGTTTAGTGTAGCATCAATTTATTAATTTAAGGTCCATCGGAATTGCTTGCATTTACATTGATAAAACTGCACATTTAAAAAAAAGCTACACGTATTCGGATATTTAACGCAACTTCTTTAAATACACTCAAATAATACGTTAAACTTTTTTCTACATAGTTTGCAGGACACTGATAAAATATTAAACATTCCTTATATTGTCAACGCACCACAAAATATGCGATGAGCTGGACTAGAAAGCGTATGATAAAATCAAATTAAAATACTCAACAAAAATGTCCTAAATGATTCAGATTTAACCTTTCGACACAAGTGTGTAACGACATTCAATGTTTATGATAACAAGTAACTGTTGGCTTGAATTTCAATCGCTTTGATCATTCGCTTTCAGATCTGCGTCTCGGTTGGAACCGGGACTCGATTCACCTTTGATAAGAGAAACGTATTCTGATTGATTTTTTGTTTACATAATGATTTTAATGTGACTCGTTTGCTCTCTTTTGCACGTTGTAGAATAAACTGTTACGTCTGTGTGTCTGTATCACTAAATTAATCTTTTTGATGATTATTTTTGTGTGTGTTTAAGTGGGTGGGCGGCTATGATTGGACTCAGTGGGTGTCGTTGCGATTTAGTTTCAGGATCGAAATATCGAATAAGTAAAATTTTCATTTTAATCTTATGTAGGCGGGACAGATAGTTAGTGTTGGCAGTAATTGTATTTACAACACAAGATGAGCCAGTGGTTAGAACGCATACATCTTTACCAATGATTACAATTTCAAGCCTAGGTAAACACAAGCGAATTTTCATGTGCTTAATTTGTGTTTGTAAATCATCTCGTGCTCGGCGGTGAAGGAAAACATCATGAAGAAACTGGCATGTGTCTAATTTCAATGAAATTCGGTAACATGTGTATCACCAAACCGCATTGGAGCGTGGTGGAATATGCTGCAAACCTTCTCCTCAGAGGGAGAGGAGGCCTTAGCCCAGTAGCGGGACATTTACAGGCTCTTACTCCTGACCAAATTCAGAAGACAAACAGGACATATTATATTATGTATGTGTGTTTGCAAACAAAATGATCTCTCTATTGCCCTATTACTCTCTATTTTATGAATTCCATTTATGATAAAAATATTTGTTATGTAAAAGTAAGTTAAACACATCAATATGTGAATCTGCGATTCATTTCCTATCTCACTCGTGAAATGTCGACAACCGACTAACCGTGATACTTTATTTTGAATAGTATCCTGTAAATACTTTAATTATTATTATAGTAAATTTAACATTGATGTGATAACATATACAGTTTTTGTATTATAAATAAATAAACGTTCTGAAATTTCTCGCTCGTATTTTGCGGTCAGTTTTGAGTTTCTTCTTACGGAACATATTATTCAATTCAGGATTATATAGATGAAAGAAAGGCGTGGAGCTATTACTTGTTGACTTCCAGCCAAGATATATTACATACATATATAATTGTATTTATCTAACATAACTTTGTATTTTAAATTTTGAAAAAGAGTAACTACTGAGTTTCTTGCGGGTTCTTCTGGGGAGAATCTACATTCCGAACCGGTGGTAGCTTCACTTAATATAGTTTGTAAAATGACGATTCAAAATTGCTTATAAAAAAATCCTACTCGAATAAAGTATATTTTGTTTTTATTTGATCAGAATAGCTTTTAAGATCAAAAATCTTTGCACGAGGGCCCTCATAATTACTTGTTTAAGCTATTTATGGTGATGTGAGGGTATCAAAGTCTTCTATAAAGATGTTGAATATTCTTTAATAAGTAATAACCTTTTTCAATTAAATTGAGAATTTTAATAGGAATGATGTTATTATTTTATTTTAAACAAAATGTATTCTTCCTGTTACTCAATAATTACACAACTCTGTTTCGATTCCGCCCACTGTTTTGTCCGTTTGGAGGTACTGGGCTTAACGAAATTTGTTTCCAAATTATACTTCAATGTCTTTGTCGAAAGTAACTTTAGACGTTTTGTGTCTAGAGTAAATTTACCTTCAGCTTTCAGCTTTAATATTTCATATTATTCGATTGGATATAAAAGAAAATCATTTACAGGAACCAATGGAATTTCATATTTAGACACAATCAAAGAACGTCTTAAATACGGTGATAAGTAGGCTTTATAGAATTTTCTAGAATATAATTAAAAATCATATTTTTTATTAAGAATCCTAGAAATTATTATTTGCGAATTAAAAGGTATTATTAATATAATTTCATTCGATTTAATTATGTTAAAACTCAAGGGGCTAAGATTGAACTTGTGACTTTGATATCTACCGTTGTACGCGATGTACCATTAAGTTATTCAGGCTATCTGTACTTAAGTTAAAAATGTTGTATACTCTAGAAAAATAGATTATACACATGTATGTAACGTAATTTTACATTTTATACTCATACTAGTTGTCGCCCGCGGCATCGCTCGCTATTTAGGGGTTGGTTGTCATGTGCTAGACAAAAAAGTAGCCTATGTCCTTCTTAGGAGTACAAATTCGGTTCATTGGCTTGGCAGTGAAAGAGCGACAGACAGACAGACAGACAGAGTTACTTTATTTATAATATTAGTATATAGATATCGATTCAATTACATTCTAAAGTGCTTGTAAGAGCCTACTTGAATATAGTATATATTTATTTATTTAATCGTGTTTCGTTAACATACAAATTGTGAAGAAAGAACATCACGCTTAAAACGCTTTAAAGCGCCAACGATCAGGATAACGCTTTTAATGTTTTAGGAGAACTCGATACAAATGTTATGGTTGAATTGTCATTCTTATTTAATACGAGTATAAAGCAAGCTGACAAGGTATTAATCAAAATAAACAAACTTTATTTAATTTATTGTTCATAAAAGTGGAAAAAGTTGTAAAAACTGTTTTTTTTTTACGTCCTCAGATTTATCGCGGTACAGAAATTGCAAAGCAATACATGCGCTGAATAAGTGAGACCACTTCAATAAGTCTCGCGTCTCTACGGAGCGTACGTGCAATTTTTACGGATCGAGCCGGTTTAGACCGCCTCGAACCGGTTTTAACTGGATATAACCGGTTCCCAGTTCAGTAGTTTCGAGTTAATGATGTGTTTAGAGATTTTGGACGGTTTTATGCTCCCATAATAATATATGATACAGGATTCGCATAACGATGAGGAGAATTTTAGGAAAAACGAACTAAATATTACTCATATTTATGATACACGACTTTAAGAGACTATTCGTTGTAAATTAATATGTTTGACACTTATTTAATATTTAAGTTACAGGAAAAACAAAATTATTTT
This sequence comes from Vanessa tameamea, assembly GCF_037043105.1. Taxonomy (NCBI): domain Eukaryota; kingdom Metazoa; phylum Arthropoda; class Insecta; order Lepidoptera; family Nymphalidae; genus Vanessa; species Vanessa tameamea. The sequence goes on from NC_087334.1 coordinate 8,552,916, forward strand.
ACTTGTTGGTAGAACTTTGTGCAAACCCGTTTGGGAAGGTACCACCAATTCATATATTCTACGCGTCAAACAGCAATATAATAAATAAATTTTGTAATGACGTTCTAAGTTAATAGTAAAAGTTTTAAAGGAAAATATTTTTTTAAGTAAGAGTTTTTTTTAGTTTCAATATGTTTTTTACTTTTTATATGCCGGACATGGTTACTCAGCCAGTTCACCTCATTCATCGCTGCAAGGTCGTTTACCGGCTAATTTTGACCGTCTCAGTACGTTCACGACATCTTACAACCTGATGCCAATCAGTCCTTGGCACCTTAACCTTGACTTACGAAACATAGGTCCGGGTTTGGTTTTAGAATTATCCTTCTCCTAGACTCCCTATCACTATCGAGAACTCCCAGAAACCCTAGAACACCGTAATCGAATTCTCAGCAAGTCATTTCATTTGATACCCATATTGTTGGAGAGTATAAAAAACTTAGAACACCACCTCTAGAAGTCCGCCATATTGGATTTAGAGTGACTCATTTTATCACTTTATTACATATTCAAGTTATTCTCAGCAAGCCCTTTCATTTGATATTCATATTGTAGGAGTCCATTAAAAATTACTAGTCCGCCATCTTGGGTGTTCCGCCATGTTGGATTTAGAATGACGTCACACAGCCAACCAAACAGCATTGTCATAGAAACTAAACGTGTATACAAAATTTCAGCTCAATCAGTTGAAGATATCTGCTTCAAAATTGCAGAGTTGCAAAATTCCACCCGAACAAGCATAGTAACATGCATTTATGCGTTAAATAAAAGCATTTGAAAAGATTTAAATTTCAATAGCTGAGCGGTACACGAACCACGTAGCGTTCATAGCTCCATTTATATTTCGAGACAAACAGAAATATTAGTAGCCCCTTCGAACAGTCTAGCATATATATTTTTTAAATAAGTATAATATTATTGTGAAAGGGATCATAATTTTAATACAATATGTGAAGAGGGCGGATAACAAGACGAATACAATTGCACAAGCTAACAAGGACACAGGTGTTTGTTACGAGAAAAATCACGAACACGTGATACGACAGGGGATGTGAAATATGTTTAACCTTTTTTATTTTTATTATCCAATTATATAGCGCCGGCTTTGAGGCTTTAAATCAGATAAAGCAACAATTAAGATCTTATTTCGATATCCATATATCGTTGATATAAATCTTCTGTAAAAAAACATCAATTTCTAAGCACAGTTATGGGTGTGGGGGTAACTTTATGCAGCTTTCACTCATCAATTATTTAAAAAAAAAGGTGAGTGAGCGGGGTTCAGAGAATTTCAAAATTCCTAGGGGTAGTGCACTGCGTTCTCGATGGTAGTGACGGTGTCTATGGATTTATAGCACTTAACTTCACCCGGTATTTTTTGCATAATTAAATTGTTTATTTCGTTGACTGTTTCATTTCTGGGAGAAATTATTTTGATAAGGATTAATAGCATGAGTAAAATAAATGCGTTTAAATGTAGTCCAAAAAAAATTCAAGATTTTTAAATAAAAAAATGGTTGTTGTGCCTCACGCGACATAAATAGGTATAGTGTGTCGCGGATTTTTGTGTAGATATTTATAAGAGGTTTCCAAGTCGTATTTTCCCTTTACGTCGATTTTTAGTGAGAGACTGGCACATGGAGAGCATGGCACCACAATTAGTAACAATCCACTGAATAGAATCCTACCACCAAACAGCAAAGCTTAGTATTGTTGTGTTACGACTGGAAGGATGAGCGAGCCAGTGTAACTACAGCACTTGAAGAATAGTCGGTATTCTAAATTTCACGATTGAAAAACGAAATGATTTTGTACGAAATAGCTTTTTATTTATTTTATAATGTACGACACTTACCCTGCGTGATTAAAATATTTTAATAATATATATAATATAATCACTGACAGGACTGTTGTCGCCAACAAGCCTGATATAGTGGTGATAGATCGGTCAGAGCGCCGCACGATAATTGTTGACGTCACCATCCCTCATGACGAGAATCTCGTGAAGGCTGAGAAGGATAAGCAAATAAAATATCTTGACTTAGCTCACGAGGTTGTCGACATGTGGGATGTGGATACAGCAATTATTGTGCCGATAGTCGTTTCAGCGAATGGCCTAATGGCCAAGAGCCTCGACCAACACCTTAAGAGGCTCTCATTAGGCAGCTGGGTCAAGGGCCTGATGCAGAAGGCACTACTCTCTCTGGGGCCCTGACCACCGGTGGCTTGGACCCTGTTCCCGCCACTGGTTGGCCTCTGTATTGTATATTTTTAAATATATTTTATATATTTTGTATTTTATATTTAAAAAATTATTATACATGAAGGAGAATTAATAAAGAAAATATATAATATATCATTTAATTGTTGCAAAACTATTAAATAATAGTATTACATAATATACTATTGGAATGAAATTTTCAACAGACAATATAGTCTGTAAATGATCCACTTAAACATACATTATAGACTGTAAATGACTCACTTCTGTGCAAAAACACTTAATGAGTAGGACACGAGATTGGTCCAATATAAATGATATGTAGCAAAACATTATCGGATAATTGCATATTTCCCCACGAAGTTTCCATTAAGAACACGATATGAATTAGAAATACGAAATAAAAACGTGATAATTCATTCCTGGCTTGCGAGTTTCGATTACATCCACCTGTTCTATGGGGACTTCTCGGCTCTCGACTGTACGTAGTTACGTACTAGTACAAGCTGGTTCAATATTAAAATACAGTGAGGATGTCGATAGCGATGTGGGGCGAGGATAAAGGTTACAAGTAATAGGATAGCAGGTGTGTGATTCGAGAATAATCCTTTCACGATGTCGAAGAAAATACGATGCCAATATAAATGATTTTGAATATTATTATTATTGTTATTATGTATACGTATGTATACGTATGTTTCTCCATTCCGTGGGAAAGGGGTTTATAAGCTATATATATATACTTGATATATGGTAAATAATTCTTCTACTTTTGAATTAAAGTATTTAGTACTATTTCGTACCTCACGTTATCCAACGGGGGAGCTTTCTAAAAACTTGACGCAGCTGGAAAGAGTTTATATGGAGTAGTGTATTATGATTATTGGCTTCCTTACCTGGGGAACTGGGAAATGGGGAAAAGTGGTCGACAACACGACTAGACATTGGCTCTGTAAAGAGGTACTTGGTGATAGGCCTTTGTGCAAACCCGTTTAGTAATATGATATATTAATATAACATTTTAGTTCCTAAGGTTGGTGGTGCATTGGCATTTGGTCCATTTGCCCAACCGTCTGGCTATTTTATAAAAAAAAAGAAATTTAATCCTTTCTTAGACCAGTGCACGCTAGCTAACATGCTTCGTCCTAAATAAGAGATTCCTGTTACAGTAGAAATACCTCATCATAATGTCTGCATTGGTTGGGAATTGCGACTCAACGACGAAATGTAGCGAGCACACTTGCTCCAGTTTCACGCGGTTTTGATTTATACAGATGTCATTTTATATGTTGATTTGTATATACTTAAGTCATTTGTGTAACTTGTTACTTTGTAAGTAAATTTATATTTAAGTAATAATTACATTAAATTAATGTTATCACTTAGGTTAACGTATGAATCGTAAGTGTTATTATTAAAGGAAAAAAATAACGTAATTCAAGGCAATTTTTTATGGCACACAATTTTAAAATATTTGTTATATGAAATGTCATTAATACGGTAATTTTAAGGGATTCTCTTTGTTTTATCAAAACGTTATGTGCCACCAGGTAGCGCTGAGCAAAGTCTAGGTGACGGAGTGCTTTCTGTGAGTTGCTCATTGAACGTTGGCAGTCACACATCTGTCTATGGACTGTTCAGTGTTTAATGAGTTATAAAAAATTGTGACTATTTAAAAATACAGGGGTTGTGTCCAAACGTTGTCTCATTTTGTACGATACCCACGCACGCCCACACTGGGACGTCCGAAACGAAGGATTTAATCAAAGTTGACCCATAACTCCTACATATGAATGTCAAAGGTTTACTTTAAATAAAAATACCATTTGGACAAGTACTTATACTAATTTATATATTTATACATACGCAAGAAAAGGCGTTTAGATATTATTATAAGGAAAGTGGTACGTATGTTATTGCATTATTTGTCCGTATTAAATTATTGTTTTGTACTATTTTTTTTATATCATAAAAAAGTATGGCGGTCTGACAAATGGGCCACCTGATGGTACGTTGTCACCACTGCTCATAGGAGTTGGGCACTGTCAGAAAGTTTAACAACCCTCACATCATTAATGCGCTTCGATAATGCTGAACTAAGATATTATGCCCCTTGTGCCTGCAGTTAAAACGTGAAACAAAAATTCCCTCGTTTTAGTCGCGTGGAATAGGAGAGGGTAGTTATTTATTAAATAAAACGTTGATAATAATAATATATTTAAGGTAATTATTTCCTATATTTATGTAATTAGCAACAACATATTTTTATTTTAAGTTGAATAAATTCCAGGCGTAAATTCACGTCGTCCATCAATGTTCGGGAGCATTTGTTGAACGAATTCTTGAGTAGTTTCAACTCGGAGTGAAAGTAAGGGGGACAAGGGGGGATGATCTTAATTATATTAGTAAGAAACTAGCAAACTTCGGGCACGCGACTCGCGAACTAACCAACGTATATTTTCCTTCGTTTAGTTTAATTAAAGGGTCTTCGAAGTTACTACTTCGTGGCGAGTAATTGCTGTTTACTGCGGAATTTTGGTTGTTTGTTATATAAATTGTTTTATGGCTGGATAATATTGTGTGTGGACTGAATTTGAATTGTTTACTTAAATTGTGAGGGTTTTGGGTATGAATATTCTATGGACAAGATTCAAGGCCAATTACGTGTGAGCAAGTGAGGATGGTGTTCCTGATCGTGTACGTTCATAGTGATCATTCCCAAGCGAGACCAGCTATCTCCGTGGTTCATATTATAATGCACGACGTCTCACTCACTTAAAATCCGATAGCATTTCTTAATGTACGAATAAACATGTCAGTAAAAGTTTCAAATTCCATTTAGTAATAAATATGTTTGGCAGTCGATGCATAATTTTGTGTTTCTAAACAAACTTGTAATTATTCACCCTACAATATTTCCGATTAGGACATGGCGGGTATAAGTAGAGCCGAGATGGCCCAGTGGTTAGAACGCGTGCATCTTAACCGATGATTTCGGGTTCAAACCCAGGCAAGCACCACTGAATTTTTATGTGCTTAATTTGTGTTTATAATTCATCTCGTGCTTGGCGGTGAAGGAAAACATCGTGAGGAAACCTGCATGTGTCAAATTTTAACGAAATTCAGCCACATGCGTATTCCACCAACCCGCATTGGAGCAGCGTGGTGGAAAATGCTCCAAAACCATCTCCTCAAAGGGAGAGGAGGCCTTAGCCCAGCAGTGGGAAATTTACAGGCTGTTTATGTATGTAATATGTATAAGGCTGTCTATGAGAACAAAATCTCAACTCACCACAGAACACGACTGTGAAACGTCACCGTAAATCTCTTACACTCACGCGTGTGTTAAGACGTAAGTTATAGAGGACAACTCTGATTAAATATTCCGGATTCTGTTAAGAATATATTAATTATTACTAACGCGTGATGGAGATCACGACTAAAGTTACGAAACTGGTTTATTTACAACAACAAACAAACTGTTCCGTATTTGCTTATAATGCTAATATTAGTATGCGCAAACTAACATAATATTGTCCTTTTATATTATAATTGATAGAGAATATCATGGGCTCAAAGCACGAACACTTGCCGTGTCCCGATCATGTCATTTCTTTCCATTCCCTGTAGTATACGTTATCTGATTGTTCACATCTACCTCTATCATATCGCTCCCCACACACTCCATCCATGTTTTCTTTCTTCCTCTTCTCCTCCCTTCCTTTGCTTATGTTCATCTCTCTTTTAATAACGCGTGTCTCCTCTGGGCCTCACGTGTCTATATCAATTTGTGCGTGCAAATGAGAAAAACCTTGAAGAAACTACTAACTTCAAGCTCTTTTATATTTTATATAGTACACTGTCGTACTGTTTGGTTATAAATATTATCAATAATGTTTTATTTTTGTTCCGCTTGTACCACACAATATATTCCAAGTACGTAGCTAACGAGAGGGCACATCACTTCAAAGTGACTCTTCCAATTGAACCAATGTAACGGTTATTTATCGACATTTTCAGCGACTTCCATTTGTTTGTCCAACTCACATGCAAAAAAAAATCAAATTCTTTCGCTCAAAGGAAATCCCAGCGTCTCCCTTTGTTAAAACAAATTAAGTTTCTCCTTTGTTCAAGACGAATTTTACAAAAAAAAAACGTCGGCTTTGTCGCTGCCTAATAATTCGTACGACATTACGAGCGGAATTCATAATAATGTGTTTTGTTTCGAATTTATTTCTCTTACTTGATAGAACATTTGCCGCTACACGTATAATTAAATATTTTACTAACGTACGAAATCTGGTAACGAGTGAGAAGCGGGACAATATTTATAATATTACAGAAATATCTTTATAATTATTATTTTTTTTACATTATTAAATTTTAGAACGTGTAATGAAGTTTCTCTCATAAAAGACTATAATTTGATATACTAGATCCTTATTTTATTAACGAATCAACTTTACCGTCTCGATGGGTAAAGTAAAAAAAGTATGTCCTCTCCCGGAACTCAAACTATCTCCATACGAAATTTTATTCAGATCGGTTCAGCCATTTAAGCTTAAGAAATAACATACAGAGTTAGTAGTAGTATATTTACAACCACTGATTTCATCACATTCTTAAAGGCTTGCTGGAGGTATCCCATCGTATTCCAATACAGGTACGTAAATGGAAATGGAAAGAGTCAAATCATCTGAAAGGGATCCCGAACATACTCAAATAAGCGACGGCCTGGGATCCCCAAAATCCGTAAGGATGGTGTTGAATCGTCTTGACAGAGGTGACAAACATCGAAAAGATGTCGAACAAACTGTAGTATGAAGCTTAACATAATGAGGAAGTATAACTGTGGATATACTGTTAAGTTATGACTAAACTGTACTATGGTGTACCCTTATCTAAGGGATTCAACCGGGGCAAGACTATAACACAAATACTCAAACATGTATTTAATTTAATTATTATATACTGTAGAGTATTTAGGTTTGCATATATTGAAACGTCAATAATTTTGTCCATGGTATGATTTTGACGTATGATGTATTTCCCTTATCGTGTGGGCCGCGGTAACGTGTGCATCAGGAGTGCGCGGCGCTTAAAAGTTAGCCAGTGTAACGGTCTATTATCCTTCTCCTATAACATCACCCATCCCTTGGCTGTGTTCTTCGAGTGTGTGAAGACGAAGGAAGCGCTCCCAAGAAGAAAGTGTCTTCAATAGTAAGAGCCCGGTAATTTCGAGGTAACAACTCCCCTTTCTACTCAACTAAATACAGTCCATTTATCTCTTGCGCGTACATATGCTATAATTTTTAGTAAATTTCAAAATCTAGAAGCACTTTTAAATTTAAATTTACAACAAAAGTTAAATTTAAATTTAACAGATCTATCTTAAAAGCAAAACTACCACCAGTTCGGAACGTAGATACTTCTGAGATGATGATCGACGACCTCCGTGGTCGAGTGATGTGTACACCGGTTTTCATGGGTACGCCACTCCGAGGTCCCGGGTTCGATTCCCGGTCGAGTCGATGTAGAAAAAGTTCGTTAGTTTTCTATATTGTCTTGGGTCTGGGTGTTTGTGGTACCGTCGTTACTTCTGATTTCCATAACACAAGTGCTTTAGCTACTTAAATTGGGATCAGAGTAATGTATGTGATGTTGTCCAATATTTATAAAAAAAAAAAAAAGATGAACCATCAAAACTCAGTAGTTACTATTTTCCAACATTTGAAATAAATTACTTTAGTTAAATAGAATTATGTATATTATGCTTCCAGAACGTCCACAAGTATTAGCTTCACGCTTTTTAACCATCTATATAATATCGAATATGCTTTATTAATCTTTTTTTTATCAAAGGATTTGAATTTATAAATTGGCAAAGTTAAAAAATCAATATCAAAGAAGGGAAATAAAAATATTATTGTACAATATAAATCATTTTGAATCGTTACTTGACTTGGGACTTTTAATGAGGTTTATTCCAAAACGAACCAATAAGAGATCCAGAATTTGGGAGGTATGTACAAGTTACGTTAATTTGTACACGATATCAGATTCGTTCTATGCATTTATGACAGAAATATACCCATTTAGATTCAACACAAAAGTAAGTATTTCGTTCGTTTCATCTCAATGCACACGATACGCTTTAGTTCTGATTGCTTTTTATCTCTACAATATTATCAAAACATTTAAATGGCTCATATAATTTTATAACATCTACTCCGACCTACGGATGGACATTAGCAACAACATTTGACCTCTATAGCCTCAATTACCTACGATTAAACTGACCCTTTTATAATATTTCGTCTAATATTCACAAAGTTCTTACTCCGTATCCTCTCTTTTATGGAGGAACCTTGTCACATTAATGGTTGGACTTTCAATTGTAATTACTTCGGACCTTATTAGCAGGGCAGTTATTCGAGCAATGGGTAAGGTTTTGCTTCCATTAAGTCCACTTTTCGTGCAAATTCAGGGCCTCGATTGTTGTTTTATGAGCTTTTCATAGGTTAGTTGGAGCGAGTTCGCAAAATTAATTTGTTAATTGAAACTTTCAATAAATAATGGCTGATATTATTGTTATAATAAATCCGTTAATACCAAGCTCGGCGATGTCTGTTTAAATTCATTATTAAACAGTTATCTGACACAATTCTTGGCCTACGTTTATATTTACGTAAGACATATATTACTATGCCAACGATAAACTGAAGGCTCCCTTCGTTTTGTGTCATTTGATATGCTGATTAACAAAAATTCTCGTGACTGTCTGTCATCTGTCTGTTTAGCAGAATAGCAATAACAATAAAGAAAAAGTGTACTTACTTCGTCATTTCAATTATTAAAAAATAAAATGACATATCTTTCATAAACTCTGAAGACAACATAATAAATATTTTTGTAAGTTTTTGTAGTTATAATTATTTTGGCGCGTCAGGAAAAAATGATAAGTTTGTAATTTTATGATCTCCGCACCGTGACTGAAACTATACGATCAAGTCCCTTCAGACTTTATCATATTTTTCACTTTTTTTTTTTTACATTAGCTGCCTGTAAATTTCTCACTGCTGGGCTAAGGCCTCCTCTACCTTTGAGGAGAAGGTTTGGAGCATATTCCACCACGCTGCTCCAATGCGGATTGGTGGAATACACATGTGGCAGAATTTCTTTGAATTTAAACACATGCAGGTTTCCTCACGATGTTTTCCTTCACCGCCGAGCACGATGAAGAATAAACACAAATTAAGCACACGAAAATTCAGTGGTGCCTGCCTGGGTTGAACCCGAAATCATTGGTTAAGATGCACGCGTTCTAACCACTGGGCCATCTCGGCATTTTACCATGTTTACTTAATTACAAATTCAAATTATGAATTTTTAAATTTTTATTGATCGTTACAGTAGTGATGAAAGAAGAAAAAGTTGCATTTGTCATAATTTATACTAAATATATATTTTTTCTATTAATACGAAGACTTTTATTATTATTTTGTCATTAATTATTTACATGCCAATCAAGTTCAATACAAATTAAAATTGCTTAATTCAGTATAAAAGCATTACACCTACTTATTGCTTGTCGAATTAGCCACTACGACCGCTTCGGAAATGAAAATACCCTGACCCGAGAAGAACCGGCAAAAGAAACTCAGCGGGTTATTTTTGGCAATTCCATTATTTAAAAATAAAAACTATTAATAACGCCGATGAAGTAAAACCTCTCACACGCGTACAATAGTGCGAGGCGAATTCGATAACAGTTATCAAGAAAAGTTTTACTAATAAAGCCATCTAACGTGTATCCCTGTCTTAAACATTAAACACGTTATTAAACACTTTAACTTACCTACATGATCATATAAATTTCAGGAGCGTGTTAATCAATACGCGGAAACCAATGAACCTATTCCGTTCGATGTAACTATTAAGTTCTATAATGTTGGTACAAATTAAGTATCCTCGGGATTTAGTTATCAACTGTTCCTATAACCTATAATTATTAACCTCATTTCCTGGACTGTTTGGTTATTAGAACCATCAGCAGTAACTTAAGTAACGTTTTAAAAAACGAGCTTTCATTTAAATTCGCTAAAAATAAAGAATAAACTTTTACACTAAAACTTTTACTGTTAACTTACGAGTTTAACGTCATTTCACATTCGACACATTTGACACAATTTATACGATATGAAAGCTTGTCGCGAGATTTAAGTACTCGTATTTAATTAGTTTGAATATTTTAATAGATAAAATTAGTCATCTTAAATTATTTAATTTACTTGTTTATCTATACAAGTAAAGTTCCATGCAGGATTCAGGATGACGTCGCACAATTAACCATGCCTTGTCATCCAAACTGAACGTGTGTACAAAATTTCAGCTCAATCGGCTAAAAGTATGCTTCTAAATTGAGTTGCAAGATTTCTCCCATATATGTTTAAATTTGAAGTTCAATAAAAACTTGTAAAAAAATATTTCTACTTAATAAAATGCATGTGACTCTTTAAGACGGCCACAACATACTTTCTAGGTTACAATATATTTTATTACATATATTTTTTTCACTAACATATTTTTATATCACTAAAACAATTGAAATTAGCTACACTTCACTTCGAAAACAAAGAAATGAATATCATACTAACAAGTGCACTAATATAATTTATCACATTAATAGTATATAACATAATAACGATATGGTTAGAAAGAATTTTACTTGTGAGATGACGTCCGACAGAGAAGTATGGAAGAAGACATGCTGCGCCGACCCCAAGTAAAATTGGGATAAGGGCAGAAGGATGATGTTAGGAGTATATAACAAAATAATTGAAAAAAAATTAGTAAATAGTATTATTTTTTTTATATCATTGAATAATAAATAAATTATAATAAATATGAATTATTAACATTAATTAATAGTATATATTGTCTATTTACCCAAGATGGTAGAATAGAGTTTAATGTTTCTGTGTATCATATTATGTTTCAAGGTTAATTCTTTCCACGGGGCTTCTGTTGAACAAAAACAGCCTATTTATTTGTAAATATTCCATCAGAATACAAATACAAAATATAATCATGATAACAATTATTAAAAATGAAACTCTTACGACATTTACTGCACAGTCTCAAAAGGCAGTTGACTTAAATAAACACACAATTATTTTAGGTGATTTTAATTTAAGTAATATAAAATGGACAGAGACAGATGCAAATCACTCCGAAATTTGTGCAACTTTACTGGAATTCACTTCAATTAATGATTTTACACAGTATAATAATATTTTAAATGGCGAAGGTGAACTTCTTTACTTGTTACTCAGCAGTACTCATTTTAGCAAGATAATTCGTTGTTCCAGACCTTTAATAAAAGAAGATCCATTACATCCGGCTTTCGAATTTTGTGTTCCCCTCAATGTAGTCAGTCACTTACAAGTTAAGTCTACTATCAGACCCGATTTTTTTAAAGCAGATTACGACATGATTTTGGAGTGTATTTTCTCAATAGATTGGGAGCATGAACTTCAGAAGTGTCCATCGGTTAATCGAATGTTAGACTACTTTTACAAGTCTCTAAGAGAAATAATTAAAAAATGCGTACCCATGAAAAGACTACGTAACTCAAAATATCCCACCTGGTATTCTCTAAATCTGATTCGTCTTTTTAAAGAAAAATATAAACTCCATCGTAAGATAAAAAAAATTAACAATCCCCTTGACTACTTATGCTTTGACAGACTTCGCGACAGTTGCCATAAATTATCTGTTGATTGTTATAATGAGTATATAGCAAAGCTTGAAAAATCTACTCGTTCTAACCCTAGAGTTTTTTGGTCGTTTATCAAAGCTAAAAGAAAAAGGAAGTAGTTCTTATCCAGCCAAAATGCAACTTGACAATAAAGTCACCTCTGACGGTAAAGAAATATGTAATTTGTTTGCTAAAAACTTTGGACAAGTACATCTAATAGTATTAACACTTCATCAAATTTTCTTTGCCATTTTTCATTTAGTACACTAGAAGTTTATAAATCTCTTAAAACACTTGATGAACGTATTTATAAAAAGATATGCTAAAGCGCTAGCCCTACCCGTTACTTTAATATTTAATCGTTCTTTAAAATATGGAGTATTTTCAGGCCAATGAAAATAAGCTTTGGTGCTCCCCATATTTAAATCTGGTGAAAAGCATCTTGTTTGTAATTACAGACCAATCTCGTTACTTTCAACATAAGGCAAAGTTTTTGAAAAGATGATCACTGAAAGATTACCATGGTATCTGAAACATCAAATCACCCCCCACCAACACGGTTTTATAAAGTCTAGATCCACTACTACCAACTTATTGTGTTTAACTTCCGCTTTATCCGAAAATGTTGATAAACGAATACCTGTTGATGTAATATACGCAGATTTCAGCAAAGCTTTCGACAAAGTTGACCACTTGCTTTTAATACATAAACTATCACAATTTGGTGTTGATGGAGCGCTTCTCAATTGGTTTAAATCATATTTGCAGAATAGAACTTTTAAAGTTGTCATCAGTGGTCATTGTTCTGATATCTTTGAAGTGGTGTCAGGCGTTCCACAGGGCTCACATCTCGGACCAATTCTTTTGTAACGTATTTATTAATGACATCACTACATCTTTTCACCACGCAAGCTATATCTCTATTTCTGATCTAAAATTAATGAAGTCTATAATTACAAACGCTGATAAATAAATTGTAAGAAGACATAAACAGATTGGAGATTTAGTGTAGCACTAACAATATGATACTTAATATAAAAAAATGTCACTACGTACAGTTTACCCGCAATATAAAGGCTGAGCCAAACAAATATTATATTAACAAACAACAAATTTTACCATTGCACTGTATTCGAGACCTTGGAGTTATTTTAGATCCTAAACTGAAATACGACACACATATATTTAATATTGTATCTAAGGGACTTAAAATTCTTGGTTTTATACTCCGTAATATGAAGGACTTCAAGAATATTTCTACCAAAATTAAAATATTCATGACTCTAGTTCTTTCCATACTGGAATACAATAGCATTATAATGTTATGTATGTACGCAAAAACATAAACGATTTTCCCAGAAATTGTGACGTACATTCTATTAACACTAGGAACAAGAATAAACTTGTTACTCCAAGTACCCGATTACACAGGGTTAGTAACTCTTTTTTGGGGCAATGTATACGTTTTTACAACAGGATCCCAGAAAACGTTCAAAATTATTCAATTATAAAATTCAAAAGAATCGTTAAAGAGCGTTTGTGTGCTAAAGGATATTACAACACTAATGACTTTTTAGTTGACTGCACACCTTGGGAATGAAATGATCGCCTCCAGGCTGTTTCAAATAACTAAAATATAATAATTATTGTACATGCAAAATGAGAAAAAAGAAAAGAAAAAAAAAAAAAAAAAAAAAATATCCCGCTGAGTTTCTTTCGCCGGTTCTTCTCAGGTCCGAGGTGCTAAATTCCGAACCGGTGGTAGATTTTTGACAATCAATAAGCAAGTGTAAACACTTCTATATTGAATAAAGATTTTTGATTTGATTTGATTTGATTTGATGTCCACATCAATAGATTAGAACAAGTTCAAAAACGCTTTCTTTACCATCTCTCCTACAGAGATTTACAAGCTAAAAACATCACGAGTTATAACGACAGACTTAAATATTATCACATGACCTCTTTTATAAATCGTAGACATATCACAGATCTTATATTTCTGCACAAAATAATACATGGAGTCATAGATTGTAGTAATCTGTTGCAAAAGATTCAAGTTAATGCTCCTTCTCGTATGCCCCGTATAAAAGCATATAACTTATTTAATATCCCTACATTTCAATCCAACTTAGGCCATAACCCTGCTGTTCCAACGCTCTGTAGACAATATAACATACTTTCTAGAAATAATAATGACCTCGATATTCATCGTTACAGTTTGTCCAAATTCAGAGTGTGTCTAACTAAACTTTTAACCTAACACAAAAATATGTTCAATTGGTAAGCTATTCTTAATTTTTAAGTTACTAATTTATATTTGTTTTTTACTGCTACGTATATTTTTTCACTTTATTTTTCTTAATTCTTCATTTTATCTTAATTGTATTTAAATTATTATTTAGTGCATGCTGTGGTCTCCTATAATTGAAGGAGCACACAACTTGTAACCCTTATATTGTTTAATTTTAAGAATATGTATTTAGTGTGTATCTTTTGTTGGAGACTCGAGAATTAAATAAATAAATAAACAATGAAAGATCATTTCTATAAACAGGTTTAATATATTAAGTTTAATATAAACAATATTATAGCAATTCTTCCTTCGTCCCAGCCACTGTAGCACCCATCTATACCTATACCTATACCTATAATAGAGTTCTAACTGATCCAAATCTGCACAATGTACACGGAAGATATTTGAGAAAAAATTTAAAGCGTTTGGTTGTTTGTGGTTTGAATTTTATTGATGGCAAAGCACTCAAATAAGGTATCTAATAAAAAAATCTTAATCTGTCCATCCAGTTGGGAACGTACAATGCCTTACGTCTGCGTATCGTGCGTATATTTGCGTCTGTCGTATAAAGATACACGATGTCAACCATATAATACTCCTACTTATGAGGCTTAAAGTCACACGAACGGAGTCGCGGGCACCAGCTAGTAGATAATACCACAAGTGTTAGGTATTCTTTGAATGATATCTTATTATTTTTATAATAATAACTCCAAATCATAACGTTTAAATCGCTCTTTGTATTTACGATAAATATTGCCTTAAATAAGAACAATACTATTTTGTTTTTTTTTTGTCCAAATTTGAAAGTATCTATTTACGCGTTCTCCACTTGAGGTTTGTTGGGGTACTCATGAATCAGGTACATGCGTGGATATATAAAGATACTAGCGGTACCAGATTTCTCCTTTGGGGTTGCCAAATAAATGAGTGCAACAACCAACCCCACTCCAAACTTATTTCAATTTCCAAATTTTTCATATGTTATTTAAAAGTCGTCGTTTTAACGTATTACGTCTTATGTTTTGGTCAATTATTAATAGTCTAATAAAGAGTACGAAAAAATACTTTTTAATTTGTTATTAAAGTAGTAAATGCTATTGTTGTTTTCCGCTTTGAACGGTAAGTGAGCCAGTGTAACAATGCATGTAAATATCTCATAACACATTAGCTCCTAAGTTTGGAGGTCGTGGTTTTTCGGTTGCATTGGTGTGATGTATAGAATGGCTAATATTTCCAAGGTTATCACTTCCCATTAGGTGCTCCATATGTCCAGCTATTACAGTAAAAAAAAATGAAGCCCATCAAACACATGGAGCTTTTAACAAGGTCATATAAATGACGTTACATTATAAAGAACATTCTCATTTACGGCACACAGACCATGCATCGTATATTATAAATACATTGTTTGTACATTGTATTTGAATTGTACCTACATTGTTTTGCTTTTAATTTAAGTTGTTACAATCAGTCACTTTTAATTGTATAAATTTTAAAGAACAGTATCAATTACTGAATACGAAATATTGAAAAAATGATCCAGTTTACCTCACTATAATTTACATTCGACGATAATCCACATGCGAAAGTTACTGTGTCTGTCTGTCTTTTACTGCCAAACCACAGAACCGATATCGATAAAGTTTTGTATGAAGTCTAAAGTTCGAGGAAGGACATAAAGGACCAAATCCTAAAACGCGATCGCCACCGGCGACAACTAAATTAATATAATGTTTTCATTTTACTCCTCGACACAATTGATGAAAAAAAGCAAATGAAATTTCAGAGCTTGACGCATGAATGATATCTTTGATCAGATTACGATGTAGCGATAAAGCGTTAAATTACGATATACCTATATACAGATATAATTGGCAGTTAACGAATCCATTGACAAAGGATTATTTTGGGTACGAAGGTTCAACTGGCGATCAAATGTGTACGTAAAAATACATTTGTCGTGATTAATCTTATGTATTAAAAAATAAAAAGAAATAAAAGTAAAATTGGGTCAAGGGCATGAGGATGATGAATCTTATATGTTAATAGCGTAAGCCGATTTTTCTCCCAGTGGTTATGGGACGATGGCTGCGTTTAAAAAATCGGTTTGAGTCTCATTCTGAAGAGCTCCAGCCGTAGATGTGCAGATAAAGAATTCTTGATTGCAATTTGTTAAGTTGTTTTGATTTAACAAATAATTAATTTTAGAGAGTGAAAAAGAGTTACTGGATACGTAGACAGCGGCGCTAGGGCTGTAAAAAAAAAACAAATTTAAATTGTGCGAATAGACATCGTCGGTTTATGGTGAAATTAAATTAAAAAAAAAAAACTTGTCATAGATTTCATAATTTGTAAAAATCTGTTGAATAAACGAGAAGATTCGCGTGCAACCAACTAGTATTGAATGATTCGAATAAATATAAAATGAAAGATGATATCAACGTTGGGTTTAGTAATATAAACATATATGTAATACTTCTGAACAGAAACTACTTTGAAGTGTCCGCTAGTTTGTCAGTTCAACTGCATTCAATTGGGATGGTTGTTACAACTTCGGCAACTTCGCAAACTAGAATCGCACTGAGCTGGACACTTCGTGAATGCTACATGATAGAATTTTAATTGATCAAATTTTACCTAAATGACCATCATTATAGAATTTAATGATTAATCACTACCTACTTGTCTTAAAATCCGTGATAATTAAAAATTCTATTTTATAATTAGCTGGAACAAAACATTTCTTTCTTCACAAAAATAATGTTTTGAGTTTGTTTCACTGGAATGCTATTTTGTAGAGATCTCTAGATTAAACGTATCGACTATTAATAGTAGGCACATTTAATTTAACCATCGTCCTTTACGCCAAAAATGAAATAAATTAAAAAAAAAATTAAACAGTGGTAGCACGGATTCGAACCCTTAAGTTTTGGTTAAGATTGACGTGTTCTAAACACAGAGCTTTATCGTTTCGTATATAAAACGTTGGTCTTAGATAAAATCGTAACGCTTGAGCAATTCGAAATTCCGATAAAACGTAAACGCAGCTATCGCTTGGAAGTATTTGTTGCTACCACCGAGTGTTACCGATTCGCAAATCATATCAGTGGGGACCGCTCCGTGCTGTTATTGCGTCGCAAAATTGTTTGCCTTTGTCGATTGGTGAATTCGGTGGAACGCGTATATTTGACGTCACTAACTCACTGATTCGATTAAACATTATACCCGATGCCTTAGCTATTGTGTAAAATTATTGAAAAATAATCCATGATCCAACATTATTATTGTTAACCGTTTAGTCAAACTACTGACGCGATTTTGATGAAATATGTTTCTTAAATATTGGGATTTTGAGGATGTTTTGATCGTTTAGATGAAATATAAAGTAATGATTATAGCCTCCAATTGATCATGGTAACAATTCTTCACTCAGAATACACTGGAAATTTTGTATGACTACCCAACTTCGAGTTGGTATTAATAATTTCTTAAAAGATAAATCAAAAATTTTTTAAATTCTCAACCAGGGGTTCTACCCTTGAGAATTGCAACCTCATAAAATTATTTTACCTACTGAAAAAGCCAGTCAAATATATAAGGTACCTACTTGTGATATTTTTTGTCTTTGTTTGCCATAATGATGCTACATTTCAAAGTTAAAACGGAGTTGAATGGTTTTAAACTCTACTCAGCTCTAGGTTCTATTGCATGGATGTTTATTTAAAGTAAATATGAACTTTAAAAATACCACCAATTTTATAGCTTAACAGTTATTTTGAAGAAAAAAATTACAAACTCCTGTAATTAAGTTGACGCAGACTATATGAAGGCTAGATAAAGAAGACTATATATGTTAGCAAAATAATTGTGTCCTCTTCCTCAATTTTAACAAAAACTGGAGCGAGGTGGAAAACGCCTTAACAAATCGCGCTGTTGTGAATTTCCGGGTATCGAGGTGATGCGCACGAAATGATGATATATTTGTGTGTGATTATTTGGTGACATTTAAAGTCTTAAATATGTTATTTACATATAATTGTCCGCCGATGTTCTGACGATTGACTTACCTGAAAACAAAAGAAATAATAGTTTAGTCAAATATGAGATACATATATTCATATTATATCTTTATATATAAAATTGCCATAGAAAAGACACATAACTGAAGTTATTAAATGTTCGATAAATAAAGAAGTCTCTCCAAGTTACGCTTGATTAATATTATATAGATTGCGCCGTGATGGGGGCCAGAGACAATTTCTGGTGGCGATAGGCCACGGAGATATTACAGAGATCGACCACGAGAGCTGCTGGATGTAGGAAACCGCGGAGCGGGAGCAAAAGGCCTCCGCTGACCCGCTCTAAGAACAAAACTAGACCGAAGGCCTCGGCACTAAGCGCACCTTCTTGCAAACCCGTAAGCCGTCGCCGGGAGTATGAGGGTTCTGTGTACCCCAGGACCCCTCTAGTGTGAAGGCCCACATAGGCGCGCCAACAGTCGTGGAGCTACGATAGCTTGCGCAAACATTTCCGTGATTCGACAAAGTGGGTAGCGTATTTTAGTTGGTGGGTGTTCTGGTGCACTCAGTGGCCGCAAGTTCTACATACCCCCCCATCTCAATGTGGAGGAATCGCGTAAAAAGGTTATTCGAGCGAGATATAAGACCATTTACAAAAATTTACAATTTTGTCTTAGGCAGCTGTCAGTCGAATCAAACATTTATATAAATAACTCGCATAAGAACCTTCAAATGTGAAAGTCGAACATCTAGAAAGGACAGTTGTTTTAGTTTAGGCCTGACTAAAGTACTTTGTTGAATAATATACTTCACGTCGTGTGGTGGGAACGCGTTACAGCATTCTCCAGCGAGATCAAAAAAAGATATACTACGGGCAATGGGATGGGCGAATGGGCGGTCCCACTATCGTCAATCACATTGACATTGGCAATCGAGCTTATATTATAGGAGCTCAAGGTCAGCAGCACAGGTTAGCCAATATACTTACTAGACGTTTCTATAATAAAATTCCGCAGATATTTTTAACTTTTCCGATTCATAAATTCAAATCACTTGTAAAAAATACATTGACAAAGAAGGCATATTATTCAATACAAGATTATATAAATGATAAAAAAGCGTGGAGCTAATACTTGTTGACTTCCAGGCAGGACGTATTACATACATAATTGTATTTAAGTAACATGACTTTGTATTTTTAAATGTTGAAAAAGAGTAACTACTGAGTTTCTTGCCGGTTCTTTTCGGTAGAATCTGCATTCCGAACCGGTGGTAACTTCACTTATACTCATATAGTTTGTTGAATGACGATTCAAAAGTGCTTGTAAAAGCCTACTTGGATAAGGTTTATTTTGATTGACACAGCATTTTACACATACACACACATAAACACTAATATGCGAATTTTATTACACAAAAAAATTTAATAAAACATGAATTAAAAACAGCGTGCGTGTCGTCAAGTGTAAATAAAGTTCTTTCAACGGTTGAATGTCGGTTAGTCCATGAAACAGTGGAAGCGTTTATAAAAGATTTTCGAAACAAAGCGACCAAAAACGTTTAGACGAAACGAATTTCCAGTATATTATAACTCTTTGTTGTATCATGGATTTCATATAAAGCTACAGGCTTTGTAATATATGAAATATTAATCTAAAACGAAATTTGATTTGATTGCTTCACGTGGTAAAATTCGTGTTAAAGGCCACTGATCCGCCACTACGGCTCGAATCCTTATACAATACATGCTAGCTGGTAGTCCTGACATTGTCCGAGTGTAATAAAATGTACTTACCGATCGCAACGACACCTATCGAATTCAATCTAAACCAACCAGCGACCTCTGATACACACAACTCACAACTCACTCACTCAAATTCATACAAAAAAAACATCATAATCGCTTAGGAGAAGTTGAATTAAGTTAAAGATAAAGATCGTTAAAGCTTTATATATTCGGTCCTTACATATGAAATTAGCGTTTTGTCGTACTGACCACTTTGATCTGAAATATCTCCTCTTTGTTTCCAAATTCAAGTTTATAAATTAATTTAGCTGACCTGGTATATTTGAGTTTTGAAAACAGTCATTCCTTTGTTTTTTCTCACTATATTTTTTCTTTGGCGTCGCTTGTTATCCCACCATGGAAAACATAAAATATTATATAATTATGAATATAAGGACTAGTTGCATCTGCGGCTTTACCCTCGCGAAATTTATAAAAAAGCCTAAGTCATTCTCGGGGACTGGTCCTTCTCGCGGACTCAAACCATCTCCACACCAAATTTCATCTAAATCAGTTCAGCGGTTCAAGAGTGAAGAAGGAACAGACAGAGTTACGCTCGCATTTATAATATTAGTAAAGATGTATCACACTAAGCCCCTTTATACTCAACAAACAAATACTTGACCTGGTAATGTTTTGGGTTGAAGGGGGAGAAAGCTAGTGCACTACCAAAACAAGGGGCATAACGTCTTAGCTATCAGGGTTGGTAGAGCATTGACGATCTACGGGATGGTAAATATTTCCCGCAGTGCCAATGTCTATGGTGGTGACCATTACCCATCAGATAGTCCAATTGAAGTTAAAAAAAATATATCTTCAAATCGAATTGTAGATCCTCAGATTCATCAAACAATCAAATGAACCTATCATAATGTTGGTGCAGATTTGATCAAAATAGCTAACTGATTGATCAATAGCACGACTCAGTAATTCTATCACAGCTGACGCACGAGTAGTTGCATTTTTATATTCAGGATCAAATCTGACAATAACAGTTGACATTTGATTGAAGCCATCAAAATGTTGGACGTGAAATTTACATAGCGCATCAAATTTTTAACTGAATTTTCTACGCCGTGGCTGAATTTGAAATGATGAAAAGTTGACATCGATGTCAAAGCGGCGACTATCAATAGGAAAAAAGCCGACCTACAATTCTTCTTGTAAACTATAAATTGAAATTATTTTGCTAACAGTTTTTGTATAAGAACCAAATTCAATAGTAATTATATTTTTTATTTAGGTTTTATAGTAATTTATTAACTACCAGTTTTCGTCCTCGACTTTGCTCGCGTTTTAAGTGGTTGTTAGGTATTATTTACGCAGTATCTTTTACGAATATGCCTATGTGTTATTCTGATGTATAAGCTACATTATTATAAAGTTTCATTAAAATCCATTCAGTCGTTTTAGCTCGAATGAGTAACTAACATCAATACATACAAACTTTGGCCTGTATAATTTTAGTAAGGATTTGACTGTTTTATCAAGTTAGACAATTATTTTTATAAATGTAGTCTACATCTTAGATTCATTCAAATGGTTCACTGGTTTCATTGGTTGGTGTTTAATATGTTTGATGATGATCAAATTACAACCCTATCTATACATACAAACAAACATACATACATTACATTACATTCACTGCCTGTAAATTTCCCACTACCGGTTAAGGCTAAGGCCTCCTCTCCTTTTGAGGAGAAGGTTTAGAGTATATTTCACACATGTGGCAGAATTTCGTTGAAATTAGGCACATGCAGGTTTCCTCGCGATGTTTTCCTTCACCGCCGAGCACGAGATGAATTATAAACACAAATAAATAATAAATAAATATTGGACAACATCACATACATTGCTCTGATCCCAATGTAAGTAGCTAAACCACTTATGTTATGGAAAATCAGAAATAACGACGGTTCCACAAACACCCAGACCCAGGACAACATAGAAAACTAATGAACTTTTTTTCTACATCGACTCGGAGTAGCGTACCCACGAAAATCGGTGTACACACTACTCGGCCACGGAGGTCGTCACTATCTAACCTATGGGCGCTCAATCCAAATTAATCAACCTAACCGCATTATATTTTGTGTAATTGTACTGGGAAATTAGATAACAGTGTGCTGTTCAATTACAAAGTGTCTTTATTTCTGATTGTCCGCCATTATCACGCCCACCGCTGTGGATAACAGCCAATAACATTTTAAAGGCCCTTCTCATGATCCGATATATGTCACGACACATTGACATTATCATTATTTTCTGTATCCATCTGTGGCTGCCGAGCAATCGTGGGAAGGCGGGCGAGGAGAATTAAAACCACGTTTCTGAAGGTTTTACAATATTACAGTAATACGATCAGCACTTTCGATATTATAATAAAGTAACGACGCTCCACCAGGCACGTCTTGCTTACGCGAAATGCCAATGCATCCCACAAGAGCCTGAAGTTGCGTCAGAGTAAAGAAACGTCAAACCGCACTATTCCCAATGTTACTGTCAAAAATGTCATTATCACTTTTTTTCGTTTCTTTACACTCTCAAAACACAGTGGCCCGTCATATAAGTATGTTCATGTTTAGGTTTAAAGTATAATACCTATTTGCATAATTACAAGCATATGCAACTGAATTTCATAACAGGCATGAAGATTAGTCAGTACTTTATTTTTATGTAAATGCTACACGTGGGTGTCTTCCCGTCAGTCTTCCCAAAAAACAATTTCTCACCCTCGATCCTCGATAAGAATAATAAGAATTACGTATTTCCTATCAAAGTCGATTAAACGATTTTATGGGCAATAGATCTCTGAGCCTCTGAACTCGGATCTAACATCCGACCAATAAATTTGTATTCAAAAATTCAGCCAAGCATTTTTATAGCGGTTCTGCGAAGCCGCAAAATTTGTTTTAAATAAACTCCCGACACCCCTTCGATTTCCATTCACGGGTTTGTATTTGAACGTGTGAATTTTTCAGTTTATCTGGATCCCTGCGGGTTGTGTCACGGTTTCGGGGATCGGATTCTAGATGTTGATAGATTTATCCTTCTTCACCGGTTCTTAATTCTGAGATAACACGTCTTATTTTGTTACTAATGATTTTTGTTCACTTGTCTTGTAACATCTCAAAAACTACTGATCGAAATAACAAAATTTTATTTATACTTAACAATAATTTTATTTAATTAAAATTGTTATAGAGACGAATTTATAATATGATATTGGTGACTTTTATGCAGACATTTTCATAGATGATTCAGTTCATTAACTTGATATCACTACATTTTATAAAACAAAGTCCTCCGCCGCGTCTGTCTGTCATAACACACTCGAAAAGTATCGAAGGTATCGGATTACGCTAGTGAATGGAGAGGACACTGTATGTCAAAGATGTTGGAAAAAATCACGCTGACGAGGAGCTCCATTCGTTTTTTTATGCTATAGTTTGGCGGACGAGCAAATACACAATGGCCCTCTAAGAAATATTAACAATTCCTTACATCACCAATGCGCCACAAACCCTGCGAACTAAGATGTTAAGTCAAGGGACTTATTACTCTCATTCAACCTTCAAACCGGAACCCAAAAATACTGAGTACTGCTGTTTGGCGGTAGAATATCTAATGAGTGGGTGGTACCTACCCAGACGGGCTTCCATAGAACCCTGGTAGGTAAGTAAAATATCTCTTATATAGATGTGAATGTATGTTGGTATATTCAATAACGACAATTGGTACGTGAATAGGTAAAGGCAGGAATACCTACTTTGTTTTGTTAGAGAGATTTAAAGAAAATCAAATCCAATTAAATAATCTTTACTCAAGTAGGCTATTAGTTAAATAGTAATTTTACAAGATTTAATTAAATTAAAAGCTTAAACCTGTTGGGAATGTAGATTCTACCGACAATAGCTGGTTAGAAACTCAGTGGTTACTCTTTTCCGACAATCAGTTGCGTATGTTATTAAATAAAATAATTGAATTATAACTTATTCAGAATGTTATCTAGGTATTATTTTATCTAACTTCTTGCCGGTTCTTTTCGTTAGAATCTACATTTTCAACCGGTGGTAGCTTCACATAATATAGTTTGTAAAATAACGATTCAAAAGTGCTTGCAAAAGCAAAGTTTTATATTTACATTTATTAATCGAAAAAGCTAAAAATGTTTCAGGAATTTTATTACGAATGGATGATTTTAATTTACGAAGACATCTGATTTTTAAAGTTTATAATAGATTCCAAAAAATATATTCAATAAATCGTTAAGCAATATTAATGTCTTGGTATTATATATAATATTCCGCTGAGTTTTTTCGTTGGTTCTTCTCAAGTCGGAGAAATATTTCCAAACAGATGAAATTTTGATCGATCGATACGTCTGACGCTTCTTTACTGAATAATTATTTTGACTTCGATACTAAGAAATATACTATATATAACTTTAGTTCAACATCTACTGAAAAGAATCGTTTCCGAAATAACTTTAAAATATAAGACCATTATCGTTCTAACCGTCCATAGAATAAGATTCCTTGCACATAGTATGTAGGGGCGTGTGTGAAGGGAAAACCGAGGCAGTCGTCGCGAGGATGTTTAAAGCTTCAGAACGAACCAACATTGTAAATAATTTTATTTTCTGCAATAAAATCTGACGTTAATGGAAGCTTTTCAAAACAGATTAATATAGATTAAAATTTAAGTCTCAATTCTTAAGAAACTGTACTCCGTTTGAGGAAAAGCTTAGTTTCCCGCACTGCTTTTAGTGCTACCCAGCCGTTACATTATAGGTATATTAACAAAAAACAATACTTAGTATTATTGTGTCCCAGTTTGAAGGGCACGTGCACCAGTATAACTACAGGCACATGGTACATAACATCTTAGTTCCCAAAGTCGGTGGTACATTGGCAATGCAAGCAATGGGTAATATTTCTTTCAATGTCTATCACCGGTCGTGACTACTTACCATCAGTCCGTCCACCTACCTACATAATATAAAAAAAAAATCAATTAAAATATTTTTTATTTATTGTATTGCTATTTCCGAGTTAAATTGTCTATAACCAATCGTGGATGAACAATCAGGTCACAGTTATCTAGAAAATACATTGTTGTCGGAACTGTATGAACATGTAAAATTTCTACTCCGTAGGCTAAGAGGAAGGTGTTGTAATTCAGGTTCCGAGATATGGCAACATGTGGCTGAATTTCGACAGATCCATACTAATCTTGCTTTCTTTAACCATCGAGCACGATGTAAATTATTATTGTAAATACAAATAAAGTTCATTAAAATTTTGCGGTGCCCGAGCTCGAAACCGCAATCTTGCGTTAAAATTAACTTGTTCTATGTAGGCCACCTCCTCTGCTACTTGTCGTAAAATAATAAAGAAATACAATTGCAGTCTAAATTCAAATAAATAAACAAAATTTTTTTAAGCCCTTTTAGAAATCGATTAAACTAGAAAATAATCTTTAAATAAATTATAATATTTCATTAATTTTGCAGATTTAATATAGTAAATACAAACCTTAGCTAAGAAAGCCATAAAAAAAAAGGTAAATTTAAAATTCTAAACTGCGGTTATTGGCTTGAGAACTCTAGACGAATAATGTTAACGAATAATTTTAAAGTACAAGAACTTCCATTATTTTCTTAATAAGTATTTTGAACAATGTATTATAAGACCTCGAAACGAAATTAGGATTGTAACGTGGAAGTATAAAATAAATATATTACAACGCGCAGTCGACATTAGGTGTCTAGCTGTCACTCGCAGTTTCAGAGACACAAGAGCTCTCAGCGCACTCGGTTATTTTAAAATTTAAACACCTCAGTTACCGCGAGCCTGCAGTTTTACTTCCAACAAATACGAACATTTTTCATTTTTATGAATTTATTTTCATCACACATATTATGTTCAGACGGTTCTTGGATCGAGTTAAAATAGTGTGGAGTTAATGTACGTTAATTTCGGTCTGGAGGACATCGTAAACTCGTTGGAAGGGCTTTGTGCAAGTCCGTCTGGGTAGATAACACTTACTCGTTAGATATTCTACCGCCAAACAGCAATACATACATTCTGGTTTGTAGGATCAGTGAGCCAGTGTAACCAGTGGCACCAGGGAAATAGCATCTTAGATCTCCAGGTTGGTATCGTTAATATCTGTGGTGACCACTTACCATCAGGTGACCCATTTGCCCGCCCACAATTATATTAAAAAAATATATAACGATTTCAACATCTACTTTATTTTTTATTTTAAGTTGTAAAAAACTTACGATATTATAAAGCTCGATATTCAATGTATTTAGGTTATATTGGATAAGTGAGTTCATGGATGAGCTCACCCTCTTTGTATTAAAACGATCGAGTGGGGGCAATTTCTTTGTTTTATTAATTATTTGTAAACAACCACAAACTACAAAAAAAAATAGCGCGCTTAGTTTCTTTAGTCAGTTCATCTCTGGTCAGGAACTTATCTTTTCCAAATCGGTGGTCGTTTTATTTCTTATTGAAAATCAATAAGTCAAGTGTGATGCTTCCAGATTGAATAATGGAATTCGATTTGATTTATTTAGATTAATTTTAATATCGACGATTATAACCTTGACATGCGCAACGTTATAATATTAAAGCATTTTCAAAAAATATAAATAATTCAAATGAGTCTGTTCATTGCGGGCGGTTTGTTTATTCGAATATAAAGTGGTTTTCTTCTGAGAAAATCTTGTTTGTACGCTTGAGGGCGAGATAGTCCAACGTACAAAACATACAACCGAAAACGAAAACTGCGAATAGAAATGTTTGTAATACTATTTTTTAACCACGGAGTTATAAACATCCGCCGACCGATCAATTCGGCCGTACATTGCAGACGCGTAGTTCAACACGCCCCGCGTATTTTCCCCGCCTTTACTTAAATACTAGTTTGGCCCGTATCTGTACAATTTCTATATACTGATTATATATATGATGAACAGTTGAATAGCTAGGGTTACGTAGTTAAGAAACTAAAGCGTAACAAAGGAACACACTTTCGTATTTATAACATTAGCTCAACCCGCGGCTTTACCCGCGTGAGATTTATAAAACATTATCTATAGGACACCAGCCGTCCAATTTACTTCCTCGAGGGGTGAATTAAACAAAGTAGCCTATATCCTTCTCTGGGACACTAAATCATTCATCATCATCATAAAACTAAATAATTACATTGTATAAAACAAAGTCGATTACCGCTGTCTGTCCCCGTGTATGCTTTGATCTTTCAAATTACACGACGGATCTTGATGCGGTTTTTTTAAATAGATAGATTGATTCAAGAGGAATTATTCTTGCTTTTCTACTGTAATTACTTATTATAGTAGAGAAAAGCAGAGAATTTAAACTTACCAAACAAGATTTTTTCTTTTAAAGTTTGTTTTTTAATCTAAAACTATATAAACTCTTATTTTACCCGTAGGAAGCCGGGGCGGGTCGCTAGTTAAGTTTAATTAGCGAATACAAGTCTATCGCTCGGCTTCTATATTGAATAGTATTTCGTGTTAAATTTATGTATGTAAGCGTTAAAATTAGCTCCGCTGTAAACATTATAGGAAACTTCATAAATACCAGACCCCATTTAAAGTCTACCAAAATTTCGGCTAAAACTTTGAGAACAATATCGGGCAAAATGTCCAAACTGCACGTTCATAAATTTCTGCATCATGCCCGGGTACAATTATTTAGCGCGGAGTTACAACGGTTGCGGTTAGAGGGTTCGAGTCCTGAATGCATTTGCATAAAGTTACACTCATTTTAGTAGCAATTTATGAACACTCGTAGCTCAGCGTCATCGGATTTGAAGCGGAGTGATCCTTTGTGATTTAATTACAGAATAAACGCCACACGCTTGTTTGATGTTGTTTATCGCCTGGTTATCATAATCGTGAAAGTCTTCATCGCGCATAAGTGACAAGGTTTCTTTTCACTTACAAGGTTATGTAAGCGTTTGATTATTATTATCATATTTGCATAAAAGGTTCAGTAATAACCTTAGGATTTATTGCCATGTACAGAATATTCGTGAATTGTTTGCCAAATGTTTTTTTTTGTAAAACGATATGCTTGCAGATTAAGATATTTGTCAGACGGTAAAGTGATATCTCATACATTTCTTGACAAGCATTAGGGCATGAAATTACTGTTTGCTGCCTCATAATGACTAATCTGGTGTATTAATCGTAATGATATTTGACTTTGAATCGGTCTAGAACGGAGAAGAATATAGGCATACACATTTTTAACGGAAAAAAAGAACACGCGAAGACCTCGGAGACAGCTACACATTGAATACATCACATTCATAAGTTTTGACTAGCTGTTTCCAGAGTGGATTCGTGCCTGTCAGCTGAGATGGCCCAGTGCTTAGAACGCGTGCATCTTAACCAATGATTATGGGTTCAAACCCCGGCAAGCATCACTGAATTTTCATGTGCTTAATTGGTGTTTATAATTCATCTCGTGCTCGACGGTGAAGGAAAACATCGTGAGGAAACCTGCATGTGTCTAATTTCAACGAAATTCTACCACATGTGTATCCACCAACCCGCATTGGAGCAGCTTTGTGGAATATGCTTCAAACCTTCTCCTCAAAGGGAGAGGAGGCATTAGCCCAGCAGTGGGAAATATAAAAGCTGTTGTTCGTGCCTATATGAGTGAGGCAAAAGTTACCCTAAATCTCTGCAAGTATTCCGTAAAGGCCGATCGATATTAGTCGATATATCACGATGTTCGACACAAAGAGATGGAAAGAAAAATAGAAATAGATGATTGGATTTGAAATACCTCTTTAAATTCAAAGACATATTTCAAATCAACAGACAATTTTATTGTATTTATTTTCATGAATAAAGAGTTCGATATTTTTATTTATTTACTTTTAAAATGTCACATGCAGTTCCGCTCGGAAATGAACCGCATTTTCAAGATAACCATGTATTTTCTACAACATACTCTTGCACGGAGCAATAAAGCTTTAAGTTAGTCTGACCTCAACAAAAGTGAATTAAAAACCAATATCTTAAGCTCCGTACTGCCATTGTTTGTTAATATGCCTAGTACCTATACCTAATATGATCGTGGTAACTAGTTAACATAAAGATCTCTCTTGCCCTTAAGGATGCTAAGAGCTTCTTCCACCACGCGATTCCAATATAATTGGTGAATATACGTGTAGCCAAACTTCACCCGACACGCAATAGCCCTCTTGTTTTAGTCAATTTTCATAAAACACGAAGATCCTCCTTCCTTACTTACTTGGCTAGATTGTAAAGAGAAACTATTTGAAACTGTCATTTGAAGTTTTAATGATGATTTAATTTTCTAATTAAATTTAATTGCCGTGTGATTTGCAAGAACTTCTCCAACTACTGTATCAAATTATCTCTTGCGAAGTTTGATGTCACAAACAGACGCTCTTCAGAATCAATTAATGTTATATTAACGTTAATTATTGTTAAAGAAAATACAGACCACATTTTGCGCTTACTAGAAATGATATTAGAATTATATTTATTTATTACGATAAGAAATTATTTAATAGAGAAGATATATATCAGCAAAGCCAAAAATTGATGACACTATTTTGATTTATACACTTAAACAAGTCCCAATTAAGATGTGAGGGTTCCCGAGAATTTATGTGTAAAGAAACTTACGCTGATGTCACCTGACGCTCGAAGTCTCAGCTTGGCCCATCATAAGAAGATGCTACTAATAAATTGCTATAATTTTTTACTTTGAAGGTCTTTTCCTCTTCAATAGTCAAATAAAACTAATTTAATCTGCTTTTTATTTTCTT
Source organism: Vanessa tameamea (assembly GCF_037043105.1). Taxonomy (NCBI): domain Eukaryota; kingdom Metazoa; phylum Arthropoda; class Insecta; order Lepidoptera; family Nymphalidae; genus Vanessa; species Vanessa tameamea. Next base: position 8,582,892 of record NC_087334.1, read on the forward strand.
AATCTGATTTTAAATATAACCCTGACGTTACCCTTACCAAGGTTTTACTTCTATACTATAGTCCTCAAATATAGGTAGGGCTTAGTGTAAGCCCGTTTGGGTAGGGACCACCCACTCATCAGTTATTCTGCCACCAAGCGGCAATACTTGGTGTTGTTGTGTTCCGGTTTGAAGGGTGAGTGAGCCAGTGTAACTACAGGCACAGGGGACATGACATCTTAGTTACCAAGGTTGGTGGCGCATCGACGAAGCAAGGGTTAGTTAATATTTCTAGCAGCGTCAGTGTCTATGGGCGGTGGTGACCACTTAACAAGTGGCCCATGTTCCGGTCAGCCTACCTATTAAATAAAAAAAAATTACACTCATTAATAAATCTTTGATAAATATATTTTGCGTATAAAGTTAGTATTCCGTATCAATAGTAGCTTTAAATTTAATTAAATCCTGTAAAATCACGATTCAAAAATATGCTCGCGAGAATTTACTTGAAAATTGTATATTTTTTCGTCTGCGTCTGTTAATTTATTTAATCACTGATTGCGTTATGTTTCAGATAGAAAACTAAGTGAGTCAGTGTAATTGCAAGCACAAAGAATCGAATTTAGAATCACAATCAAATTCTTGCCAGAAATTGGTGCAAGTAATTGGAGAAAAATCGAGGAGAACCGAATGCAACGATGTGATCCAATCCGACGCCGGTATTGAGGAATTTTAAACTCATTCAGGAATCAACATTATCTTTTCCTGTTTAATATTTATTGTGAAATGTGTATTACGATCTTGAACATAAATGTCAAATTTAGCGATTCAAATGTAACCACCAATATAAACCTGCCTCCACGAGAAGCCAAGGTATAATTCATCCGATATTTATAGTGGAGTGCGCATAAATCGCCGACACTGGCCGAAAATTGTACAGTTCAAAAGTACGATTTAACTTTGTCATTTATTTGGGATTTTGTGTTAAATTATATAGAAATAAAGTTAAGCCAGAGTTTTATAAATGTTTAGTGTTTGATCGAAACATATAAATCATATTCAGTGAAAGTTATTCATATGTGAGAACTACCATTAATGTTGACTGTCGTGTATCAAATCTCAGACGAGGATAAACATTGGTGAAATATGAGTGAGTTCCTTTGGCTCGGAATGTTTTCATTTGGGTTTTCAGGTCTTCATAAATTAAGATTATCTTAATTTGCTGACAATAATCATTCTTCTATATGAATTAATTCCGAAAATTTGAAGGAAAGTCATGGCTTCTTATGAAAATAGTTTGCGATACTTAACAAAAACTTCTCCGGGAATTACAGCTATCTCCTGCAAAATGCAAGCAAGTTAAACTATTTCAGATAAAAATTTATGCCAAGAATTATTTGAGATTTATAATCCTAACTTCGGTAATATGATTAAGAGATATTTCGTTGGTCTAGTGGATAGCTTTTGCAGTTGTAGACCGCAACATCCTAGGTTCAAGTATCAAATTGATACAAGTCATTGGATATTTCAGCCAAAATTTTGTAACTGGTAACCAGAATTAGGAGCATTGTCACTACTGCTTGCTGCATGTAAAGCATTTGCTCATGTGTCACTCTCCAGTCATATCAGGTCGTCGTTCTATCGTATTTATAATACATGTGTTTGCGTATAAACCTTTAGTTTATGTGTTTATATTTCTCATGTGCAGTTGGTTACACATATTATATATATAACTTAAGTGGCTATGTAACTATAAACTAAAACACAAGTCAGTCTATCGGAGAACAGTCCATTTGATTGAAAACACATTCCATATGCTCGTAAAAAACGATCAAAGTATTATATCAGACATAAAAGATTTCGAGCTTTTAGGGTTTGCTCGGATTTATAATTTTTATAAACTTAAGTTAATAAAAAATATCACGTAGGTTACCTTTATTTTCATGGTATATATGTATATATGCTGGAAGACGAAATCTTACCATACAAAGTGGGAATTAAGGGAACATAAGTTCAGTGTGATGTTTAGTATAAAACGCAAATTAACCAACAAAATAGCCATCTCAAAGCGGAGCCATCAGCCTTAGATGCATGTATAATATATGAGAGCATTATGTGCTAAAGCTTTGATGCAGTCAGCTCCTGTCAGCCGCTGTATTAATCAAATTCCCAGTCGCAGCGTAATACCCACGGGAGATACGTTACATTGTGTCGCTAAACACGAAACTATTCTAAAGAGATTGTTTTACTGAAATTTAATAAGATTAGTTTGAATCGAATCAGGCCGTATGGGTCAAATGATAATCTGCCACGATTGCACCCATAATCCAGATTGGAGCGCCATGGTGGAACAGTGATATGTTTACAGCCTGTCACATTTTCTTTTAACTTCCGGTTCCGAAAGTAATAACTTAGACTGGTGAAAGAAATGTTTTAATTTATCATAATTTTACTGTAAATTACTGTCCGGCCAGTGGTCGTTTACTGTTTCGGACATATTTTTTTTAAACTGTAAAATGATCAGTGCTTCTTTACTATATTGTGCATATATCATATAAACATTCCTCTTGAATCAATCTATCTATTAAAAAAAGCCGCATCAAAATCCGTTGTGTAATTTTAAAGATAAAGCATACACAGGGACAGACAGCGGTAACCGACTTTGTTTTATACTACGTAATGATTTCGTGTTAATTTACTTGTGCAAATTTTGTTCTTCGTATGCTTTAGTTATGGCGTTGTAATAACAAAATTGGGTAAAATAATTAATATTGTGGTTTCTAGTTTTAGTATTAATGCTCGGTGAAAAGTCATTAGGTATTTTAAGTCAGTCATGAGCTGTGCTCTTTTGAGCTCCGACTTAATACAATATTTTTTCTTTGGTATTTTATCAGACTGCTTTTGGTTTTTGTCTCGTAATTTTGCTGAAGTTATTTCGACCAATATTCCATATTTCATTATATTCGGATTTCAAGTCAGCTCGAGACCGACTTTTGCAACTTTGTCGAAACGTCAGACTAATAAAAAAGATATGATTGCAGTTATAACCCGATTATAACATTTTTAACTCTTCATTCGATGCACCAGTAATAAAGTAAGTACAAAAAAGTGTTACAAGAGAACTGAGGATAAAAAAATGCTTATCTCTTAAAGATCTATCTTCTGGCATAAGTGTTATAGGGATGAAGACGTACCTGTGTACGTAACCGTGATGTGTGATATGGATTAATAAGTGCTCGTATATCATCGCATCGAAGTGTATTTTAGTTGTATTATAGAAACTGTAACCTAACCTAACCCAGTCGGTGATTACCTATCGAAGTTTTATACGTTTTATTGTGAGTTGAATCACCGTTTACTAACTTTTGATAGTTTACAATCTCTCGAAAAATATTATAATCTAACGGTATTCAGAACTTTACGATAATGTATTTATATTCATTTACGTAAAATATATTAGAGAGCATTGTTCTCACATACCTACGTAGATTTTTAGTGCAAATTCAGAGTCGGATAATTGTTGGCTCAATGAAGTTGGATATGTGTACAGTTAGTCCTGCGCCTGAAGACTTTCCAGTCGAATTTGTCTCAACGGATTATGAGAGTGAGGGGTCAGAGAGTGCACTTGTGTTTACTCGCACAATTGTGCACTCTAATATGGCCTGAGTAGTTCGCTAGGCTCCCTTGAAATTGGCCGTCAGACTTTATTTTTCTGAATAAATATTAATAAAGAAAGAAGTGCGCTTAGCAAGATAAAATGGAATGGGTATTTATAATAAAAAATATATTTGTTTATTAATTTATTACAATAGTTATTAGTTTATCATAAATACTCCTTGGTCTTGAGCATGGATGTGGATGGATATAGAAGTAGGGGATGATAAAGAAACGAAGGATGGCGCCGACCCCAAATAAAATTGGGCTGAGGGCAGGAGGATGACGATGATTAGTTTACCATAAATGGGAACCTTCAACACCGAAGACTAAAATGTTACTTAATCTAAAACATTTATCTCAATGAGCAGGATGTCTGAGGCAAAATAATTTTTCAAATCGCTGTGCGAATCTGTGTTTAGCACGTTCAAACTAACCCTTGCTTATATCATCAGTAAACATATATATTATATATTAACCTAAGCTAGTGTTTACCTCCGATACGTCATATCATTTAGGTATAACATAATATGTTGAAAGCATCACGATAACGGTTGTTACATTAATCAATTCTATTGCGATGTCACAGTTACATTGCATTTCCGAATATTGTATATCCATCCCTTGTATTCGTGTCGAGGACTCGCATTGAATGTATTGTAATTAGTTGAATGATCTTATGTTTGCAAAATACTGTTTCAATAATATTGGAACTGGTTTATTGTAATTATTTGTATTTATGGTAAAACATCACCACCTCCCATCGACATCGGCGCTGTAAGAAATATTAACCCTTTTGTATGTCATAGTTGCGCTGGGTCAATGTATACAATGTATTTAGGGTACTTAATTGGATAAGGATTAATGCTGTATTACTTAAAATTGCTTCGAAAATAAACTATTCTTTATAGTAAAAAGTAAAGGATAAAAAGTTGTTATTGTGGGTTATCCCTAAGAGATAGACATATACCATCGCGGACATTTTTGAAGACCTTTTTATGGTGTAGTACATTATTTTGATCTATCTCGTAGGGTTCGGCCAGCGTTTGCAATGTAAGCACAAAAAATGTGTTTATTTACGACATCACTATAGAAACCTCTAAAATTAGCAGTTTCTACTATATTCTACGATATTGTGCCTGTATTGTAGGTACATATAAACCTTCCTCATTAATCAATCTATCTATTAAAAAAACCGCATCAAAATCCGTTTTGTAATTTTAAAGATCTAAGCATACACAGGGACAGACAGCGGTAAGCGACTTTGTTTTATACTGTGTAATGATGATTAAACGAAGGATGTCTAGTAAAGAATAAAAAATGAAAAATAAAAACTGATTTGATACGTCAGAGCTAATACAAAAGGCAATTGTTTCTTTTACGAAGTTGCGGTCTTTCACTGATCTTCTAGTGAACTTCATTTAAGTCTTTCTAAGGCGAAAGATTGTACAACATGTAAATGTTTATTTTCTATGTATACGTAGGCGGACGGGCGATTGGTCTACCTGGTGGTGAGTCGTCACAACCATCCATAGACGATGGCGACATAAGAAATATTAACCATGCCTTATATCAATGCACCACCAACCTTGGGAACTAAAAAGTTATGTACCTTGTGCTTGTAGTTACTCTGGCTCACTCACCCTTCAAACCAAAACACAACAATACTAACTACCGCTTTTTGGCGGTAGAAAATATGATAAGAATCACTTATTTTAACATGCTTACACTTAAACAAAGACGTATGTGTAATGACCTCTACACTTTACACAAAATAATTCACTCTAAAATAGATTCTTCTGCCTTGTTATCATATATTAATTTTAATATAAAATTTAGATCTCGTCGTGCACACTTGAATAGTTTCGTACTCAGTGTTCACAGTAATAATACATCATATTATAATCCAATTGTTAGATTCTGTCGTACTTACAACGATTTACTTTTAAAACACAGTTTGGAACACATTATCAGTTCACAGTTTAAACACATATTAGACATATTCAATCCCAATTTCCCAAAATTTAAAAACATTGTAAGGAATATTATATCTACGATTCAATGATCGACTGGAAATACTTAATAATTTATTGACAGATATTTCTGAATTTATGAATTTTAATCCTGTTTTAATCCTTTCTCTTTTTTCGATAATTGTATTATTTTATGATTATTTGATTTAATTTATTATCTTAGTCTCATAATTTAAATTTATTTTAATTTATATATTTGCTGTAATTTATTAATTTTTGATTATTACATAAAATAGTACCAGACTGCATTGATATATAATTGTTATGAGCATGCCGTGTACACATGCTTAGGAATGTAATCTAGCTCAAAATTGTGTGTGTCCGTAATTTTAATGTATGTTCTGATTGTATTCTGTTTGTGTACCTATGAAAAAATAATAATAAATAATGATAAGTGGGTGGTACCCACACGGGCTTGTGAAGTCACCACTGCCACCACCACCAAGTAAATAATGTAATTAAGATATAAAATTATAGTTTATGATTTAATTAAAAAAGACTAAGTTTAAAGTTGTTATAGCGGCAACAATACATCATTTGTGAAAATTTCAACTGTCTAACTATTACGGATCATGGCTTGATGACAGACGGACAGCGGAATCTTAGTAATAGGGTCTCCTTTAACCCTTTTGGTACGGAACCCTAAAAATTAGCATGAGTCTTAGAATGAACTATTGTAGTCGACGTATAATATTTAAGAGTTCATTTAATCGTTATAGTATTTCGTATTTTCTCTCGTCCAGATCTAGAAGGTTTGTCAGAAACTGACAGTTTGGCATTCAACTGACTTGGAATTGTGAAAAGACGATTCGAAAATGCTGAAAAAAAGTCTTAATATTTTCATATTTCCTTTTTGGCAGTAAAATCGTTGTTTTATAACGATTGTTACAAACATAAAACATATTAGATTTTAAATTGACATGGTTATTTTTATTACTAACAGTATTTAAAACGGGATATTTACCATGTTTTTTATTTTTATTTGGTGGAGCTCGATATTTAGACATTATCTACGAATGTCTCCACCAAATAAAAAAAAATAAAAAACATGGTAAATATCCCGTTTTAAATACTGTTAGTAATAAAACATATTGTTTGATTGTTCACTATCTTTTTCGTCGTGCAATTTAATTAACATTTATATAATATTTGCTAATTAGAATCTAAAATTAAAATGGGGCGTAGCGGTGAAACAGGTTTTGACATAACGCAGAATTAGGACACTGAGCGGAAGCGTGAGGATTACTATCCTACGCTGACACTCCACCGAAGAAAACCAAGGATTTAGCCTTAGCGCGTACCTTCTCCCCGGGAACCTTGCAGGCCCAGCTTGAAGGTCCGCAAAGGTGGGTCCACCATCGGAGCATCAAGTGATCCTGTGATGCCCTCATAAGGGACGGCTTGGGTACCGCTGTTTTTTATAGATATTCTAGTGCGCTGGGGAACACCAGGCGTTTTAGGCACCGGCGAGTATTAACCTTTGTATCCTCATATATTAAATTTGAGATGAAAGACTTCCAACTAACATGTATATAAAGTTTAATCACGCAGTTTTGTTTCATAAATAGTAAGTTTTGTTACGTTGCATCATCGAGCACGTGACTTAACAACGTTACGTTGCGTAACAGCGTTATATATGTTCAACTTTTATTGCGAAACTTTGAGAAACTCTTCCTTCAGTTACGTTGAAATTATAGCTTGCAACTTTTAAAAGTTTTAAAGTATCGCTAGTTATAGCGATACAAGACTGACTTAGCCTTCGTCCTTCGTCTTTCATTCAGCAATTTATGAATCTTCTCCCGTCCATAGGAGCTATTTTATAATATGCTTGCAAAACCCCGGAAACGTTTTCCTGCCCGCGTATTAAGGTTACGCCGCAGCGCTATTTAGTGGGGAGATAGACCTACGTGTGTAGTACAGAATTCCAGATGCTATTTAGACATATACGTAATTTAATACGTGCCACTTTTCATGATGATCGGTCAGTTGACTTGGTAGAGTTTAATGCAAGCTTGTCTACCATCTACTCGACTTATATTCCACCGGCAAACAGCAAGTTTGAAGGGTGAATGAGCCAGTCTAACTACAGGCACAAGGGACAGAACATCTATTCAAAGGTTAGTGGTGCATTGGCGATGAAAGGAATATGTAAGTCTATGACACTGATGACCACTTAGCATCAGGTGGCACATTGGTCGATCTGATTTTACGATTTTATAAAAAAAACCTCACATTTCAAGTCATTGTTTCCGTAGTATACCGTTTGTTTCAATCTGATGTTGTCTCGACTAACAAATATGGTTTGCAATCACATCATATTTATTTTGATGTAAATATCCGATAGTCCTGCTGCTTCACATTATCCGTATATAATACTTTTTGTAGCCTAAACACAAATTCCAAAACCAATCATGCTAAGTGAGCATCGGGATCGATGTGTGAACGCATAAAGTTTATGTATTTAAATAGCCGAGATGGCCCAGTGGTTAGAACGCGTGCATCTTAACCGATGATTTCGGGTTCAAACCCAGGCAGGCACCACTGAATTTTCATGTGCTTAATTTGTGTTTATAATTCATCTCGTGCTCGACGGTGAAGGAAAACATCGTGAGGAAACCTGCATGTGTCTAATTTCAACGAAATTCTGCCACATGTGTATTCCACCAACCCGCATTGGAGCAGCGTGGTGGAATATGCTCCATTCGTTCTCCTCAACGGGAGAAGAGGCCTTAGCCCAGCAGTGGGAAATTTACAGGCTGATTATGTTATGTTATGTTTTGTTATTTAAATAATCATAATATTATTTATTTAATGGCATATATCTTGAGTCAAATACCACTGTCGTGGCCTTTAGCTGGCGGATAAAACTCTTTCAAAACGCCGGGCAAAATAATAAAGGTGTGATGAAGGATTTGTGGGAAGCTCTACCACCAGTCATTTTAGTTCAGTATATACCAACAAGTGGGGCGTGCCTCCCTACGTGGAAGTTAAGAGATATTACGGAGGAACTAGCGTTCGAACCTTCTATAGGAAATCCATTTAAACTCAGCACATTTCACTCAAAAACAAGTTTTGACATGATCTCAACTTGTAACACGCTTTGAAACAATGTGTTTCAATAAATGTCTTTATAAAAAGGCACATAACATTTTTTTTGTATTTTTGCTTTTTTCCGTTTTTTTTTGTATTTTTTTTGTGTCATATAAGTAGGCGGTCTGGTGAATGACCCAATAGATGGTAGATGGTCACCGCTCCCCACCACGAATTGTTACTGTATGAAATATTAAAAAATCCTCACATTACTACTGCACCACCAACCTTGAGAACTAACATGTTATTATCCTCGTGCCGGAAGTCACGCGAGCTCATTCAAACTTCAAATCGAAACACAACAATATCAAAAATTACTGTTTGGCGAAAGAACGGGCTTGCACAAATCCTACCACGTACTATATCTTCAGTACGAAAACAGTGCGTATTAGTTGGGATACAGAATTTCGGGTTTTCCTCAATATTTTCCTTTACCGCCGAGCACGAGACGAATTGTAAACACATACTAGTACTTAAATATGAATTTAACGGATTTACAAATGCAAACTTTAAATGTAACTCCGCGAACCCTGAACGAAACTTGAAATATTTCACCCACACGGCTTTGTCGACCGACTACTATTTAAGATATTTCCGTTTTAATTCTAAAATGTATTTGGAATATTTTCTCAAATGCCAAATACTTGAGACAAAGGGACAAGTTTGTATTACAAGAACATAATAATTGACTAATAGAAACTTCCGAACAACTTCAAAAATACCTCGTAAAGTACGAGCGCCCTCTAGTGGCACAATTCGCAGCGCCGTCCCCATTGAACAAACTCGTACCAATACGAGAGTATAACGTTATTAGAAAATATAAATCACGAACTAGAATCTTGACCGGAATACTTTCTTTAACTCAATATTTCTGATAATATAAGAGTATAATCAATTGTTATTGTATCACATTGATATATATTTACAGAGGTTCGTTTGTGTTTGACTGACTCGTTGGTCTGTTGGCTAGTCTATCATGCTGTAGACCCGCAGATCTTAGACATAAACCACAGGTCGAATCAATAAAAAAAAAATCTTAATTGTAGCAGTGCCTCCAAAAGTCCATAAAGCTGTTGGTCTTGGTGCACTACACAAAAGTATGAAAAATTTGTCCTACCCAGACGGATCTGCACAAAGCGGCACATTGAGTAGATTTTTATCTTTTTTTTTTATTAATTAAATACATAAACATGTTTTTTATTATGTTATAGGTAACAAACGAGCAGGAGCACTTGATGGGAAGTGAACACCACCTCCTATGGACATCGTAAAAATGCATAAAAATCGCGCTGTTGTAGATTTTCGGACATCTAGATGGTGCGGGTGAAACTTGGAATTTTGACGAGATGTCCGATGTCCGAGGGTGAAATTCAGCAGCCGGAATTAATCCAAACAATTCCTCGGAACGTTTCCCGTATATTATTAATTTTAATTTGATAGTGATAAAACGTGTCAGTTTTTTTTTCATATTTTTACAAAGAAATTCTTTAACGTGACTTACAGTAGAGTGAACTGGCAGAAATTGCCACGTAACCTTGGGCGACCTTCCCGTCTTCCCTTCTTTCTCCTCTCTTTTAATATCTATGGTTTTACACGATATTATTTATGTTATTGTTTTAATTCACACGAGATTTTTTAAAACATTTTTATTGTTAATTTATTCTGTTGTGTTTATTATTTAATCTATAATATAAAGCGAAAGGAACTTTGTTCCAACCGGGTGTTCAACGACTCATCTCTTCGTTTACCTAGTACAACAAGTACTCAGTTTATTTCATCAGATTTATCATAAAATAATACTTTGTGAAAATATCAGAATATTTGAAAATAAATCCGATGCCATATCTAGATATTTATCAGCACGATATGGAATGCAGCCAAGAATCTTTCCAGCTTTAACGTTTGTACCAAATATTTCTGACGAATTAACCAAAACATCCGATATATATGGCTCGCGTCACATCTACGCAGTCATTCATACCCGAAACAAGCGACGAATTAACGCCATAACCCGCACGAAATACCAACCGAACACAAAATAAGACACACGGTACTATAAATTAAACCACGTGGAACGCCTCTTTGTAACTTCGTGTCAACGATGTTTGCCAAATTGCCTTAGGAATTCACAATAACAATTTAAACGTTGAAATTTGCACCATATTCTATTCATACAAGGTGTATTGTTGCTCGATGGCAGCTGAATGCATTTCACAGTGCGTATGCAAGGCGCGAATTGGTACCATTCAAGTTGACTTGTGGCGCTCGTTACTGGGAATTGTCGTTGTAACATAACGTGTAACGTTAACACAATGTTTTCATTATCAAGGCGTCTAACTTGAGTACCGGTTATTAAATAAGTTTTGAATGGATGGAATATTTGAAGAAACTTCGGTGAGTAATTGGCGTAATTTTGAAGGAACTGAGGGTAATTTTGTTTACGATATTATTCGTATGAGAAATTAGAAATAAAAAAAATGAATAATTTTGACTACAAACAACAAAAACAACAACAAGGGAATGTTACAAGTATGCTTAGCCTGCTTAAAAAGAGTGTCTATTATTGTTGCCGTTAAGACTATCTTGTCGATTTCTGTCAAAAACATTTTGTTAGTGTCCGAATTTTTGATAATGATATCGCTCCAGCTTGAAAAAGGGAGTTAACGCGAAAAATTCAGGAAGACGAAACTCCTTAGAGTGTCTTTTTCGAAAACGCATCTCAGCTTAGAATCGGAATTGAGACCCTATGCGGTGTGAATGCAGTCATAACATCAGTTTACAAGAATGAGGACGAAATATGATCTCGTCCTCTCTTTGATATCCATGGATCTTCTGAAAGTAACGCATTGAGAATAATTTGAGGTGTTTGGAGATCGAGTATATTCCTAAAGTCTTAACGTAGATTGTTAATAATGTATGGTTTTTGTCATTGTAAATATCGTTTAATACCTGTTTTCTTTACTGATACTAACAACCTCAAAATACAGACGCAGAACTTCACCTTGAAATTTGGTTCAAAATTCAGAATCCGAGACAGCTCATCGCTAGCCTTTGGGGTCACGATAACGCTCAGCGTGGTCGACAAGATAACTAAAAATATACGTTATATGCAAATATTCAAATTAACCAAATATGAGTGAGATTTAGATAACCCACAGTATCATAGACCGTATCCGTAAGCTGAAGGAAAATAACATAATATTATGTAAGTATTCAGATACTTCTTAAACAAATCGAAGTAACATTGAAGCTTTCATATAATTAAAATAAATAATTAATTACACGAAAGTACTTTATGAAACAGATTAAACTTCAATCTTAACTGATTTACGTGAACAGAATTAAGTTGTCCCCGCTCTCCTCATTTCAAGCCTTAAAGTCTCTCAGACAGGTCATTTCCCAACTAATCTCTAAGTTTTTATAAAAACTTCGCATCTTTTGTAATTTATCTTGCGGAAAGGTATCAAGAGATATCTTTTAAGGTTTTAAATAAAATGATGACATTTTAAGTATACAATTAAAAAATTATCTTACAGTTAAGTAAATGAAAGTCGAATAGAATTTTACTTTTAAATTTGAAACTTATTGTTTGAATTGGTAAATAAATATCAAGGTCAAATAGCATCTTAATTCTTGTATACAAATTATGTAACTCCTTGGACAAGATGCGGAGTATCATATCAGTTTCGTTTGCTGATTTTGATAATCACTTAGCGATAAGTCACACAAAAATAAAATTATAATCATGTCTTTCAACTTTGTCTGCGTTATAAGTATAGCCTTTTACCAAATATGTGTTTTAATCGTTACTGATTTAGCCCATACTGTATGACTTGTTTTCGCCCGAGTTTCCACCTGGTTGGGGGCGGTGTTGTTTTAGGTGTAAAAAAGTAGCCTACGTTTTCAGACTTGCTTCGTATCAAATTTATTTTTATTACTAAGTCAATTAAACTGATTGACAGCTACAAGAAGCATAACATTTTATAACCAAAGATTTTTGTCATGTTAAGTAATAGTAGTTTACATTTTTTAAGCTGGTTTTTGGTGATTATATACCAAAAGACCGACCCTATTTATTCTTTTTCTTATCCAAATGAATAGACATAAGCTGTCAGCTGTTATGGGACATTGCAGCTCGCTATATAATATGACATTACAAGGTTTTATTGAATTTAATTGTCAACAAGAATACGGTGAATGGGTTATTAATTGTGAATGATCACAATGGTTACGTTGTGTTAATTAATGTGTATCGAGTATCAATAATTCGAATCTCACAGCAATATCAGTTGCATGTTCGTGTACTAGATGAGACGACTAAATAGACAGATCTCGTGTCTGAACCAAATATATCCTTTAACCTTTGGTTAGGATTCCAAGTAAAGCAAGTACATATCTCGAGTTGATTATATTGTAAGAGACAGGGAGATAACTGATCGGTTCAAAATTTCAAAGCTATTTTAAGTATTTGATATTAATTTCAACTTTAATACCTCCAAGCGTTTCGGAGAAATGTTGAGGAACATCTTGATAGGCGGACAGACGGTCATTGAAGTGATAAAGGTTCCGTTTTCTCTTTGAGATACAGAACCCAAAAAAATGACCAGCAATGGAATATTTGTCCAAAAACCATTTTATTCTTAATATTTATTATCATTCAAAACATTATTTATATACAAATTTTCTTCACCTTATTTTAATATTATGAAAGACTATTAAAATAAGGTGAAGATGGACGTCTGACGGACGAAGTGTAGATGGACGTCTGTGAATCTAACCTCTAGTGTACGAAACGCTGATTACAGTGACATTAGCTAATTTTACTTTAATCTGACTTGTGATTGGACGCAATCAGCGACCTATGGCCATGACTAGCGCAGAAGCTGAAAGTATGTTAGATATAGAAATAATATTTTGTTCTTTAAATTGAAAAATATTTGACGCTAATAACAATATAAAATATTTTTCTCTGTTAGAAGATATTGCTCCCCAAATAATCCGGCAAGTCCGTTTTAGAGAAAGTACAATAACATTGTTCGTTGTTTCAAATAAAGTTGACACGCGTTATAAATGACAAAAGTTGTAAATTAATTTCGAGCTCGTGGTGTGTACAACGTTGTCGCTGTCACCGCGTGCTATGAGAGTGAAAAATTCAATTTATCCACATTATGTGGTTGTCTCGTAGGCTGGCGCGATTTTTCAGCGAAATAGTCTCATTTTGATATGTCTTAAACAATGTTAATAATGAAAAAGGAAAATATATTTTTAGAAACGAAAATGTGTAAATTAATTGTTTACTTTTTATGGCATTTTGGGCAAACTGGCAGTAGTCGTACCTGATGGAAAGTTACTATAACCGCCCATGAACACCTTTGACACCGGCAGGCTTGCAGGTGCGTTGCCGACATTTAAGACACGAGGAATTTGTTTCATAGGCTATTTTCACACAGTGGTTGTGCGAGGCAGAAAAGGCTTTAAAAATAGTGCGGTTACGGATTTTAAGGTTTCGAGGTGGTGTGGATGAAATTTGGAATTCAGGTGCGAAGCTCGAAGATGAAATTCAATCCTAGCGTAATCCAAACAATCCCTCAAAATATTTAACGTGAAAAATGCGCTAGTTTTTGTATGCATGATTTTTTTCCGAAGTAACCCAGTGAATAGTAAATCTTAACTGAGTATAACGGGTTCGAGCCAGCGCAGGCACCACTTAATTTTTATGTGCTTAATTGGTATTTATCTTGTGCGTGGCGATGACGGTCTTCGTCAGAAGTCTTCTATGTATCCGAAAAATATCTACCACATTTGTACCAACCCAGTACCCGCATTGGTTCAGTATTACTGATTAATAACACGGTAACTTTCTTCGTCATCAAGTGCTAAGTCAGATCTCGGTCATACACAGACATATTTTATCCTCGTTTCTAAAGACTTTTCGTTTATTTAATGAATTAAACAAAAGTAACTATAAATAAATGTTACAGTCGGAGACTTGGGTAGAATCTACATTTCCTATTAAAATATAGATTCTGGTAGCAGCAGATTAAGCTTGGTAGCAGATGTTTAGTTATTGTCTTGATTTGTTTTAAATTTTGAAGCCCTTAATGCAATCAGGAGACCGAAAAAAGTGTGACGGTCGTAAAGAAACTGTATTTGTAAAAAGTAAAAAAGGTGTCAACTAGAAAAGAGATGAATTGAACAAAAGATACGCGACGATGACTTTAAACAAATGAATTATGAATAGGATTGACGACGATGATTTTAATTTTACATATGAATACTGTGTGAGTGTAAGTTTATGATTGATGCCATACCTTGGGAATGAAACGATCGCCTCCTGGCTATTTCTATTCATATTCAATATATGTATTCAATTAGTTTGACAAAAAAAAAGACCCGCTGATTTTCTCTCGCCGGTTCTTCTTAGGTCAGGGTGTTTCCTTTTCCGAACCGGTGGTAGTGTTTAATTTGACTATCAATAAGTAAGTGTAATGATTCTATATTGAATAAAGGAATTTGAGTTTGAGTTTGTACAGAAAGCTCACTACTGAAGATGATGACGAAGAGGGTGAAAAGAGCCAATAAATGTAGTTTTGTTTTATCATATAAGACTTGTTGTACCCAAGAACAGTGTGACTTTATTGCAATAAGCGAGCTCAGATATCCAAGCCTATTCTTTTAAAGCTATTGACAACGTTCTCCCGTCCACATGACACCAGTCAACGGTCCGTGAAACAGCGCGTGTCGCCCGTACGTCTTGTATCGCCGTGCTTTATGGGCCGCGAGCTGATAGATTTTATCTTAACTACTATTTATAGCGAAATTCCAAAATATTTAATCTGTGCAGGTTTAGGATTCTCTTCGCAACCATGGCGTAATAATTGTAAATTTTCATTTGTTAATTATGATGATGAAGTTGTTCTCATGGTCGACTTCGTTATGTGAGATTAGCCGGTTGCCTAGAAATTATAACGCACAAGTAAGTACGTAAAAATTGGTGCCCTTTCTATGCCCCTCACTCTCGTAACCTAACGATGTTACGAGATGGCACATCAGCAATCTTAAAGCGCAAGACCAAAGGCGATGCGTGCTTTCCGAGGTACGAAAGCGTAAATGCCAACTTCCGAGTCCGATTACCTTCTTTTGATTTTATCCTTCTTTAGTTTAGAATGTTTTCTCTTTTGTATTATTTCTTTGTTTAGTTAAGGTGATTGGTAGATATATATGTAGACTTTTTTTTTAATTATAATATATTTATGTTTTTTGTACTTTTTCTTATTGTTTGAATGTACCATACATTTACCAACTGAAGGATATGTGTCTCAGTGTAATTATAAGTAATAAAATACTTGACAATATATGGTACATCTATTCGCTCTACGTGTTCTTTGACACGGACTACAAAAGATTTATTTGTCATCTTTCATTAAACTTTTATTTCTACAGTCGTGCTGCGAACATTACACTGACATCACCGGGTCGAGTCAACTGAAGTAGAAGCTCTTTAATATTGTGAAATTTATGAAACACCATGTTTTACGAGGTTTACAAATTGAATATGACGGCAACAGCGATGGCTGAGCGTTAAGATTATGCTTTTCTGTGTTCGATGGTACGAGGCCCATCACGATGTATCGCATAAACTCGTAGGAATTAGCAAGGATTTATTACTACGAATTACAAATTAGTTACAAATAGGTAAACCGACATTGTCGCCTTGGAGGTGTCGGCTGATCGGTTACTTAAACGCAAGTGTCCGTTATACAGTCCCCTTACTCTCCGTTTACCCGTTACTACTACAATCATATCAGTGACTTTTAATTAAAATTATCGGTTTTATTTTATCGGTAATATATTAAAAAAAATAATTATTTCTTAATTTTGGAGAAATACCACCTTTTGGTTTACATGTAAGGCTATTTTCACTATCACCGCGCTGCTCCAGTGCAGGTCGGAAAATACTCATCTCGCAGTAATTATCCGAAACGTGCATGTTTCCCACGATATTTTTTTCCACGAAAAGCACGAGATTAATTTTAAACAATCTAGCACGTTAAAACACCGCGATGTTTACCCGGATTTTAATCCGAATTCAGTCCGCCCACTTGACGGTCCCAGCTCTCTATCTACACAATAAAAGTATTTATACGTTGATATACTTATTTTTAAGTATTAAAATAAAATATTGACGTAATATCAAGGTAAATACTTTGTATTGCAAAGTCCCAATGTTCAGAGCTGCGAGAGTATGAACTGGCGCACATAATATTTGAAACCATTTTCAATTTCCTTAAAACCGAATCACGATCACCACAAATTGCTTCGCTACTAAGCTGTTAGAGCACTCGAGCTCAATAAGCTTGTCCGATACACGAGCAAGTTACGACGTGTTCGCTGCGATGCCTTATAAAGCAATGTCTTTAGCTATTAAAGATAACGATTATGCATTAGGTAGCTTTGAACGGGGTTCATTTAAGCTGTTAGCTTGTTTAGAGCTCACTACAGATTGAAAATATTATAAACTTCGATTGCGTGTGAGTTTTTCATTTATTTGCAATTAAAGTGGCCCAAATCACACATAAATACATAATTGCAAATTTAAATTGATGTATATAGAATATTAATATCTAGATAGAGAGTCTACAATATAACTAAAACTTATTAAAATAAACTTATAAATTCTTATTTCTAATCATTGATTATGTTTAATTTATATTTTTAATACATATTGTACAATGTGATGGTGTCTGGTGGGACTACCTGGAAATAGTAGAATATTTACCAAGATAATTTTGAAATGTATTTTTTTTTTATTCTGATACGATATTGTGTCTACTGTTGGTTGTCCTATTGAAAATAAAACCGGCGAGTCAACTTTATTATCGTTGCGTGAGTGACATCTACGCTTGACACTCGCGAAACGTCATTCTACTATACTAGTGTGCGTGTACTTAGTAGCCAACTGTTGGCCACAATTTTTGACATATAAATAATAATTAAAGGTAGCAATGAATAAACGAAGAATCTGTGACCAAATAACTTAATGAACGGTCACGCCATTACTAAGCTGTTACAGATTTCCATGACTGGAGGAACAATGTTAATAAACAATTTGACCTTGAATTGTCATTGGTCGAAATCAAATAAATGTGTCTAAATAAAAGCCGATATTAGGAATTCGTAATAAATGCCTTTTAAATATTGACGAGCTGTTCATCGGAGCTTTGAAAGTGAATTTAAAGCTGATACCTAATATGAGCAATTCAGTGGAATAGAGTTGTTGTGTACCTGTTTTGACTAAGTAAAGTAGTCACTAAGTTAAGCGTCCCCACTCGTAGCACGAGCTTTAGACTTAAATGGAGGGGTAAATACGAAAATCAGTGATTACTTAAAATGGGGCATTGCTACTATTATTATTATTTTTAAATATATATATTTCATTTGTTACTTTTATAAACTTCAATGATCAGCTTGATAGTGTTCAAAATAATAAATTAAAATGAATCAAAGACTGTTTGTATTGAATATTAAGTATGTAAATCTAAGGTTTATTTATGTTTATTTAGTTTGCCATTGGAATAGAGTTTATGAATCTTAGTACCAATCCAAATATATCACTATTTTCTTTTGTTTTATTGTTATGCTGACTGATAAATAAACAAAAACAAATGTTGTAATAAGACAGTTGAGTAAAATTTAAAAATGAAAATGCATCAAATATTTACATGTCGTCACCAAAACCGACAGATTTAAGATAATATAAAGAGTGATTCCATTTCATTCCACCATAACTATTAAAGGCCTGAACATATTTGAGTAACATTGGAATTCCTGCTTTGAACCTGTTCTGTAACTTTTTGTGAATAAAATTTAATATAATTATAATATCATTACATTGCCATGCAAAGGTAAGATAATGTTATAAAATAAACCAGAATCACAACTACGAGTATATACAATGAGCACAGGAATAATACGAGTATATCATGGAATGTCCTTTGAGCGTATCCGAAATGCCGCCATACAAACACTTCTTCCCCTCCCAGTCCGCAACACCCCGCTTTCGCCTTACGAATACCGCCAGCGCTACCATAATATTTAAATATGTATTAAAATCGCCCGAATTTGTATAAGTGTCTGAGTAAAATTATCCTTAATGTTAATTTTATATAATACCAAATACAACGGTGAACTACATTAAAGTGCGAAGTGCGTGCAAGAGCGGGATAGCAAGTCATGGCTGACTAATTTCTTAAGTGCTAAAAGTTTGACAATTATTGGACCTTGTCACTAATATTTGTTATTTTTTTTTTTTTCTTAATGTAAAGTGCTGTTGGCCCTAATGGCCTCTACAGCGTCACCGGGTGGGATAGGCGATCTAAACTACTCAAGCCTAGTGTTGAGAGCGCACTTAAGGGCTCAGAATACGCGCGTCCTAAGGGCGCCTCCTGTGAGGCCGGACCTCGGCTTAGGCCGCCGTCGTCGACTCGAGGGTGGAATGACGTGTGAATTCTACGTCGCACGCCTAGGCGTCGACGAATCGGTACAGAAAAAAAAAAGTAAAACAAAATTGGTAAAATAAAAAAACGAAAAATAACTGTTGACTACGAGTGCTGTACAATGGGCGGACTTATGGCTAATTAGCCATCTCGTCCAGACAACCCAATCTGAGAGAGAACTTTTAAAACCATCGGCGTAGGCGGTACCGTCATAAACTTACATACAAATATTTACAAACTAATACTTATACTTACTACATATATACATATGTATATATACTATATATCTCTATTATAGGTACACTAATACATATTTAAGATACTAAAATGTTATATAAAAGAAATTAATTAAAGTCGTCTAAATTATTATTTAGGTAATGGTTTTTAACGGCTTTTTTAAAAGCTGTTATTGATGGAGCTTTTTTTATATCTACCAGAAGGGCATTCCAAAACTTTATGGCCTGTACTGTAAACGAATTGTTTAGGAATTTTGTTTTGTGAAAAGGCATTTTGAGTGTTAGGTACCGCTTAGATCTTAATATAGAAGGATCCCCAAGAAATTCAAATTTTTCACTTAAATACGTAGGAAAACTATAGTTAAATAGCGCACAGTACAGAAGGAAAAGAATATGCAGGTTCCGGCGAAGACGTATAGGAAGCCACTTGAGTCTTGAACGATATTCGGAGACATGGTCATATTTTCGTAGACAAAATATGAATCGAATAGCAATATTTTGAAATCGCTCAAGTTTGTTCAGTTGGTCCTCGGTCAGATCAGGATAGCTTGCATCTGCGTAACCTAGAATTGATAAAAGGAGAGAGTTTGCTAGCATAATTTTGGTTGGAATTGGAAGTACAGATTGGAGTCGCCGTAATGAGCTCAACGCAGCGAATATTTTTTAGTTACTACTAGTTAGTGTGGATCTCAGTAAAACGTAAGCGATTTTTAAACGGCTTTATTTAGCTTGCCCTGTTTGTTGAATGTCATATCGACAGAATGATATTCAGCGACGCGTAAAACAAAGCGCGGTGAGTGGTCGCGTGTCGCTCTTGTATCGACCGACAAATGATCTAATTATTTTACATTAACTCGAACTTTACATGAAAGTGTGACTCCTAAAGAGACAAAGGAGATCAACATTAAAAACAGTTTTCTCGAAAATAAGTTACGAATAAATTGATCTTAATTACGTTGAGAAATATAAATTTTAAGCTATTTGTTTAACGTATTATATAACGACAGCTTGAAACACTGTTACGGAAATGATTTCAATTTGTCACTGAACTAGGTACTCTTCCGTACCCTTTAACATTACATTAGCAGCCTGTAAATTTCCCACTGCTGGGCTAAGGCCTCCTCTCCCTTTGAGGAGAAGGTTTGGAGCATATTCCACCACGATGCTCCAATGCGTTGAACGAAATTTCGTTGAAATTAGACACATGCAGGTTTCCTTACGATGTTTTCCTTCACCGCCGAGCATGAGATGAATTATAAACACAAACTAAGCACATGAAAATTCAGTGGTGCCTGCCTGGGTTTGAACCCGAAATCATCGGTTAAGATGCACGAGTTCTAACCACTGGGCCATCTCGGCTCCCTTTAAAACTAACACTTATTTAAAATCAACCTTCTACCGAAGAGAATGGGCCATAAACGCAGTAGTCATTCTTACTCAAGAATCATATATACTATGTAGTAATATTCTTTGAAAAAAATATTTTTTCTTAATGTCATGAAAATATAAGATTTTTAAATTAATATCTTAATATTTACAACTGAAATAATACAGAAAATAGTGTAAAAACATGATACTTATTTATAAAATAAAGCGCTTTTAAAATAGTAAGCGCTATTTAACAAAAGACTAATTTCAGATCTAGTTCAGAGCTAGAAAAATGTGGTAAAGTATGCATTTTTAATTATTAAGTGAGCTAAGCAGCGTAAAGAAATTTCTTCTGAAGTACAAGAAAGTTGCTGCAAGTCACACCTGATAAGATTAAACGGGATCTTATTAAACCGTAATTAAATCAAATAGATTACACAGATATGGTCGACAGCTTAGAACACGTCTTACTGAGATTGGGGTTTCGTTTCATATTCGGACAAGCTGTGCTTAAAATTCATCTCGTGTTTGCTGAAACTATTATTAGGAAACTTTCATGTGTCGAATGAAAATCTGCCATATGGGCTTCCACCCACCCACCACTCATTGGACCAACGTATACGCTTTTTATAAGGTAAGGAAGCCGACACCCAGCTATGGGAGATACATAATATGAAAACTAATCCCAGAAATCATCTAATTTATAAAAATGGACAAAAATTCTACTTTCGAAATTAAATTTCCCGTCTGGGTAGTACCACCGCCTCAATAATATTATACCACCAAACATTATTAGTTTAGAAAATGTTAGGTGTTTCACGGTCTCACTTTTTGCAGAGAGAGCAGAAAAGGTTGGCTGCGTTGCCATCGCGCTTGTAACGACATGCTTCACTTTTTCCCCAAACTCTCCAAATTCTCTCTTTCTCTCACAAATTATCCAAACTCAAAAACCAAAATATACTTTTTTCAAGTAGGCTTTTACAAGTACATTTGAATCATTATTTTACAAAACTACATGAAAAGTAAAGTAAAGCTACCACAGGTTCGGAATGAAGATTCTATCGAGAATAACCAGCGACAAAATCAGTGGTTACTCTACTCCAATATTTGAATACAAAGTTATCTCAGTGAGATGCAATTATATATATCATGTCTGAAAGTCAACAAGTAATTGAAACACTAATTCAAAGTCTGATTACAAGAAGCCCTACTGGACATAACCACTTCGTTCGACATTGTTAAGGCCACAGAGTGCTAGAAGAAATTAACATAATTATGATATTACGATAATAACTGTTTGACGGAAACCGAAGACTCTATTCGAATTAAAATTAATGAGAATTTCCCTAAGAATTTACAACGAAAATGGATTTAATGTTACAAGATTTTCTACGAAAGTACGTTTTAGTCCAAAATAGTTTCAATAGACCTTTTGTTATTGAATTGATTTTGGTACAATTTATAAGCGAAACGAAATTTATTCTTAGAACTAAGAAAGATTCAGATTTAGATAAGATGTCCATTGGTATAACTAAAGGTTCTACGACCAAGCAGCAATAGTTAGTACTATTGTGTTGTGATTTTGTTCTGATTTGAAGAATGAGTGAGACAAAACATCTTAGTTCCCAAGGTTAGCGGTACATCGGCGCTGTACAGAATGATTACAATTTCTTACATTTATATCTATGGGCAGTGACGACCACTTACCTGGCTCACTTGCTCGTCCGCCAACCACGATATACAAAACGACTTTTCCTAAAATATTTTACTGCTCAAAACATAACAATTGTCATAGAAATTAGTTGAATGGTATAGAAATTGATGAGCTGATGTTAAGTGATAATTTATAGCAACAAAGATTACTTTTTTACCTACATAAATAAAAGCGGATGTAAGCCAACTTCTGTTAATCTTATAATATAAATAAACGAGCTGTCGCGAGGCGCCTTTCAGATGTGTGTGTGTGTGTGTGTGCGCATGGCGACGAGTCACCACACCTAACTGATGCTACACACTATTGTGGTGACACATGATGTGGCAAAGCGTCGCCTTGCCAACAGTTGGAATAATTCGCAGACCACCAAATAAGATATAAGATTATTTTATTATTCATGTTGTTGTTTCTTCGTGTTTGTAATTGTGCTTTTATTTTTTTTTAATAGTTTATATATTTATTATTAAACTTATTTACAGAAAGAAGAAGATTACCACGAAGGTTACGAGAGAAAATATCATGTAACAGCAAGACAGATGTACTGCACATTATCCTAATTGGAGTAGAGTAGGACCCATTCCGTGGCCTGGTAGGAGTTCGGACTAAGCGCCGGTTGAGTTCTTTGTCTGGGGTCACATGAAATCCTTAGTTTACGCCGTCTCGCCTGTATCATCCGCGGAAGACCCCAAAATAAGAATAAAAAAAGCGCACCAAATATGATGCGGAATAATTTCACTAATTCGGTAGTTGAGTTCTAAATTTTATTTTAAATTTGTATTTTAGTTTTATTTACATTGGGTATTGTTTTTAATTAATTTTTTGTGAATTTTAAAGAGCGAACTTTAGTCAGAATTCGTTCATGTTCGAATACGAATTTCCACCAGCGTCCTTTGTGGTCATTTTATTTCGGTTGTTTTGAAATAAGTTCCTAGTTGTTATACATTTTTGGAGAGCTGATAAAACGGTTATATTTTTTAAATAATCTGCAGGAGAAGTTCCATAACGATATTTTTTTATTTTCAGGCATTTTTGTGGAAAAAAATTAAAAAAAAATTGAAATAATATCTTTTTCCGTCTCGCATTTTTAAATTTGGACCGATAATTTTTGACAAATAACCAGTGTTTATTCGTTTTTATAAATCAGAAGAAAAAATAGATTTTAATTTATACTTTTTTTTAAATAAATTTTTAAGTTGCATTTTTGACTTATTGTGAAAAATCTATCAAATATATCTAAATTAAATTATCGTAAATAGTCACCCCTATCACCTCCTAACGGGAATACGTCGAATTACCAATAACCCTGTATATAAATATATATATGAGTAGCTGTTACATATATATATAATTAAGTAATTATTTAAGCCATGTTTAACAATTAAATTATTTATCCTACTGAGTATAATCCATCGCACGGGCTGCACAACCGTATCATAATAACACATCGTATAATTTAGTATTTAATTATATAACTAAGAGTATCTGGAATTAAGATCCGGCAAGACTCAAAAGACACAGACGGTCACTGCTACTCAAATGACATACAGGGTCAAGTATATCTTATATTTTAATAGCGTCAGTTCATTTTCGTCCCGTGATTATGGGACGATGGCTGCGTATAAAAAATCTGTTATAGTCTTATTCTGAAGAGCTCCAGCCGTAGATGTGCAGAAAATTTATAAGAATTCTTGATTGTTATTTACTAAATTGTTACGATTTAACAGAGAATTAATTTTAGAGAGATAAAAGTTACTGGTCGGTTATAGGGCGATATAAGAAAAAAAATTAAAACGTAGACATTCTGATAAACTACTAATTCATCATTTCGGCGCCCAGTGTAGATGAGTGACTTGCAGTTTACAATGAAATCAAATCAAAACAAAACCTGTCATAGGTAGCTTCCTAAAGTTTCGCGGGAGAGCCACCAGTACAATTAAATCACCCTTATTTCATCTCTTATGAATTGAGCCAAGCCGGTTCGCGCCAAATGTAATTTGTTTCAATAGCAGCCGTCTGAATGTTGTGCTGTCACTCTCAGGCGAGGAAATGAATCGTTTGTCTCGCTGTCTTCATTGGGTGCTTTTTGGATAACTATTTTATATTGTTACAGCTAGACCGACCCCATAACATTTCACGGGGTATATTAAACTTTATGAGATCGTATTTGATTACTGGAAAATAGTATAAGAAATTTATTTGGCAACTAGCGACCCGCTCCGGCTTTGCACGGGCTTAATAAAAAAAAGCGGCCAAGTGCGAGTCGGATTCGCCCATGAAAGGTTCTGTAGTAGCAACTAACAAGGTTTATGTTTATGAAATTAAATGTTTTTTTTTTTATATATATATTTGAGTTGATTGAATGAAAGGTAAATTGCGGTTTTCGATTTATGGCGTATTAAAAAACAACTACTTATTAAATCTCGTTCAAACTAATTTTGGTTGGAAGTTTGCATGGTAATGTATATCATATATTAGTTTTAGTTTTATCATTCGCTTACTTTAAAAGTTACAGCGGAGAGGACACTCATTTTACCACTTTGAAAGTGTCTTTAGCGCAAACTATTCAGTTTAGAAAAAAAATGATACTAGAAACCTCCTTACCATTTTTGAAGACCTATCCATAGATACCCCACACGTATGAGCTCAATGAAAAAAAAATGTTTTTGAGTTTCAGTTCTAAGTATGGGGAACCCCAAATTTTTTTGTTTTTTTTTCAATTTTTGTGTGAAAATGTACACAAAAATTGTCACAGAATACATCTACTTACCAAGTTTCAACAGTATAGTTCTTATAGTTTCGGAAAAAAGTGGCTGTGACATACGGACGGACAGACAGACAGACAGACATGACGAATCTATAAGGATTCCGTTTTTTGCCATTTGGCTACGGAACCCTAAAAAGGAAATGATATAAATATAATATAAACTCTATAGCACTCAGGATTACTGTTACAAATTTTTTTTGGAATTCCCGCCGAATACGAACAATAAGATTTTACCTCTTTGTGATATTCGCATAAATTCATCACCGATCCCAGTTAACTATGCAACATATATAAAACATTTGCGCAAACACAGTTGCTTATTTCCTAGTTCTCACAGCCTCATAGGATGGCAATCCAACTCAACCGAAAACAGATTATGTGCCCGACCTATTACTTTAGGAAATGTAGAAATAGCAAGTTCCTATCTCCGAGCTGCTTGCAAATTTCTAGATAGACAAAACGCAATAACTCGATAATTCGAACTGGATGCGATATTACGAAACTAGACCGACGATATGAACTGAATTTGATTACACTTAAATTGTTTTCTCGTTTATTAATACTATTTCGTTGGGAATGTTACCTGTTTCGATCTGATTGTTTCGGCATCACTTGCAGGCGAGGAAATGAACCCTCCTTCCTGTCTTTATTTAGTTCTATTTGCGATCCTCAAGGTTCGTTAGGTGGTTACGTATCGGGATATGTTATTATGTGAGTTTCGTGTGCTATTGTGTTGAGTTTATACATTTAACGTTGAATAAGTAAAAGGTAATCGATAAATGTAACGTTATCGTAAGTATTATTGTGTCCTGTTAATTTACCATTGGATTGGAGTATTGGGGCCGTGGTGTTTGTTCGCCTTACTTTTATTATTAAAAGTTTAATTGAAATTAAAAGAAAATGTAACACTGGTATCTGATAAGTTACCGTTATTGGGTAAAAGTTTAAGTTAAACATTAGAGCTTATTCCGCTTAATTTCTAAGTGTTGCATGTTCGTACAACTATCAAACTTTCATCCACCCAGTTTTCCATTCATCTAGTCACGATATATAATAGAGTTTTCCCAGATTAGAACAGATTTCGGTTGGTCCATTTAATTTATTCTTTATCTGAAGTGTTTTAGCCATTATCATAAGTATTTAACGGTAGTCTTAATATTTTATGATATTTACAAGTTTTGGCTCAAGACGAGGTCTTGTTAATTTCTACTTCACTGTATAGAATTACACCAATTTTGTTTGGACTGTACAATTCATAATGAAAACATTTGTGTTGTGCTAAAAACAGTGTTAAAAACAGTCTCAGCCCGAAAACCTCAGCAATAGAATTTCTTATTAATCTAATGTCACAGTCCGCCACGTAAGATTACTTAACATCCATTGCCGATCTGGCTTTCTGCCAAAATAAATTAAAAATAAAATATACGAGTCATCTCATATCTCCTTTCAGAATCCAGGTATCCATTACAAAATATTAGACCCGTAAGAGCTCTTAGTTAATCAGTCCGCAACATTTTTGAATCGACCAAAGCGATACTCGTTCACAAACTCAAATTAAATTTGTGATTTAATACAAAAGTTTTTGAAAGTATTTTATTACTTTCTTACGGACGAGGCTGAGGGAAACGTTAGCATTTCCTCAATCAAGCGATGTTTTAATTAATTTTGAAAGTTTCCAACTTTAGTATCATGAGTATTGTTGTGCACAAACAGGGACCTTTGAGGGATTCATCCCACGTAATGAAATGTATTAATGCAACTTAATATCTGTGCCGACGCCACTCAGTGGACATTACGTAGATGAACTAGGAATATGATCCAACGTCAGATTCAACAGTAAACATAACATATTATATTATTATACATAACATATTTAAAATTGGGAGCCTCCAATAAGCATAATACTATAGACAGATTCAACTGAATTCCTCATTTAAATTTTTCATTACATTCGAAAAATTCAGAAATAAATTAAACGAGGTTAAGTCAACGAATAAATTTGATGAATAAATAAATATTTTTTTCTTCTTCGTGTTTCATTACTGAAGATCGTGCTTGTCCTGAAATGCTTTCACCGATGTGTCTTCCTAGACTAGCTTCCTCCACACCACTCTTTCCTCGGCTAGTCTCAGGGCAGTCGGAATATTGAATAAATAATCTAAATTAAAAGCAAAATAAACTACAAACATTCAATGAGTTGGGCACTAAGCAAAATATTTAGTTCAGTAAAAAAATACTTTAGATATCGTTTAAAAAATTTAAGACGCGCAAAAAATAATAGGAACCAATAACACATGTTGAAATGTTTTACAAAATTATATAAAGGCATACAGGACAGATTTTATTTTCTAAATAATTGTTACCTACTGTATTTATATACGTTTGATGAAAAAAGGGTTCAGTACTTAGAATTTCTTCTCGTTACTTCGCTCCTTATATCTACATTCTGTACTGATGGTTGCTTACAAATTAATTTATCTACCAAAATGACAATTAAATTTGATGACTATTCCAATATATATTCAAATAAAATTGATATATATTTAGATGGAATATTTTGATTTCGATTTTTAAGGATATGACTTTATTAGGAAGATAAAAAAGTGTGTTTCTAATATTTGAATCGAAGATATAATATCCTTTCTGTCAAAAATACACTGGCTCATATAATACATTCAAATATTAGAGTATTTTGATAATTTGGATTTCAATGTTTTATTTTATTGTTTGGGTAGGCGTTAGGCGGGCAAATGGCAAACTAAATATAAATACAGTTTTAATAGCATTAAAATTCAACTTCTCTGATACAACCAACCATAGCTGAGTTATCCGAGTAATTACCAGGGCACCATAAATCGCGATTAGCTGGCTTCCGTCACGCCGTTCAACATTACGATGTGTTGAGGATTTCTCTGGATTAGTGCTCTCTACTCGACGATGAAACGTTGGGAATTTATATTTTATTAAGATAATAAAAGTAAATACTTTAAAAGTTTACATGAGAGTAATATTATATCCGATATCCGAAATATATTTATTTATCTATTAATACGATTTCAATTAATAAACGTAACGCAGCGACTGAAGTGAAAACCAATAACAAAGTATCGAATACTTTAATGAAAAGTCATAAATTATTCACATCTGACGTTGCTATTAATGATCAAGTAAGAAATGATGAATGCGTTATTAAAAACGGTCCAGATTTAAATTCGAAAACAGACGTCCATTTCCACAGAAAAGTTACCTCTCACGGTGTGGATTTAATATGAATAATAAATAATACCGAAATTGTGTACAAAGAGGGCTTATACTTAAACCGTGAAGACGACCTTTATGCTCAACGCCGTGTTTGCGCGGATTTGAGCCAGACACAATTATAGGATTAGCGATAATGCTGAACAACTTATTGAGAAAACAGATGAACTGAAAAGATGTTAATAATTTAATAAGATAATTAATATACGTTTAAAGATAAGATTTGCTTGATCTATACCAAAATAATAAAGTTGATAAGTTTATATGTTTTTTTTTGTTTGAACTCTATAATCTCTGGATCTACTATGGATTTGATATTTTTTTGTTGAATTTGATAGTTGAATATTTTTCTTGTCTCAAATAGTACTGCCGAATGATCTACATGATGGATTCGCCATCACCCATTAACATCGGCAACACCGGGGGGCTTGTTGGTGCGTTGCCGGCCTTTAAGGAATGAGTACGCTCTTTTATTGAAGGTTCTTGATAATATCATAAGCCGTACGTAAAAAAATAAAGATTTTTTTCCATGAATCACTTTCCATCGGGTGGGCCTCCTGCTCATTTGCCACCAATAACGTAACGTAAGTTATTAACACCAGATCA
The DNA here is from genome assembly GCF_037043105.1 of Vanessa tameamea. Taxonomy (NCBI): domain Eukaryota; kingdom Metazoa; phylum Arthropoda; class Insecta; order Lepidoptera; family Nymphalidae; genus Vanessa; species Vanessa tameamea. The sequence goes on from NC_087334.1 coordinate 8,612,090, forward strand.
ATGTATTATTTCAGAGAGAGCATATTTAAAAATTAAAGAAGTATCATCAGAAAACATTACTTTATCGTGCTTAGTACCTAGAAGATGTGGCAGGTCATATACATAAATGAGGAAGAAAAATAGTCCAAGATTTGATCATTGAGGGACCCCCACAGTAACTGAAGAGCCGAGAGATCTCTCACCATTTGCATCAGCTCACTGAACTCGATTGCTCAGATATGGAATCAAAAGATTGATAGCAGTGTCGCTAATGCAGAAATGACGTAGCTTCCTGACCAAAGTTTTATGTTGCGCTCAAACAAAGGCCTTAGATAAATCACAATATACCCCTTAGGCATCTTGTCATTCCTCTAGGCTCTAAGAATATTTTTAACGCTCAACAAAGCGTCGGTTGTCGAGCCCTTGTTAAGCTAATTTGCTTATTGTGTAGCAATTTCTTAGTGTTAAAACATGTACTAAAATTTTATTTAGTAATATTTTCTCAAAGTTCTTGCTAAAAGTTGCTAGTACAGAGATAGGTCTATCATTATTTGAGTCTATAGTACTACCTCAGGCAATGTAGTTAAAGTGCAATCAAATCAACTATTGAATTGCTTTCCTTAACAATGATCCCCACAGATTAGCCGTTTTCTTAATATCTAAAAATTTGAAGGAACTTTTTATATCTTTTACGCTCACGGCATAAATTTAAAGCTTATATTACATTCTTTAAGATTGTTTTTTAGTAATGATTCAGCGACAGTAGGAGAGGACATGAGTGATTTAGTAGTCAAAACCGGAATGCTAACAATTTTTTTTCGAAAACAACGACACCATCTGAAGTAATTAGCTTATTATCAATCGACAAGCTGAAATTTTATTTTCGACTGTTTCAGTTTCGGAATTAATTATTTTCTAAATCATTTTCTTTTATCTGCTGTGTCAATATTTATTTTTCTGAGTGCATCGACTTGGCTGTATGATACATTCATTAGAAGAGCTTAAAGTAGACACTAACATAGTTAATTAATGAACAAGACCGATTGTATGATCATTCATTATAACGTTCATACTAACTTTGCCTACTCTTGTGAATTCCAAAAGTCGCCCATCATTTCATTTAAAAAAAGTCCCAGAAATAACAGTCCTAGAAGTAAATATGGCCTAAATTATATTTTCTTAATTAAAAAAAAAAAACATTACAAGGCACATTACATACCTATTTACCTTATTAGTATATATTTAGTGGGGACGACAATAGCCCAAGGGTTCAGGATCGATCACGCGAATTTTTACATCGCTGGGCAACTCGTAACCATTGCACTATTGACGTTTTAATGTTTTATTTAATTTTTATTTATAAATTACTGAATCCAACTGACTCCAATGATCAGAACTTAACATATTTATAATAATGTACACAGTTGGTAAATATATTGTCAATACATGTTGCGGTAGAGTTAATGAGGTTATATAATAATGATCTGAATCTGATACTGAGCTAGTCGAATAAAATTCGTCTACTCGCTGTGAAAGAGATAAACTGAGTCTTGTTAGCTTTTAGATTTGAATTGTTGTCTTTACGACGATTAGTCATATAATATATTTAAATATTTATAATTTAGCGATTAAAATCTCTTAACTATCTTTACCTGTCAATTCAAATTTTACGCACACTCTTTCGGTGCTGATAAAAATACACTCTAGAATACTAACATTTATTCAATTTATTTAGACATCATTGTCGTCATCGCATCGCCTCGTTGATTATTATAATTTTTACCGTTGATGATTATGATAAGACCATCATCATTAAAAGCCATTGCATGGCTTGCTTTATTATATTTATTTATATTTTTTATGTTTTAACTTTTAATGGGATGTTCTGAATAAGTAAATGTATATGTATTAAATAGTTAACAATGCAACGGTTAAAACTTCAGTCAGAAATATTAAATAAAGTTTTGTATATTTGTTGAAGAAAAGAATCATCATAATTATATATATTTAATTATTAATTACATAGCACAAAAATATTTTATACTAAAGACGGCCTAATGGTAAAAACCCTTTCTGCCAGGATTTTCATTACTGTAGTAAAAACTTACGTTAGCTTACTTATATACACATTTACAAATACATATATATATATAAATACAAAAAAGTATAAATATAAAAGATATATGTGATATATTAAGGCGTCCCTACATACAGACACATTCCAAATATGTTATGATAAGAAATGAAGCTCTAGGTAATAATAATTTCTGAACGTGTCGTTTATATAAGAATCGTGAATTGCAATAAAATAACAATAAACTAAGTGCTTGTCACAGTCCAGTAGATAAGATAATTGAACATAAATCAGGCATATCCGACATCTCGGCTGGTAATAAGCGATTGATAGGCCCATCCATCACAGTTGAACACGGTGATGAATCGACGGATTAGGAACGCACCTTCGACACTGTTAAAGCGTTAGTCACTATTGCGATCCTTCCTATTCGATTAGTTCTATTTGTGCTTTATTGTAACCTTCTTTTAATTTCCTTTTAGAAAATGTTATCTGAATCTGCACGTCATCTAACACCGCTAATAAAAAGATTATCAAATATATCCAAATATTCAAAGAATTCGTATTCCGTTAAATAAATGAGTGTACGATGCTCAAGTGGATTTGGTTCTCGATACAATCAAATTTTATCGAGATTTTTGTTAAACAAAACCAAAATGTTCTTTATTCTAGTCGGGCCATAAAAGTACTTTTGTTTGTCGTGTTAAAGGATTTAATTAAATGTAATGCTAATTCTATCAACCCGCATGGAGCAGCGTGGTGGAATATGCTCCAAACCTTCTCCTCAAAGGGAGAGGAGGCCTTTGCCCAGCAGTGGGAAATTTACAGGCTGCTAATGAGTAAATGAATGCTACCACCGATTACGAAAGAATTAATATGTTGCTAACCTTATAATGAATTAATTTTATAATAAGTAAAAAAATAACGCACTGAAACTTGACAACATTTAAATCCTTAGCTAAGATTATGTGGGATTTATTCGCACCTAACTCCTTCTTTTCTTTCAGGTTACAACAAGCAATGACGAGCAATGTTACACGCATATGAACAATCGAATAATCCAAAGTCATCTGTTTAGATACCAAGAGTTTGATATGTTAGCTAATTTGCTCTTAACGAGTCACTGCACCGGAAACGAATTTTGAATTGATTAAATTTTAATTAGGTGATTTGAACTACAAATATCCTTTCAGAAACTAAAACAAATTTAATTATTACCGTAGGATGATATCCAAAGAGACATATACTAAAAAACGTCTTCGTCAGCGAAAATTAAAAAAGAGACGATATTAAAGTATATTCAGTGCAATAAGTTTTTATACCAAAAACGATGTTACCACAGTTTATTTTTCTTAGTAGGCCTGAATAAATCACATAAGCCAATTGATTGGAGGAATCTTCATGAGAATAGATGATTGATACCAGTGACCCAGTTGCCAGTCCTCACAAATAAAAAAAAGAAGTCTAAGATGTCTCAATCTTCAAGAATATTGAGGGTGCTTAAAACTAAGAGATTTCCTCAGGTAATATAACGAATGAATTATCAAGGGCATTTAAATATACATACATAAGGCAGTCGCTTTGTATACTATATAGACTGTTATTGTAGTCATGAATACTGTTACTGTAACTAGAAATTAATTGCAGGCATTTTTTAAATTGATAGGATAGACATTGCCTGGTTATTCCTAAAATTATTCATCATTTGTATGATGTTTGTTGTTTTTTTTGTTGTACGCAGTCAAGTATGTCATCAATTACTTTCAGAAGTGGAGACAAATCAACGGGATACGGATGAACTTTAGCTTGGCCAACATTTGATTGCTCATCATTATATGCGATACTTGATTTATCTTGAGTTATCTTGGCCTAGAATTGCGTACAACTTGATGGTAGGACTTTGTACCCGTCTGGGTGGGTACCATATACACATTTAGTATTATTGTGTTCCAGTTTGAAAGATGAGTAAGCCTGTGTAACTACATAAACATGGGGCATAACATCTTAGTTTCCATGGTTGGTTGGCGTATTAGCGTCGAAAGGAATGGTTAAAACATTTTACAATTCCAATGAGAATGGTGAGTGATGACTTCTTATTTAGTGGCCCATTTGTCCGCCAGGCTACGGCTACCAACGATATGAACAAAAAACTGCCAACTACAACCATTGGCCAATCCATTAAGTTATTGTTTATGATTTTACTGAAAATGAATTAGATCAAACGTTGTCATGTCGTTTTGATCAATCCACGGATGTAATTGTGAAGTAAGAAATAATACACACACTTTCCATGACTCACACTAGCCTATGAGATGTCAAATCGAACACAACTAGTTAGAGTTCAAGCGCCAAATCCGCGGAATCAAGTATTAAACACAGGAACATTAATCCACAACTTTAAAACTTTAGGTTGGTACTAGTTTCTTAACAGAAATACTCAATAGTTTTTCTCGTTGGAACTTATAAATTAGCTACCAGTTCATGTAACATTTCAGCAATAGTGTGTTAGTTTAGCCATGATTGAAATTAACCACGATCAGTTTCCATTCTAAGATGTGACCAAAATCACATTTCAATAGTAAACCGTCAGTCATCACGGAGACAAGATCGATTAAAAATTCACTTTGCCTGTTAAAAAATTTAAATCTTAATAAAACAAAGGTAAGACTTATATAATATGTACAATAATAATTCAATACAGTAATAATAATAATTCCAATTTAATTGTACGTAGTTAAGTGTGTAATTTAATCGATAAAAAGACTTGATCTCGAACCTGTGGTAACTTCATGTTTCATTTAATCTTGTAACATGATGATACTAAAATTAAAAGCCTTTTGAGTAAATCTGCTATAACGTTATTCCACATTTTATAAGGTCTAAAAGAAACGAATCCAAAGAGCGTTCTGATTCTTGATCAATCTAGTGTTATCTTGGTCTAGAATCTCGTACTATCAACTATAACCATTGGTCAATCCGTTAAGTTACAACTTACGAGTTTAGCCAGTGATTAAAGTACTCTATAAGATTACTTGAAGTCGAGTCTCGTTAGTGTATTTGTCTAGCACGATGAAGTGTTTTAGCTTAAATTAGCTTAGAGTAAAATCTTGGTTACGGTTTGTTTTTTATGTGTTTATTCTCTCATACTTATGTTTATTTCGTGTTGATAGATATAACTCAGCGAGCCAAGATCGGTTATAACCCAGTTGTTGGAATACGTGAATATTAACCAAAGTTTGCTTTTGAAATATGTACAAGAACTTAATTTTCATGCTTAAAATTCATCTCATGAACCAAGTATTTCGATCATTCGTCCACCAATTCTTCCATCATTTAAAAGCATCAGTTACTTTGTCAC